>NC_044996.1:54086621-54454520 GCF_008728515.1 Papio anubis | reverse complement strand
AGGAATAACCATAAGCTTGGTGATTTACATTTTTTGCAAGTTTCATCTTCCTGTGTCAATTTATAAGAGCAGGTAAGCTTCTGTGATTTTGACTGTGGTCAAAAGGCAAACCAGAACATTCGGTTTTTACATGCTTTGATCTGGCCAATTTGAACTGGCTTCTTGTATGTTGATGGTACTTTTCTCTGGGTGGTCAGATACTATTAAGGAATGTAAATATACATACATATGCAGCTTAAATAAAACTTGGCCTCCTTGTGAATGGTGTTTAGGACAATCTTAACATGGCACCACAATCTGTGGGGGCCAAGGCTCTTAGTCCTCTAAAGGTTTGTTAAAAATCACTGACATAAGGCAGATTGATTAATAGGAGAAAAGGCATACAAATTTAGTTAACATGTATACACAGGAGCCTTCAGAATGAAGACCCAACTTCCCAATGAGGTATAGAAACTTATATACCATCTTGAAGTTACAGAAAGAATGGGGTCTTGGATTCTGGTAAAACAGGTTATGGGAGAAGGTAGAAGAGGAATTCTATTAAGGAACAACACATAATTGCTAGGGAGAATGATTGGATTAGGGAACAGAGATTAACTTGTGAATAGTTTTCTTTGGAATTTATATGATCCTTGGAGACAGTCATTATCTTGAAATGGGGTCTGTTCAGGTGTCTCTCTCTTTTTTTTTTTTCCTGTAATGAATAATGAGATAACAGGGAGGAGAAGAACAATTGTTCTCCTTGGTGGGTCAGTTCTATCCTTATGTAGATAGGGGAAAAGTCTCTTCCAGTACTTGTCATTCTCCAAGTGTTTTTAATTAAAAATGCCCACTATACCAGGGGGCCATATATTGGGGTAAAATATTTTTATTTCTTTCACATCCAAAAGAAGAGTAATCTCTGAGTCAAAGAGCATTTAAGCATATGTAGATTTTTTTTTAACTGGGCCATGCAACAACATCCTAAATGATTTTCTCAATCTCTACTCCAGTTACTAAAACAATCTCTCCTCAGGTTCTAGCTCTGTTCTCTGACTCCAAACTCCACCTGTGTTCATTTGTTCTTCCATCTCCTTCATTCATTCCCACTCTCTTTCTTGCCTCCTCTTCTGGCCTTGCATAACTGATCTCTTCCCTGAGAAGCTCCTTGCCATTTCTTTTTTATACACTTTTTTATTTTTTAAACTTTAAATAAGAAAGTATTCCAAATATACAAAAGAGCAAATGTATAACAAATACCCATGTACACACCACTGAGATTAAACATCTTTTATGCTCTGGAATATTTTACATAAAATGGAGACTATCTGCTCCTTGAATGTTGCGAGGAAAAGAAGCTTGTACAACATTTTAAGCCTGGTGTGTGTGTTACTGGTGGAAGAGATCCGAGTTACCCCAAGTTACTGGTGGCCTAGCCTTAAGGGTCTGTAGCAACTTTGGTCCTTGCCTCCTCAAAAGAAAGAATTCGACTGAGAGGCATAAAGCAAAAACAGGGACCAAGGCAAGTTCTAGAACAGGAATGGAAGTCTATTTTAAAAGGCCTTAGAACAGGAAAGAAAGGAAAATGAGATTGGAAAAGACTCAATGGGCACGTGAAGGTTAAAAAGAGAAGGTCAAGTGCCCCATTTAACCGTGATCCTAGGACTTTTATAAGCTTGCCTCTTTCCCATGATTCTTCCCTTAGGGTGGGCTTCCTTACCCTTTGGAATTGAGCACGTGCAGTGTGTTTAAGGAGTTATGAGGGTGCCCATCTGAGGCTTTCTTCCCTGAGGGTGGAATGTGCCCCCAGAAGACCATATTTCACCATTTTTGTCCCTTAACACGCATGCCCAGGAAGTTGCTTCTCCCTGGGGCCTACATTCAATTAACATTTTGATGTTAACAGGCGCAGACCATCAGGAAATGGCCTTTCCCTGGCACTGCTGAATTATCATTTTTAGACAGGCAACGTGATAATTGCTGAACCTGGCATTTCTATTGGGTGAGGGTAGAGGCCTCCCCTACCCCATTCATACGTAACTACCTGTAATATGTTTATGTTTGTATTTAGATTTTAAAATAAGGACTAAATTTGTTTTTTACATTTACAGATCAAGTTTTCTCAGTCATTTTGGTAAGATGTGTGTGTGTGTGTGTGTGTGTGTGTATATATATTTTTTTTTTTTCTTTTTTTTTTTTTAAACTAGGAAAAGGTTCATTCTTTTCAGGAAAATGTTTCCAAATTCATTGTGAGATGCGAGAGTTCCCTGGGCCTCCTCATGGGACTTGCAACAGGGGTGTGGCTTGCTTACTAGGCTGCAGCGCTCAAACCTCTTGCGCGAGTGGGGAGCACACAGGCGAGCGGGTACTGGGGCCGGGGCGAGCACTTTTGGGCTCCGGCCCTATGGTAGCTTTTAGGGGTGTGTTACAATTAATGCTCTTGAAGCAGTTGCCATCTTCAGATGGCTAAGTGTTAATCGCTCAGTGGAGAATCAGGGTGACAGCCTATTCATTCCTCTTGGTACCTGGGTCCTTGTCCTGTGTTCAGGATGAATCAGGTCACACGGACTTGAAGGATGGTGAATGTGGAGGTTTTACCGAGTGATGAAAGTGGCTCTCAGTGGGATGGGGAGCTGGAAACGGAGAGGAGTGGGAAGATAATCTTCCCCTGCAGTTCGGCCGTCCCTGGCCAAACTCCTCTCTAACCGTCCAGCTGCCTCTTCAACATTCATATGCTTCTTCCTTCTCTTTCTCTGCCGTGCTGCTCTGTTCCTCTGCCAGTGGAGTTACGAGTTTTTATGGGTACAGGATGGAGGCGTGGTGGGCCAGGGTGGTTTTGGAAAAAGCAACATTTGGGCAGGAAAACAGGGATGTGAGGTTCTCATTTACGGCTGCAGGCTCAGGGTTGTGGGTGGGGCCTTTGCTGGGGAACCACTCTCTTCTAGCCAGCATTTCCCTGCCCCTTGTCGTATCCATTGGAGTACATTTTTCAAGCTTTTGTCTATGACTTTTTCTTTGCTCCGGATAGGTTCTCCTCAAAGAGTGCAGAAAGTAGAACACAGAATTTGGGGATTCTCTGTGCTGAGGAGCTCAACAAGGTGTCCTGTGCTAAGTGTTTAACTTGGGAATTTGTTTTTAATAAAACTTCTAAAGGAGCAGAAACATTAAGTTTGCAGTAATCACATATAAATTTGGCTCACTGTGGGATTTTCAATAGTGGGTTTTTTAGGCTTTAATTATTTAAACTAGCAAGACTCTGTATTTAGGTTTTATTTCTTATAATGAAATAATTACACCAGAATATCCAAGTGGCGGATTTCTCCCCAGCATGCATGAATTAAAGTAGAAAATACATTGATTTTTCTTCCAATGATAACAGAAGGAAAGGTCATAGCTTCCAAAATGTCTCATTCCAGAGAGATTCATGTTTGGAATAGTGCACTCACTCTCTATTTAATGAGAATAAAACGTGGGCGGTTGAACAAGTGTACCATTTTTCACTTTGATTGCCAATGGAAAGTATATCAAGTCATATAGTAATTTAAGACACGTTAAAATATGTTATTAAATCTTAAGACATTCACTGTAATCCTATTTTATGTTCTAATACATGTAAACCAACATTTATTGTTAAAAAAATTATTTTGAGTTTCTATGTCAATACCCAATCTCCATGGGCCCTACCAATTTGAGCTCTCTGGGACCTGTGGAAATCCAGTTTGAGCTCTTGGGTATTTAATAAATAATCTGTGTAATGTTGTAAGGTGTCACAACTGGTGTCCAATTCTGTGAGGAGGCTTTCAAGGCTTACTAGGAATAGCAGAAGAAAACAAATAGAGTGGCAGAATAATTGCTACTATATTAGCAATTTTTTTTTTAACATTTGGGGCCATACACTATGTCAGGTACCATATTGAGGGTATTTCACTTAATCTTCATAACAATCTGTTAAGGACAGAATTCTTATTATCTTTGTTATGGCTCTGAGGAAGTTGAGGCTCAGAGAAGTGATGTAATTTTTTCAAAGATATAGAGCTCATAAGTGGCAGTGCTAAGCCCTGGGTTTATCATTCTCTAACCCCTAAAATCTATATTCCTGATCCATATACAGTATTTACCCTCCTGACTGGAAAAGAACTAGAAGCATGGGACCAAAGTAGATGGGATTAAATACTATTTGCTACTCCGAAATAGTATTTGTGGTCTAAAGATTGTAAACCAAAAAGTATCTGACACAAGTCTCAATCACCTTAGGAAGTTCATTTTGCCATATTTAAGGATGCGCCTGTGAGGCAGCCTGGGAGGTCCTGACAACATGTGTCTGAGGTGGTCAGGGTACAGCTTGTTTTTATACATTTTAGGGAGACATACATCAATCGATACATGTACGATTTACATTGGTTTGATCTGGAAGGGCGGGACAACTTTGATCTGG
Organism: Papio anubis; assembly: GCF_008728515.1. Taxonomy (NCBI): domain Eukaryota; kingdom Metazoa; phylum Chordata; class Mammalia; order Primates; family Cercopithecidae; genus Papio; species Papio anubis. Next base: position 54,450,106 of record NC_044996.1, on the reverse strand, counting down.
AAGGGCGGGACAACTTGAAGCGGGTAGGGAGTTGGGGGAGGAGATGGGAGGGTTCTATGTCATAAATACATTTAAACATATCCTGATTGGCAATTAGTTGAGGGTTATTATCATCAAAAAGGAATGTCTGGGTTAAGACAAAGGGTTGTGGAGGCCTAGGTTTTATCATGCTGATGAGGCCTCCAAGTAGCAGGCTTTAGAGAGAATAGACTGTAAATGTTTCTTACCAGACTTAAGGTCTGTGTTGATGTTAATGCTGGAGGGGTACAGTGAGGCATGTCCGACCCCCACGTCCCCATTATGGCCTGAACCAGTCCTTCAGGTGAAATTTTAGAGGTCCTGGTTTAGCGGGAAGTCCATTCAGATGGTTGCAGGTGGCCTTCAAATTTTATTTTTGGTTTACAAGACTTTTTTAACATGGGGGCCACGGCCCTCAGCCCCTTAAAGTTTCGCTAAAAAATCACTGCCCTGAGATAGATTAATAGGAGAAAAGGCATACAAATTAATTTAACATGTACATTCTTCTTCAGAATGAAGATCCACCCCCGCCCCCGTTAATGAGGTACAGAAACCTACATACCATCTTGAGGTTATAGACAGAATGAGGGCTCAGAGCATGGCCAAAAACAGGTTTGTTGGTAAAGCAGGTTTTAATGGCAAGACAGGTTATGGGAGAAAAGAAGAGGCCTGGCTAGCAAAGGTAGTTTTATTATGTAGATGAAACCTCACAGGTAGCAGCCCTAAGAGAAAATAGATGGTAAATGTTTCTTTTCAGACCTTTAAAGGTATCAGACTTGAAGTTAATCCCTCCTAGATTAGGGAAAGGCCTAGAAAGGGAAGGCCTAGCTGCATTAATGGAGATCCTCTACAGATGCAAATTTCCCCCACAAAAGAGCTTTGCAGGGCCACCTCAGTCTGGTCTTGCAGCAGCAATTTCAAAATATGTCAAAGAAATACACTTCAGGGTAAAATATTTTTATTGCCTTCACTAATACATTTAAAACTTAGAATAGCCCATCTAAACTATAGAATGTACTTGATGCCTTTTGCTGCTCTGAAATGTTTACTCAACAGGGGGATCGTTCTTTGAAACAAATGTTCATCTGCTTCATAGGTGGCGATACCTTGCTGAGGCCTCTGCTGCCTGTGTTTTTAACGCAGTTACAGCTTCTTGTATATCTCCATACTCAATGATGCACTTAAATAATGTCCATACTGGAGCCCACAGAGACCTGTAACTTATGAGAGCAGAGGGAAAGAAGCAATCTCTCCCTGAGAGATTTCTGAGGAGAGAGGGTGGAGTAACTGATTCAAGGTGTTCGGTATACTATTACATATTCTCTTCTCTTGAGGGAGTAATTTTGTGTTCTGCAGAATATATTACAATCACAACTATGGGGAGGTAACATGATGTAGAAAACAGCAAGTCCTTTGGAGTCAGATAATGATGATGATATTGATAATAATGGTAATGAGGATAATAACAATAAAAATAGCAGGAGCAGCTATCATTTACCGAGTGCCTGTTCTGTATCAGCTGCTCTTCTGAGTACTTTACATCTATTACCTCAATTATTTACTAACCCTGTGAGGTATTATTTCTATTATATAGATGTGGAAACTGAGATATGGAGTTGTCAGAGGTGTTTGAAACAGGGCAACTCCATCTTGAATAGTGGCTGGGTAAAATAAGGCTGAGTTCTACTGGGCTGCATTCCCAGGAGGTTAGGGACTCTACATCACAGGATGAGATAGGAAGCTGGGACAAGGTTCAGGTCACAAAGACCTTGCTGATAAAACAGAATGCGGTAAAGAAGCCGGCCAAAATTCACCAAAATCAAGATGGCAACAAAAGTGACCTCTGGTCGTTGTCACTGCTCATCATATGCTAATTATAATGTATTAGCATGCTAAAAGACACCCCCATCAGCACCATGACAGTTTACAAATGCCACGGCAACATGGGGAAGTTACCTTATATGGTCTAAAAAGAGGAAGAACCCTCAGTTCAGGGAATTGCCTAACCCTTTCCCAGAAAACTCATGAATACCTCTTGTTTAGCATATAATCAAGATGTAACTATAAGTATACTTATTTGAGCAGCCCATGCCACTACTCTGCCTATGGAATGGTCATTCTTTTATTCCTTTATTAATAAACTTGCTTTCACTTTACTCTTTGAACTCACCCCAAATTCTTTCTTGCACGAAGTCCAAGAACCCTCTTTTGAGATCTGGATTGGGACCCCTTTCCAGCAACAGAGTGGTTAAGCAACTTTCCAAGGTCACATGGGAAGTAGCTGACCTAAGTCCCTATCCCAAGCAGTCTGATTCCAGAACATGTGATCTCAGCTAATTGTGGGTTCAATTTTGAGATCCATCATGTAGAAACTGTGTGACTTGGAGCACATTATTTTCTTCCCTGAGCCTCATTCTCCTCATATGTGAAAATGAGGGCTGTGGTGTAGATTTTGTGAAACAATATACAGAAGAGCACCTAACAGCACAGTGTCTGGTCCATGGTGAAGGTTCAATAATATTTATTGTTCTTCCTGCTTCCTGATTGGTACTCTGGACCAAGTTTTCTCAAACTGTGATCAAGAGAACACCTTTATCAGAATCACCTACAGTGCTTATAAAAAATGCAATGCCAGCATTTCTTATGCTCAAGGATATTCAGTTCATAGCTGGAAGGTTTGGTATAAACAAGCAAAGTAAAATTTTAATGCCACTTTCCAGCAAATAGCAATAAAAAGAAATTACTAAGTACCTTCAAATTCTGAACAGATGTAGCTTTCTGGCCATCTGAATCAACAGCATCACAAACATGTCAACAATATATATAAATCTGACTGAATCTTACATCATCATTCAATCTCATTCTAGATATGATAATGAGGTTAGCAATAATAATAGTAATATAGGGACCAACTCTATTCATTGTGTTCCCAGAGTACCACTATGTATGTTAGTGAATGTACATACATAAGCACATGCATGAGAGAATGCACACACACGCACACGCGTGCATGCACATGCCTACAGACATGCAAAGTAAAGAGAAAACAAAGTGTAAACATTTCCTCAGGGTTCACATAGACCCATCTGAAATGCACATGTCAAAAGAGAATATCTTGTGTGGAGTTAATGAACTTTACGTGGGAGGGGGTGTGTAGCCAGAAATAAGAGGCAAATTCTTCTCCTCTAGTTAATCTTTGGAAAACACCTTCCCTGCTGCAAATTTATAAAAGGCCTATGTTCCAAGTTTTTAAAGAAAAAAAAAAATCACTTGGGACATGTTCTATTCAGTATTTGATACTTAAAGGTGGGCAGTGCATTGATTCAATCATTCATTCAAATATTTATTGATTGTCTACCATGTAACAAAACAAAGTCTGAAAACCACTTATACAGTGATTTGAACAAGTAAGGAATGGTCAAGTTATAAGGGAGGTCTGAGGGTTCAATAGCCCAGTGCTACTCAAACTTTAACATGCATTTGTATCACCTGGAGAATGTTGTTACAATGCAGACCCTGATTTGGTGAGTCTGGGGTAGGTGCGTGAGATTCTGCATTTCAAATGAAAGATGACTGTGCTATGCTACTGGCCTGAGGACCTCACCTTAAGTAGCAAAGCTATAGTCTGTATTGTACATTCCCAAACTTATCTTTACTTATAGACCAGACGTTGATCCTTCTCATTCATCTCAGGCTCCTTTCATCAGAGTGGGTGACTGGAATCAGAATTGTCTGAAGGTGCTAATTAAATATGCAATTATCCCTAGGTGATGCTGATGGACACTAAAGTTTTAAAACCACTGTTTTAAGAAAAACAGTGACTAAAAATCATTCATATGTATGAAGCAAGCCTCGACTCCTCAATTTTACTGTAGGTCAGTTGTTATCCAACTGGCAACACATTAGAATCACCCTGGGAGATGTAAAAAATATCAGTGTTCTGCTTCTACCCCTGACCAATTGGGATTTCTGGTGGTGAGCCCCAAGCATACATATTTGTTAAAAGCTGTCTAGGTGATTCTAATGTATAGACATGGTTGAGAACCACTGCTACAAGGCAAATTTTTTTTAATTTAAACTTAGGAATGCAGTGATCTAAGCAGAAATTGTGGAGTTAAGAGTTTGTCTTTGTCATTTCTTCTTTCTGGGCCTTTTTCATAAGCACTCCTCTTGCCCAAGATATCCATTGCCCTTGTGTTTCCCTGGCTGTCCGAGATTTGCTATCACTGTGACTCAATGATCTCATGTGTTCCTCGTCCTGGCTGTCTTCCTTCCTTCATTAGAAGCAAAGCATGTGCCTCATCTCCTATGAGCCATATATATATATATATATATATATATATATATATATATATATTTTTTTTTTTTTTCCTGCTAGTGATTAGAAACAGGTTAATCAGAAAAACCAATCCCAAGTCATGTGTAAATTAATGTGCTTTCCCTCTTTGGTAACACACTCCCTTAACCCAGTTTAAATAGACTTTAAGGCCCTTCTGAAGTTGGGAATGTCAAGCATGACTGTTTGGAATAATATATTTGTGCCTCAAATAAGCTGCCACCTACTCCAATAACCGTTAGTCCTAGAGTTGGTTAAGGAAGGACTTCTGTTTTGTGGTTGATTTTATTATGAAAGGCACTTTTTTCCATCATAAATACTGTCCAAGATATTATATGATGTTCTGTGGGTTTTATTTTTACAGAGGGAAATGCTAAATGTGGCGAGGAAATCATTTTGACAGCAGTTGCTTTTGTTATGAAGAAGGGATTTAACAACTTTTAAAATATGCGCTCTTCTAAACATGAGGAGGTGAGGAAGCCTTTGATCAGATCCTTGTAATCAAGGAGGCACAGAAGAAAACAAAGGATGCACAAATATGAGAAATTGACTACTTCCAGAAGGAAACTGTTACATCAACATCAATTAATATTTATTGAGCACCTACTGGGTACATAACACTCTGATAGCAACTTGAAAAATGACATGGAGTACATAACTACAAAACATAATTACCAGGGCCTATTTTTGGCTATTTGTTTAAATTCATTATATCAAGGACAAGCAAGCAGGGCTGCTTATAATTTGGTCTCATTAATAAAACTGATTCCTAGGGAGACTCACTCAGAAGCATAGAAAATAAACCATATTGAAATATTATTTTCTACTGTTCTGATAATTATAGCACATAACACCCAGGCAGGGCCAAACACTGTAATTGCAAGTGTGATTCTCAAATTTTAGTAATCAACCCATTCCCAGAGGAAGTGTGGGATCCAGCACACTGTTACAGATTTTCTTCACCTATCATTTGTGGAATTCATAAATGCTATTGATTTTGTCCTTATGAACTGAGGTTAATTATGCTGGTATGTGTGTATATCACTGAGATGTGAGGTAAGAGAAATGAGACTGATTCCACAGCTTGCACAAAGTAATCATTTACACTAACTTAAGCTCATGGATGACAACTCAAACATTTATACCCCTTCTGCTTTGAAAATGGAGACAGGGTCTGAACCATGTGACATAATCACTTGAACATTTTAGCTAATATATTTCTATTTGACTTTAATGAAATAAGCTAAAGAATCTGTGCTATATCCATGTGAAAAAAAATGCCAGAATAACTTACCTGGAAGATTCAAGCTGAGGAAATAATAAGACAATCTGAAAATTTCATAAACATTAACTTATTATAGGATATGGACATTGGCTATGTTGCTTAAAATTCAGAGAAAACTGATATTTGTTATAGATTATCACACTAATCAATTCACCTGACCATATTTTAGTACTCTGGTTGGGCATGGTTTTATTATTACTTGGAGTAGAAATCAATTTTATAAATACTTTATTTCATGTATTTATAATGTACACATTTTTCACTTCCAGAAAATATCCAAGGTGCTTACCTTGTCAGGTAAGAAAAATAGATTAAGAAAAACTTAATGCATGTTCCTAGCACTCTAGGATGTCTATAGCCTGCTCCATACCAAGCCTTGAAAATGATACATTCGAACAGCCTAGAGAGGCAAAGTCCCAATACTATGGGTCATATTTCCAATTTTTATTAAAATTGTGATTTGCCTTGGGCCTGTGAGGGTATACTTATCTGCCTAGCTTGATTACATTCTCTCTGAAGGTGGTCCAAGGTGAGAAACTTTCCACAGATGAAGAAATAACTTGGGTGGATTTGTTAGGAAGTTGGTGAATAATATCTATTGTTATTCTCAAAGTTTACTGTATTTCTTAAAGCAAATAGTGAGGTCACAGTACAGATTGGAAATAGTGTGACTAATCCTAGTAACTACTAAGCAACTTGAATAAACAGAGACTGGAAGAAGGAAGAAAGACAAACAAGCTTATGGGGTACATATCCTGAGCCTGAGAATCTACCTATTGAGTTCACCAGCTCTCACTGTTTTCCAAGAGATGATCTGATCAGAAAGGATTACATTTACTCAAGTTTCAGGAAAATGCTTACTCATTTCTTGTCCACACATCTCAGATATTATGTTAAAATAAATAATTGGTGAAATAGACTCTAGAACAAGGTATGAGGACATTTGTCCATAGGGATTAGGCTTTTCTACACATTAAGCAAGCAGAAGCACTGACTACTTTTGTGCTGGATGATCTTTTTTAAAGTATGTGTATAGCCAACATCTCATCTCTGCTAGAGGAACTGAAATAGAGGGCAGGGTTTTTTTTCTGTGAGTATATTAAAAATAACATCTTCCTCCAGGAAAAGGATAAGGCATACTTACCACCCATGATAAACTATTTGGCTTCCTTAAGCCCAGAGTTTCTTTCCTATAATGCATCCCACTGCCTATGTAGATGTCATCTGATCCTTTCCATATTTCCCTTGGGAACTGTGGCTCAGGGAACTTACACAAATGCTGATACTGTGGGTACTGCTACTGCTATAGAATAATAAACTGTCCCTTGCCTCTGATCCAGGAGTCTCCTGTCTTCTGCGAGGTTACCTTTCTAGCTTGCAAGTAGGGTAAAATCTCAGACTTGTCACAGTGATTAAGAAACAATAGAATGTTAGATGTAAAAGGGACATTAGAGATATGTAGTCCAATATATCAACCCATAAAAGGCTCTGAGACATTCTACAGTGAGGACAGTCATCTAACATTGATTAACTTGGGTTTTCCAAAACATGTTTGTGCATAGATATTTTTTTCTTTTTACATAACACCTATTAGCATTTTTTGGATTTACTGGAGGAAATGCTGCCTTAGGCTGAAGTCCAAACTGCTTAACATGTCCTATGAAGCTGGTATACCTCTCCTTATCTCTGTTTTATAAATGAGGAAACTGAGACCCAGAATCTATCTCTCCAAGGTCAAAGAGGTGATTAACAATAGTCATGACTAAAGATAATTAAAGCATATCCAAAGGCAGACAGCTTAACTCTTAATTTGTTTATAATCTCATTTTAGACTTAACGTGTTCCTTCCAGATCTCCTCGGATTTCTCCTACAATATCTGTGTGCCTGTCCCATGCCTATTTTTGTTTCCAACCACCATGGTCTTCAGGAACAAGAGTATGAAATTCCAGCATCCTTGCCTCAGGTTGGGAGGATTCTGAGATGTTAACAGTCTAGCATTCCTCTGTGGGGTCCAGCAGAAGCCTACGTTCCCCAGGACTTTTGCCCAAGATTATACTCCTACTTGGCTTTCTATCCCTGTCCTGCTTTACTCACTCTTACCAGTTTCTTCTGGGAGAACTTCCTTAATAAATCACTTGTACAGAAATCCTCATCTCCAAGTTGGCTCCTGGAGAACCTGACCCAAGACGGTAATCTAATTATTTAAGTTAATTAGGCAACTCTCTAAGCTTTGAGAGAGCAGTATTTGTGTATGTGCATGTGCGTATGCATGTGTGTGTGTGTGCGTACGTGTGTGTTTATCCCTTCCCCTCCTCACCTGGAAAATCTGATGAGTGGAATTGGGGCTTGAAAAACAACAACCAATTTTTATCTCTGCCCCATGGTGACTCTATACTCAATATATTTTAGAAAAAAAAAACTAGGCTCAATGATTGCCCCTACCAGTGGAATAAGGGTTAGAGGAGGTATAATTAACTGACTAAAGGAGGTGAGACAGCACAAGCTCAATTCACAGATATAACTGTCACTTAAAAATTATGAACTGCTTACTCTCTTCAAGGCACTCTAGGTTATGTAGAAATAAATGACAGAGTCCTTTCCTTCAGGCAAAATAGTTTTTTTTAAAAAAAAGACACAAGAAAACTTGCACAATGTGAAGAGGATTGTTCCCAGAGCCTAAGAAGTAGACACACTGAGGCAACATAAAATATTTTTGAAAAATAGAATTATTTTATTTATTCATTCAAAAAATTACTACATGCCCACTGTGCATCAGGTATCAGGTACTACGGTAGGCATGGAGTCAGTGATGTGTTGGTGAATATTTAACAACCAGCTCAAAACAAGCCTGCTTTGTTGTGTTTGCCAGTTTCTGTCGCGAAAATATTCCCACCATGACTGATTTTGAGCTACCGTGGGGACATCAATGGACTCACAACATTTCCAAAAATTTAACAATGGCTCTTGTGAGCCAGTACAAGCCTGTTCCAGCACAAGCTAGCTCTATCACACCACTGCCTGAGGATATAACAGTGAACACAGCTTACTGACAAACAGAGACAGAAGCAAATAGAGTGTGCCTTGGAAAACAGAAAAAGGTAGGTGCCCCTAAATAGAACCCCTGAGTTTTAAAGGTGTGGGGGCAGGCAAGGATTTTCAAAGAAAGGACAGTTCTTTGGAGACCAGAGGTATGAGAAGAAATTCATCCAGTGAAGAAAGGTCTGGAAGTGAGAGAGGATGGCTTCTTTTAGGGAACTGAAAAGAGCAGGAGCAGGAAGGAAAGGAGCAAGAGGTGAGATGAGAGACAGGGAGGGATGAACTGTGACCAGCCCTATAGGACGTATGGAACAGTTTGGCCTTTAGCCTAAGGTACCATTTCCTCCAGAAAGTAAGTCCACAAAATGACAATAGGCGTTATCTAAAAAGAGAAAGAAAAACCTATGCTCAAACATGTTTTGGAAATACTAGGTTAATCAATATTAAATAGTTGTCCTCTTTAGGATTTCTCAGATCCTTTCATCTGTTGACATGTTGTGTGACTCTCCCAGAATGAGGTATAACATACAGGATTTCCTGAAGTTATTTGAGGTTGGAATACTTCCCACTTATTTTGAGGATTGCATCTCAGGAGTAGTGTGCTAGAAAACTAGTGTCCATAGAACACAGTCTGGAAAGTGTTCTAAGAACAATTGGGAGGCATTGGAAGTCATTAGGCAACAGTAACATAATCAGATAATGCTTTAGTTATAGTTTCTTTCAGTTATTAGTGATTCGTTTTGAATCATGTTTTTTTCTATTGCCCCCTACCCTTCCCCAACTGGCTTCTATCCCCAAATTTCGGGGGGGCAGGGGAAGGCATAGGAAAACTTCTAAATACATCTTAATAGTAAAAACTAAAATAGTTTTACAGGGATACTACATTACTACTAAATTTGTTAGATTTCATTGTTTTGGTTTCTGCCTTTAATGTCTCTTTTTAAAATTTCCATTATTTCTGAAAAGCAGAGAGGGTAAGACCTGGATTTTTCTCAACATTCAAGCCTAATTTTTTTCAAAAGGGAACAATGACAAACTACAAAATGTCCATCTGTAGAAGATTATAGACTCCCACATTTGAAGTGGAAATTGTAGCTCAGATGATCAGGTATTATATAGAGAGTTTATAGTAATTTCATTCTACATAAGGAATGAAGGGGACAGGAGTTGAGGTAGATGAGAAAAGGCAAAAGGGGGGGAGGAGGGAAAAAAGACCATTTAGCAACCTATCAGAGCTTGATGAAGCCTGATATAATTAACAAACTTGTGATATCTCTAGCAATTGTAATTCCAATTATTTGCTAGCTAAAGGCAAGTTTCACTGCTCTAAGTTAGGAAATCATGTAAATAGCCTAATTAATATAATTTGCCTTATGCTCTACTAAGAAAACAAAAACAAATATGTCATTTTTTAGAATAAATAGCATGATATAGACTAAATATTATAAATATTCAGTCAGTTTGCAGAACAAATATTGCATATTATGAATCCTTTTCAGCAATTCTATGAAGTTCAGCATGATTTAATGAAATTATGATGGTTGTTTGAGTTTTACAACTACATTACAATAAAAAGAAAGCACTTCCTTTGCATGGATAAGAGAAAGATCCTTGACGAAATAGCATGGTAGAGCTTATAATGCTGTGGGCCTGAGGAGACAAAGAAGATTTTATTCTTTTTCTTGCCAGTTCTCTAATCTCAAGAGAACCCCAAAGTTAAAATAAATCTTTTAAAAATTCCATATGCCAGTGGTGGAAAGACACAATAAATAATTCTTTGCCATTTCATCATTTAGAACTGAGAGATAAAGCTGTTTGTAAAACCCTAAAAGACTTACAAATCATTTCAACAGGTTGTCATATGTTAATGTCAACAATAATTTAATCACCACATGTAAAATGCATAATACAATGGTTGGCCTGCATTGCTTTTTGTCTGGGGACTCCACCTCACCCCTTTATATTTAATCATTTGCCCTCTCTCCTCTTCTCAAGTATTTACCCCTCAAGAACAAGCTAAGGCCATTACCATTAAAAAGGAGAGAGAAGGAAAGAGGATGGCTGAGTTACTAAACAAGTATTTATTGAGGTTCTATATTCCCAGCACTATGCTAGGCACTGCAAAGTAAGAAAAAAAAAAAAAGCCAGACATGACTTAAACCCTGAAGAATTTTACTACATATTTGGATCATCAAAATTCTCATTTATGAATTAATTACAGACCAACCAAATGCTATATATATATATATGATATTTACCTGAAGGGCAAAAGCCAATAGTCAAAAATGGGAGATCCGCTAATTTGCTAATTCGCTGGAGTGGTAACAAAAGACTTGACAATGGATAAGCTAAAGGTTAAGCAAAGCCTTGGGGTATGTTTAGGATATGGAGTGGTAACAATGAGACAGCACTGTAACTAAGGAGGGATTTGGCATAAGGAGAGGCACAGAAATGGGTCTGTGTGTGTGAGAAAGGATAAAACTGATACCAGAAGTGATCACGTCTACCAGAGTGGAGTTGAGTAAGATTATTAAAAGTTTAGTAAGCCCAGAAAAGGGGCTGGGTTATAATGATGTAGAAAACAGAGAAGTTCCTAGGCCAGAAAATGATAGGATTGAACCAATAAGATAAACAACAGAGAAAACAAAAGAAACAGTTTCAAAACTTGGACAGATTAGAGCACAGAAAAGAGTGGAGTCATAGTCAAGAAGGGTATTTTAGTAAGTGATAAGTGAAGAGATGAGCAACTGAACAAAGGCAAGGTAAGTAAAAATGAACGAGGAGGGGCCAATCAAAAAGACATAGCAATTACAGATAAATATCAAACCATCTTTTATTTTTTTTAATGATAATTTAAATACAGGAGCCAAAGGAGAAGGAAGAGTTAAAGAGGACCTCAAGGCTTTTAGCTATGACTAGAAGTAATGGTACAACTGGGATAAAATTATATGATGAGTTTTGATGTATATATGGAATTGAACCACAAGTAGGACAATATTTTATAAGTATTTTGGAGAGTCATTAGCACAGAATTGATTGAAGCAGGACATTTAAACAACCACTATTTTGATATAGATGTCAAAATGCATTTACTTGAATACAAAAGCCATGAAAGTTAATGTGGTAAAGACTGCCAGACTCCATTCACCTTTCCTTCCATGGAAATAGACCTGTAGCCTGACATATATATGACTGGTGTGGTAAGCAGAATAATGTTGCCCCCCCCTCTCCAAATGATGTCCCCATCCTAATCTCCAGAACTGGTGAATATGTAGACTCCATGGCAAGAGGGGATTAAGGCTGCAAATGGAATTAAGGTTGTTAATCAGTTGACTTTAAAACAGGAAAATTATCTTAGATTGTGTGGGTGAGCCCAGTGTAATCAGAATGCCCTGTAAAATGGAAGAGGGCAGCAGAAGAGGTCAGTCAGAGACACTTGAAAATGCTATGCTGCCAGCTTTGAAGACAGAGGAAGAGGCCATAAGTCAAGAAATGCAGGCAGTTTCTAGAGCTGAAAAAGTCAAGGAAATGGATTCTTCCCTGGCGCTTGCAGAAGGAATACAGCTCTACGAATACTTTGATTTTAGCCCACTGAGACCCATTTCAGACTTCTGACCTCCAGAAATGTAAGATAATGCATTTGTATTGTTTCAAGCCACCAAGTTTGCAGTAATTTGTTACAGCAGCAATAGGAAACTAATACAACTGGCCAGATATACTATACAGACATACTATATTTCTCGTCCATTCTTGCAGTTAGGTATGACCATTTGACTAACTTTTCACCAATAAAATGATAGAGATAGCAATGTGCATGGTATTCAGGCCAGAGCCTTTGAGATAATAAGCCTGCTTCCTCCTTCACAGTCTCTATTACCATCCAGTAAAATAAAACCCAGACATGACTGCAACTGTGTTTTGAACATGCAGATAAAGACAATACCCAAGGATACAGTAAAGAAAATGGAAAGAAACTGGACTTCTAAGTTATGCTATGCAAGACAACTTCTCACTGATCTTAAATGTGGACTGTTACATGAGAGAGAACTAAACTTGCATCTTGTATGAGTCACTGTATTTTGGAGTCTTTATGTTATAGCAACTAGTATGACCCTAAACGATACAGAAGATGATTTTCCTGAAAGAAGGAATGTGCATGTGGTAGAGCTGTGAGGATTGAGAGGAGAGTGCAATGTTACAACATTTATGAGTAGACAAACTTTCAAGAAGAAGATCATGATTAATAATTGTAAATGCAGGCCGGGCATGGTGGCTCACACCTGCAATCCCAGCACTTTGGGAGGACGAGGCAGGTGGATCACGAGGTCAGGAGTTCAAGACAAGCCTGGCCAACGTGGTAAAACCCTGTCTCTACTAAAAACACAATAATTAGCCGGGTGTGGTGGCACGTACCTGTAGTTCCAGCTACTTCGGAGGCTGAGGCAGGAGAATTGCTTGAACCTAGGAGATGGAGGTTGCAGTGAGCCAAGATCGCACCACTGCACTCCAGCCTGGGCAACAGAGCTAGACTCTGTCTCTAATAATAAAAATAATTGTAAATACACCAGAAAGATGAAGGAAAACATTTAATTGGTGGTGGGGGGGGGAACCCTTGGTATGGATTAGTGAGAGTTACTCTGGTTCCCTCTCATTTGTCCTTGTCCATCTATTCCTATGAGTTTACATACCATCCGTATACATATAACTCCCAAATGTATGTCTTCAGACCAGGTCACCCTTTTAACTTATTTGATATTTCCATTTGGATGTTTCATATAGGCCTCTCAAACTTAACAGATCAAAAAGTGGACACTTGAGTAACCCTATATCCTTCAGAAAACAAAACAAAATAGAAAACAAACAAAAAAACAAACACTGCTCTTCTGATTGCCTCATCTCAGTAAAAGCACCTAATTCCCCCAATTGTCCAAGCTTGAAAACTGAGAATTTCATCTTCTCCTTCATCTTCCACATCTGATCCATTAATCCAATACCAAATCCTGTCAATTCCACATTGAAATATCCCTCAAATTTTACCCTGGTCAAATATACCATCACTTCTTGCCTGAAATTATGTAGTTTCTTAACAATTGTACCGTCCAATGCATCTCTAGCCACATTATAAAATTGTAAATATTTCATTACTCCTTTTTAACCTGAAACAGATTCCTATTACACTTGAGGATTAAATATAAAATTATTAATGTGGCCTAAATCAACCCTGCATACTTCTCAAGTTTACTTTCCAGCTTTTTTTGTCCTCATAACTTTTCCCCTTGCTTTTTTTTTTTTTTTTTTTTTTTTTTTTTGCTGTGGCTGTATAGAATGTCTCTCAAAGTTTTTAATGTACCAATTATTTTCTTCCTCAGGGGTTTAACATATGTTTTTTTCACTGTCTAGAACCTCCTCTTCTGTTCTATTCTCTATCTAACTCTTCTCATCCTTCGGGCCTTGGTCTGAACATGGGTTTTTCAAATAGACATTCCTTATTCCCCAATAAAAATGAAGTGATTACTGTTATTCTCTTAATAGAGTCATTATTTTCTTTTATGGCACTTGTCAAATATTCTTATTTCTGTGATTCTTTGGTTTCTATATGTCTCTACAGTTTCTATGTCTATGTAAACAGAAATTATATTTGTTCTCTCTACTACTCTATAAACAGCTCCTAATTTGTAATATGCCTGACATGTAATATGTGCTCTGTAAATATTTGAGGATGTTGGTAACTTTGGGGGAGATACTCTCCATTTGAATGGTGAAAGCAAGAACTCAGACTTCATAGCTTTAAGAAGATAGTTGACAAATAGGAAGAGCTGTTAGAATTGGAGGGTAGATGAGGAAGGAAATAAGGAAAAAAGAGATGGGATTGGTTCAGGAAAAGCATTTATGATTGCCTTGAATTAGCCCTATTTCTGCTCTTGACCATTAGACAACTGGCATATATGAAACGCCTACATTTCATAAATACTGGCATTGATTGCCATTGGAAACTGTTTGTGCCTTGATATTAATTGCTCTGTTAATAGAAATGTTCCTTGACTTCTAGGACCTAACAACCATAGGAAGAAAAAAAATGGTGGGAAAGACATGTAAATAAAAATGTACATACAAGTAGAAGTAGGAATAATATCTCTAGAAATGATAATACACAGTAAAGACTTAAGTTTACTGCTAACATTAAGTTTTGCTGGGTCACAAAAACAAAACGAAACCAGAAATCCCTAAATGGCCAATTGTAAGGAGACTTTGTGACAGTGTGAAAGAGCAGAGAGTGGCATAAGCTACAAAATAAATGACTATGAGATAATATGCATATAAAAATATAGCCCTAACTATACATCATGGAATGTAATTATCAACAGGAGAGTTTTTATAGACATTTTTCACAGAAGAGAACTTTATCTTGAATGCATAATTTCTCCTGTCCACTACTCCTACTCTTCCAACTATCAGCAAAAAGCATGTCTCATCCAAACCAGTTATTATATTTCCATGATATACATCAAAGAATAGGCAAAGAATGACAAGGAGACAGGATTTTAAAAAAAGCTGCAGAAGGAGGAAAGGATTAAGTAAAAGAAGTTAACTGAATCTATGAAGAGGTGGGAGAGCAGATAGGACTTAGAGGCTTTGCAGGCTGGAGAGGGAGGGTTGGGGTGGGAGAAATATATGGTTTCTAAAGAGTGTGGTGTATGATAAATTGAGGGGGTAGAAACAGGACATGTGATGCATTGCTTGAGTTTATGAATTTTTTGATTTTGGAGCGTGACTTTTGGCTATGACACCACTCAGGACTAAAACACGTGAGTCATATCTTTATTAGGTTTCCATAAATTTGGCTATCATCACTAAATGGTCATGTTCCAGGAAAAAGAACTATGAATATTGACTCTTCCCTGAAAACTTTGACCAAATCTGCTGCATTTGTTGAACGAAATGATGACATATCTCAATCACTGTATGTAGTTGTGATCATCCCAAATGAAGAGAGAAAATCTGCAAAGAAAACTGAGAAAGACCATTGGGACTGGCTATGGACTGAATGTTTGTGTTCTCTCAAAATTCATATGTTGAAGCTCTAACCTCCAATGTGACAGTATTTGAAAGTGAGACCTTTGGGAGATGATTAGGTCATGAAGGTGAAGCCCTCATGAATGGAATTAGTGCCCTTACAGGAAGAGACAAGAGAAAGATGATCTCTCTCTGCCCTCTGAGAATACAACAAGAAGGTGGCAAGAAGGTAGCCATTCACAAAACTGGAAGGGGCCCTTATCAAGAACTGAATCAGCTGGCACCTTGATCTTGGACTTCCAGATTCCACAACTCAAATAAATAAAAGTTGATGGTTTAGACCTCCTCATCTATGGTATTTTATTATAGCAGCTTATATATAAGTTTTCTCTCAAACTCTTAAGAGTCTATGAGTTATTAATAAAAAGACAGATTACAGAGACTAAGTAAATAATATGTACATGTATACATAAATACAAATATGTAAATAGTTTTTTCCAATTTGGAAAGATGAGTGATGGAGAATACGCTCTGTGTCTATCAGTGTATATTAACGGTTGGACATAGACTTGATAACAATGTATAGAATGTGAGAACTGATCAATACCTTAAAAATGCCTTAAAGTTACATTTCAGAGGCTTCAAGGCAAACTGTTATTATCAAAAAGCACAACACGGAGGCAGTTGTAGTATTATTTTGAGAGAATGGAGACAATGGCTGTCTGGAAAAATTTGGAAGGTGGGTTCAGTCTTGGAAAGGCTGAACACTTTGGGGATTGAGAGTTTGGCCAAGTCAGGATATGTAGAGATTCCAGGCCTTTGGAGGCCAACAAGCATGACTATTTTTCCTCTTCTCCTCATCACTTTTTTTTCCCACTAGCTACAAATAAATAGTGAAAAAATCTTGAGTTAGAAAGTGAAGAAAGTGGCCGGGAGCAGAGGCTAACACCTGTAATCCCAGCACTTTGGGAGGCCGAGGCGGGCGGATCACTTAAGGTCAGTGTTCTAGACTAGCCTGGCCAACAAGGTGAAACCTCGTCTCTACTAAAAATATAAAAATCAGCTGGGTGTGGTGGCACGTGCCTGTAATCCCAGCTACTCGGGAGGCTGAGGCAGGAGAATCGCTTGAACCCACGAGGCGGCGGTTGCAGTGAGCCAAGATCATGCCACTGCACTTCAGCCTGGGTGACAGAGTGAGACCCCCATCTCGTAAAATAAACGAACAAAAGAAAGTGAAGAAACTAAAAACACAGATAAGGTTCAAATAGTCAGGATCAATCACTTAATATGCACTTATCAACTATCTCCTAGGGCACAGCTATGATTCAGGGTATTCTGGGGGAATAGATTTAGAAGACATAGAGACATATTTCTTTCTTTAAGGAATTTGGAGGCTAAGTAAATATATTACATTTGTACTAACAAAAGATAATGTACTGTGTAGCACAGCAAGGATAAAAGTTTTCTCAGGAAAATCAGTGTAATGTAGAGCAAATAGTAGTCATTTGCATTCTCTGGACAATATGGAGCCACTGACGGTTTTGAGCACTGAAATAAAGTGCACAACGGGGTGTTTCAGGAATGCAGAATGTTTACGAGGTCAGAAAAACAAGAAGACGACAAGGTAATTACTGCAGTAGTTTAAAATTCAGTGATTTTACAAAACATACTACATTAGTAGACAGTAAATGCATAAAAATCCATTTCCCAGTTAGTGATATATCGCTTTTAAAGGTTCAATAGTATTTAGGTAAACTTTTAGTTGAAAGTGCTATAATCATTAAAGTAAAATAACATATATCTCTAATATATGACAATTCACATTGTTATATGAAATCCATTTGCACGTGCAGAAGAAAATTCAAAGAATATGGTTTTGCTCATATTTTATTAAAAATTTGTATTTTAAACTATATTTTACATTTATGTTTTTATAACTAGAAGATAAGGATTAAAAATAAAGAGAGGGATACTGATATTGCACTTTTTTCAATGAAAACCTCCACAAGGGAAATTCTGTAAGCATTTCAATATAACATTCACCTTTATAACCAAGATGAATTATATGGAGTAGGAGCTTAATAAGGATTTGTTGATTGAATTGGATTATAAGGAATGCATATTCTACCACAATTACAGTTTCTAGCTGATAAGAATGAAAGGAGATATAGTATGTAGGGTATGGTTGACAGGACTTTGGGGCGTGCTGAATATTTGAAAGAATCATTTGACTAAGTTATAACATACTTTGCATACATATTAACAAAACATTCTTTATTTTCAAATAAAATATAAAAGTGAAGTGGCTAAAAAGGGAAGATTTTAAAAAGATCTAAAGAATTACTTTGTCAGCCAGGTGCAGTGGCTCACGCTTGTAATCCCAGCACTTTGGGAGGCCTACAGGGGCGTATCACTTAAGCCCAGGAGTTTGAGACCAGCCTGGGCTATGTGGTAAAACCCTCTCTCCCCAAAAAAAAAAAAAAAAAAAAAAAGCATACAAAAAACAATTAGCCGGTCATGGTGGCATGTGCCTGTAGTCCCAGCTACCCCAGAGGCTGAGGTAGAAGGATTGCTTGAGCCCAGAGGTCAAGGTTGCAGTGAGCATGATCACCCCAGTGCACTCCAGCCTGGACAACAAAGTGAGAACCTATCTCAAAAAAGAAAATAGCTGGACGCGGTGGCTCACGCCTGTAATCCCAGCACTTTGGGAGGCTGAGGTGGGCGGATCACGAGGTCAGGAGATGGAGACCATCCTGGCTAACACTGTGAAACCCCATCTCTACTAAAAATACAAAAAATTAGCCAGGCATGGTGGCGGGCACCTGTAGTCCCAGCTACTCGGGAGGCTGAGGCAGGAGAATGGTGTGAACCCGGGAGGCAGAGGTTGCAGTGAGCCAAGATCGCGCCACTGCACTCCAGCCTGGGCAACAGTGCTAGACTCCTTATCAAAAAAAAGAAAAACCAAAAATACTTTCTCACAACTATACAACTATTAATGTTGTACATATTAATAAACAATATTAAGATAGTAATTAGAATTAGTGAAATTAATTAGAGTAAAACCTTCATGAAAAGCTGATTTTTTTTTTTTTTTAACAGTAAGCATTTGTTTCTCACAATTCTAAAGACTAGGAAGTCCAAGAAGAAGGCACCAGAAGATCTGGTGTCTAGAGAAAGCCTGATTTCTGGCTTGTAAATGACTGCCTTCTCTTGTAGCAGAGAGAGAGAAGCAGCAAGCTCTCTCATGCTTCTTCTGATCCTCGTAACGCCACTGATCTGTCATGAGAGCTCAAATATCAATACCTAATTACCTCTTATAGGCTCTATATCCAAATATCATTATATTGACAACTGAGGTTTCATTTTTTAATTTTTAGGTTTAGGGGTTCATGTGAAGGTTTGTTACATAGGTAATCACGTTTCACAGGGGTTTGTTGTACATATTATTTCATTACCCAAGTATTAAGCCCAGTACCCAATAGTTATCTTTTCTGCTCCTCTCCATTCTCCCACACTCCCCCATCAAGTAGACCCCAGTGTCTATTGTTTTCTTCTTTGTGTTCATAAGTTATTTGGCTCCCACTTATAAGTGTGAACAAGTGGTATTTCGTTTTCTGTGCCTCAATTAGTTTGCTAAGGGTAATAGCTCCATCCATGTTCCTGTAAAAGACATGATCTTGGGTTTTTTTTAGGGCTGCATAGTAATCCAAGGTGTATATGTACCATATTTTCTTTTTTTTTTTCTTTTAGTATCTAAATGAGTATCATCATTTCTTTTTTTCCTCCTTCAACTTTTAAGTTCTGGGGTACATGTGTAGGGCATGCAGGTTTGTTACTTATGTAAACATGTGCCACGATGGTTTGCTGCACAGATCAATCCATTGCCTAGGTATTAAGCTCAGCATGCATTAGTCATTTTTCCTGATGTTCTCCCTCCCTCCAGTCCCCACCAACAGGCCCCAGTGTGTGTTGTTCTCCCACGGTGTCCATGTGTTCTCATCGTTCAGCTTCCACTTACAAGCACAAGCATGTGGTGTGTGGTTTTCTGTTCCTGCATTAGTTGGCTGAGGATAATGGCTTCCAGCTCCATTTATGTCCCTGCAAAGGACAAGATCTCATTACTTTTTACGTCTGAACAGTATCCCATCGTGTATATGTACCAAATTTTCTTTATCCAGTCTATCATAAATGGGCATTTAGGTTGATTCCATGTCTTTGCTACTGTTAACAGTGCTGCAGTGAGCATATGCATTTGTGTATCTTTATAAAAAAAATTTATATTCCCTTGGGTATACACCCAGTAATGGGATTGCTGGGTCAAATAATATTTCTGGTTCTAGATCCTTGAGGAATTGCCACACTGTCTTCCACAATGGTTGGACTAATTTACATTTCCACCAACAGTGTAAAAGCATTCCTATTTCTCCACAGCCTCATCAGCATCTGTTGTTTCTGTACTTTTTCATAATCGCCATTCTGACTGGTGTGAGATGGTACCTCATTGTGGTTTTGATTTGAATTTCTCTAATCACTGATGTTGAGCATTTTTTCATATGTGTGTCGGTAGCATGAATGTCTTCTTTTGAGAAGTGCTTGTTCATATCATTTGCCCATTTTTTAACAGGGTTGGTTGTTTTTTCTCACAAATTTGTTTAAGGTCTTTGTAGACTCTGGATATTAGATCTTTGAGAGATGAATAGAGTGTAAAATTTCTCTCCCACTCTGCAGGTTGTCTGTTTGCTCTGATGATAGTTTCTTTTGCTATGCAGAAGCTCTTTAGTTTAATTAGATCTCATTTGTCAATGTTTGCTTTTGTTGCAATTGCTTTTGGCATTTTTATCATGAAATCTTTGCCCATGCCTATGTCCTGTATGGTATTGCCTAGATTTTCATCTAGGGTTTTCATAGTTTGAGTTTTTACATTTAAGTCTTTAATCCATCTTAAGTTAATTTTTGAATGAGATATAAGGAAGGGGTCTAGTTTCAATTTTCTGCATATGGCTAGCCAGTTCTCCCAGCGCCATTTATTAAATAGGGAATCCTTTCCCCATTGCTTATTTTTGCCAGGTTTGTCAAAGATCAGATGGTTGTAGGTGTGTGGTCTTATTTCTGAGTTCTCTATTCTGTTGCATTAGTCTATGTGTCTGTTTTTGTACCAGTACCATGCTGTTTTGGTTACTGTAGCCTTGTAGTATAGTTTTGAGTTGGTAGCAGGATGCCTCCAGCTTTCTTCTTTTTGCTTAGGATCATCTTGGCTATACAGGCTCATTTGGTTTCATATGAATTTTAAAATATTTTTTTCTAATTCTGTGAAGAATGTCAATGGTAGCTTGATGGAGACAGCATTGAATCTATAAATTACTTTGGGCAGTATGGCCATTTTCATGATATTTATTCTTCCTATCCATGAGCATGGAATGTTTTTCCATTTGTTTGTGTCCTCTCTGATTTCCTTGAGCAGTGGTTTGTAGTTCTCCTTGAAGAGGCCCTTCACTTCCGTTGTTGTTAGCTATATTCCTAGGTATCTTATTCTCTTTATAGCAATTGTGAATGACAGTTCACTCATGATTTCACTCTCTGCTTGTCTACTGTTGGTGTATAGGAATGCTTGTTATCTTTTCACATTGGTTTTGTATTCCCAGACTTTGCTGAAGTTGCTTACAAGCTTAAGAAGCTTTTGGGCTAAGACAATGGGGTTTTCTAGATATAGGATCATCTCATCAGCAAACAAAGATAATTTGACTTCCTCTCTCCCTATTTGAATATCCTTTATTTCTTTCTGTTGCCTGATTGTCCTGGCCAGAATTTCCAATACTATGTTTAATAAGAGTGGTGAGAGAGGGCATACTCGTCTTGTCCCAGTTTTCAAGGGGATTGCTTCCAGTTTTTGCCCATTCTATAGTCAACAATAACTTAATTGTACATTTATAATTAAGAGTGTAATTGGATTGTTTGTAACTCACAGAATAAATGTTTGAGGGGATGGGTACCCCATTCTCATGATGTTATTTCACTTTACATGCTTGTATCAAAACATCTAATGTAGCCCACAAATGTATATACCTACTATGTACCCACAAAAATAAAAAATAAAAAAGTACAATTAGAAATGACAAAGATGATATTATAAATTATCCCATAGAAATGTAAAAGATCTTTAGAGAATACTTTGAATAATTCTATTCACATAAATTAGAAAATCTAGAGGACATGAGTTAATTCCTGAAATCACACAATATCCCAATATTGAATCAAGAAGAGATCAAAACCTTGAATAGACCAATATCCTGCTCTGAGATTGAATCAGTAATTTAAAAACCTACCAACTAAAAAACAACCCTGGACCACATGGATTCACAGTTTAATTGTATCAGACATGCAAAGAAAAACTGGTACCAATCCTTTTGAACTATTCCAAAAATCAAGGAGATGGGGCTTCTCCCTAACTCTTTCTATGAAGCCATCAGCAGCCTGATACAAAAATCTGACAGAGACACAACAATAAAAGAAAACTTCAGACTGCTATCCCTATTGAACATAGACACAAAAATCCTCAGCAAAATACTGGCAAACTATATCCAGCAGCACATCAAAAAGTAAATACACCATGATCAAGTCAGCTTTATTTGTGAGACCTAAGGCTCTTCCTAGCATATGCAAATCAATAAATGTGATTCACTGCATAAAGGTATCAAAAGCAAAAACCATATGATCATTGCAATAGATGCAGAAAAAGCTTTCAATAAAATCCAATATCTCTTCACAATAAAAACTCTCTATAGACTCAGCATCAAAATAACATACCTCAAAATAATAAGTGCTATCTATGGCAAACCCACAGCCAACATCACACCGGACAGGTAAAAACTGGAACCATTTACTTGAGAAATGTATCAAGACAAGGTTTTTCTCTCTTACCACTCCTATTCAACATAGTACTGGAAGTTTTAGCCAGAGCAATCAGGCAAGAGAAAGAAATAAAAAGCACCCAAATAGGAAAAAAAGAAGGTCAACTATCTCTCCTTCCTGATGATATGATTCTATATCTAGAAAATGGTAAAGACAACGCTTCTGAGAGGATCCAAGAACTGACAAACAACTTTACTAAAGTTGCAGGATACAAAATCAATGCACAAAAATCAGTATCATATCTATACCCCAATAACATCAAGGCTAAGAGTCAAATCAAATCAATAACACAATCTTATTTACAATAGCCACAAAGAAAATAAAATACCTAGAAGTACAGCACTAGAGGTACAGGAAAATCTCTACAAGGAGAACTACAAATCACTGTGGAAAGAAATCACAGACCACACAGATAAAAAGAAAAACATTCCATCCTGATTGATTGAAAAAATCAATGCCATTAAAATGGCCATACTGCCAATAGCTATTTACAGAATTGACGGTATTCCAATTAAACTACCAATGTCATTTTTCAAATAATTAGAAAAGACTACTGTAAAATTCATGTAGAACCAAAAAAGAGCCTGAATAGTCAAAGCAATCCAAAGCAAAAAGAACAAAGCTGGAGGCATCACACTACCCAACTTCAAACTATAGTGTAAGACTAATCAAAACAGCATGATACTGGTACAAAAACAGATACATAGACCAATGGAACAGGACAGAAAATTCAAAAATAAAGCTTCACATCTACAGTCATTTGATCTTTGACAAGGCAGACAAAAGCAATGGGGAAAGGACTCCCTCTTCCATATATGGTGCTGTGATAACTGGCTAGCCACATGCAGAAGGAATAAACTGGACCACTACTTTTCACTATATACAAAAATTAACTGTAGATGAATTATGAATTTAAATGTAAGGCCTCATACTCTAAAAATCCTAGAAGAAAACCTAAGAAATACCCTCTCTACATCAACCTTGGCAAAAAAATTTTGGCTAAGTCCCCAAAAGCAATGGCAACAAAATAAAAAATGTGGGAACTAATTAAGTTAATTAACTTTTGCACAGCAAAAGTAACTATCAACAGAGTGACCAGACAATCCATAGAATGGGAGAAAATATTCACAAACTATGCATCTCACAAAGGTCTAATATCCAGAATCTATGAGGAACTTAAATTAACAAAAAACAAACAACCCCATTAAAATGCCGGCAAAGGACATGAACAGACGCTTCTCAAAAGAAGACACACAAGCAGCTGACAATCATTTGAAAAAATGCTCAATATCACTAATTATCAGAGAAATGGAAATCAAAACCACAATGAGATACCATCTCACAACAGTCAGAATGGCTATTATAAAAAGTAAAAAACAACCAATGCTGGCAATGCAACAGAGAAAAGAGAACACTTATATATTGTTGGTGGGAATGTAAATTAGTGCAGCCACTGCAGAAATTGGTTTGGAGGTTTCTCAAAAAACTTAGACGTATCATTTGACCCAGCAATCACATTGCTAGGTATATATCCAAAAGAAAATAAATTATTCTACAAAATGGACATATGCAATCATATGTTGATTGTAGCACTATTCGCAATAGCAAAGACATGAAATCAATCTAGGTGCTCATCAATGGTGGATTGGATAAAGAAAATGTGGTACCTACACACCATGCAATACTATGCAGTCATAAAAACAAACAAACAAAAAAAACTCGTGTTCTTTGCAGCAACATGGTTGCAAGTAGAGGCCATTGTCCTAAGTGAATTCACACAGGAACAGAAAAGAAAATACCACATGTTCTCACTTACAAGTGGGAGCTAAACATTGAGCACATATGGAAATGAAGATGACAACAAGTAGACACTGGGAACGACCTGATGTGGGAAGGAGGGAGGGGAATATGGATGAAAAACTACCTGTAGGGTACTATGCTTAGCACCTGGGTGATGGATCTGTACCCCAAACCTTAGCATCATGTAATATACTCATGTAAAAAATCTGCTCATGTACTTCCTGTATCTAAAATAAAAGTTGAAACAACAAAAGCAATAATTACAGAAGATAGCCACCTCAAGGCAGAAAGTTACAACTAGGCATATATCCCTTCATGTATCTACAAATTCTCAGGTAAATTCTGACTTCAAAATTTTTATGACAAAGGACAATACTAGAAACAGAGAGAAGAAATGGGTTTACTCTCATATGACATTTAGAGTTTATGGCATTGGCAGTGAGAAAAACAGAAAGACAGACTTAAAATATGAGGTACAGTTGGCACACTTTGTTCTTCACTGCCTTTGTCTGTCATGTACACGCACATAGTGTAAAACCTCATTAACACAAACTCCATTCATTTGGGATCTGTAATAATCTCAACCTACCCAATCTGAATGTACATCTGTACTATGAATACAGACACAGGCACACAGGGACACACAGGCGCACACACACACACACACACACAGCCTGCTCAGCACATAAACAAGACTAAGTGATAATATTAAAAGAATCCCCACTTTTGCTGAAGCTTTTGTGTACAACAAACATGCTACTCACAAATGATTATTCGCTAAAGCTAATTATGAAATTTTGTTAAGACTAGAGGCCAAGTTCTTTTTACTTCTCTCTTGAGATAATTAAACTGCTTTTATTTTAGCATTTTATTTAACTTAGCCAGGGTTTACCCTCCAAAGAACTGATGAATTAGTCTATCAGGACTAATTTGAATGAATTTGACTATCTGGACATGTGTGCATACACTATTCCATATGGTCAAATGATAAACTCATTTGTCAGGGTTTAGCCAGAATTTTTTTTTTCCCTCTTTCCAATAGTGTTTCAAAGGCTAAACATCTTTTTGTGGTATTGCTTTCACGATGGAGGACTTTATATACATGAGGTTTTAAATGCGCTTTATTTATTATAGGTTATGAATGCACTCTGTACCACAGGACTCCCTAACGAGAAGTCAGCTACCCCACAGTTTGGGTCTGGTGGGCCAGGGCAGCACAGTCTGCTGGCCCCTAACAGAAAATCAAACAGGTCATTTCACAGCCATCAAGCACATGCTGAGCTGCCTTACTGGTTTATATCCCTCTGTCTTTTAGGATATAAAATCATTTCTTACTTTATAAAAACATTACTCTTTCTTACATAATCATTTAATTTACATATACAGGTTACACTTAGTAAAAATATATGAACCAAAATTGCAACAAAATTCCAAAACCATAAACTACCTTTTCAGAATGCACTTTCTTTCCACCTCTCTCTTGAAAAGCTTCATTGCTTTTAGGACAGGAGATATTACTTCTGAACTCAAGATTTAAAGCATTTTCTTCAGCCCATAATAAAAGTAATAAAGCTTTTTATTGTAAAAAAAGACTGTAAATATATTTAGCAATAATTTCAACAACTCAGAAGTGGTTCAATTTCTACAGTGGGAAATATGAGTCTCATGACATTTAGGTGCTACCAAGAATTTCCACTATTGATCCCTCTACCCGTGGTAATGTTGAGCTACAATTATTGTAGAGAAAGATTCACTAAAGAGAATAATGTAGCAAATTCTTTCTTAAGTCAAGTGTATAAGCACAAAAGTGAGAGGGAGAGATGGGGGAATAATTTCTCCTTTTCCAAAGTTTTGGCAAAATGTCTATTTGTATAGAGAAGGAAGAAGATAGAGTTTTGACCTGCCAACTGGATTGTAATTGAAACCAGAGCTCTAGATGAGAAATAAAATAAAAAAGCAGAGGTGCTAGCCTCTTTAGGACAACGCAGTATTCACATAGTTGAGTGACAGTCAGAAATTGCCAAGGCCTGCAACAGCCTGGTATGAGGAAAATGGGAAGGAGTTCTCAGAGTTGAAGGAAAGGGGCTATAAAGTTATCTGGTAGTACTGGGGTTTCTTTGGCTTAAAGACTTTGCTCCATATTTTTCTTTCTTAAAATCAAAAGTTACCAGGAGAAACTCAAAATCTTCCAAATCTAATCATTTTTTCCTGTGATTTTCATTATAAATGTTCTCTGAATATAGGAAAGATGCAAGATGCATTTGGAAAGAATATCCTTTGAAAACAAAGTCTAGGCATAAATTGAGTCACTGCTTAATCATGAAAGACGTTAAAAAATCCTGATTTTATAGTTGCAGCTTAAGTTTTTGCTTTAAAGCACTTTCAATAAACCTGAGAAAATGACTTAAGAATTTTTGGGGTTAACATTAAAAAAAAATACTAGTTTGAAGGGACTAGTTTGGATTTCCAACACGGTTTGAAAATTTGAGGTTTATCTGAATAAATTACCTTCAGTTAACTGAAGGTACTTTAGGTAACTGAAGGTCAGAGAGGTTAAGTTTTCCAATATTAAAGAGCTATAAGACAACTTTAGTTGATTTTAGAATTTATCAGAGCTTGCATTGTATATAGTTTTGAAATAACACGGCAGGCAGTATTATGCCTGAACATTTATACTCCTTGGTTGCTTGAATCTGCTTGCTTCTTCACAGACTTCTTCAGCTCCACCTCTTCTCTGTTGTCAAAGCTATCATATGTCACTTCATGCACAGATCATGATTACAATTCTAGCAGGTTTTCTAGTCTCTTTCTCTCTCTCTTTCATAATTAAAGTGTATATCTATTATGGAAACTAATGTAATCTTTTTCAAACTTGATTTTCATCAGCCTAACCCCATACTCAGGTTACTTACTGTCATGTAAAGAGGGTAACCATATATCTGAGATTGCCCAGGATGGTCCTGATTTATACATGTCATCATCCTGGAACAATTATTAATTACCCTCTTTCATTCTTAAAAATTTCCACATTTAGGTAATAAATGATATGGTTTTCCTACATATAGCTTATTACTTCCGGATATGTTACCTTATATCTCTCAGCCACAATTACTCTGCATCCTACAAGCTAATCTACTTGCTGTTTCTCCTATGCAAAACTACTGTCATGTAACTCTACCCTGCCTTCCTACACTTTGAGCCTTAATTATAATCACTCCTTTACATAGAATGTATTCATTCAACAAATGTTTTTTGGGCACCAGTTGTACGTCTGCCACTGTTTTAAGTGCTGGAGTTAGGGCAGAAGCAGGACAGACAAGGTTTCTGCTCTCACAGAGCTTCTATAGTAGAGCATCCATTGAACAATTGGATACATGGTGAGGACTACTGTATTTGCTCACATATTTACTCTCTTTGTTCATTGTCTTCTCTCTGATATTCTACCTTTTTGAAAAATAAATGAGGATGAGTGAAGATATGGTCAGTCCCATCTCCATGGTTCCCCTCATAGTACACAGACAGGATCTGGCAACTACAGTGATGTAAAAATGCCGTGTAGAAGCCAGAGGGCTCTCTGAAGTCTCACTGAAAAAATCAGTTCACAAAAGGCAGATTCATTGAAGAAAAGACATACAACTGTATTTAAGCCCCAGAGGTACAGGGGAAATGGTTCATTTTTTATGCTTTGGTTCAACAGAGTATGGACGCCATGCGGAAATATGATTGGACAAAAATGGTATGCTCTATTCCTAATAGTCTGAGTGGGGAAATCCAGCAAGGCCTGTCTGTCTAGATTCTTGGCCTCTCTGAGCGTGCGATTCTTCCTCTGGGTACGGGGTAGGAACCTTTATGGAATGGGGGTCTTATTACCTACAGTCAAAGAAGATACATCAGATAATTTACTTATGACCAGTCTTTACACAGAAAGATGGAGGGAAAGTTAGCGTAATATTTGTAGGTTTTACGGCTGGTTTTGGGGAAAAGGGGTTCTGGTTCTATGATCCATCTTGGGGAAGAGAGATTCTAGTTTCTGTGACTAGCCTCAGGGTAGAATGGGACTGAGAGACATGAAGGCAGGAGAAGGACAGAGAAAAACTTTTGCTTCTGAAGCCTTCATTTTGGGGTATTGCTTTTTGAGCTCCAACAGCTGCTTAGTGTGCCAATGGGAAGATCTCAGTGTGACGCTCCAGGCTGCTAGGAAGAGCTGTATCTTAAGGATTATACTAAAAAAATATAATTCTCTTTCTGGAATTCAAAGGAAGCAACATATATACAGGGTTGCCACAAACATCATGCTTTGGAACATCATGGATCTAATTAAACATCATGTTCAACCCCTACTCCCACCCCTCAACACACACACACACACACACACACACACACACACTCTCTCTCTCTCTCTCTCTCTCTCTCTCTTACTTATTCTCTAAGAACAAAAATCTAGATTAAAGTATTTGAGGAGAAAGTAAAGAAGAAGCATTAGGAAATGTAGATAATAAAACAAAAACTTCTGCAACCTATGACCTTGTAACTTGGGATCAGCACTAGCACAGCAAAAGTGTGTGAGTTGAGATGAAAAATGCCATAAACATCATCAAAAATTACACATTTCTTGTTTGCTTCATTCTGCCTATTTACATGCATTTTAGGGGGAAATTATTAGGGTGGACAAGAGAAAGGAGAGAGGTAAATGAGATATATTCATTTATACCCATGCAATTTTGTAAGTCAGTTGTATTCCATGTTATATTTTGTTACTTGTTGGTTTCAACTTCAAACTCTTCAAGGGCAGGGGCTATGCCTTCTAGCTTATTACCACATTCTGCTAATATTGAGTGCATACTGATGGGCACTTTGCCAGATGCTAGGACACAGCAGTGGGTGAAAAAGACAAAATTCCTGCCATCATTATTAACCAGAGCATTTCCCACAACGTGTCTGCCCATGAACAAAGGTCTTGACTAAACACCCCACACAAGGAATTGAGATGAAAGAAACGGTTTTGATTGCCCATGTCTTACATTTGTTTCTGAGATTAAGCTGCTATTAAATTTGAAAGACTAGTTGCTTTCTCACTTGTCCACCCTTGTAATATTCTTAGTTTCTTGGCAAAGTTTTATATGAGCTGGTAAGGGGTTCCATATATAGAGTGTTATTAGGCTCATTCTAATGGAATTACCCTTTCTAAAATAATAGAAAGTTGTAGGAAGGAAGTGGGTGGGTCTGGGAAGATAGGTAACATTTATTAAGTATTCATTTTGTTCAGATACTATGCTAAGTGCTTTATTATGTCAGCTAATAATAATACTCTTTTTTTACCTTGATGAGGTTGTCGGGCTTTAAAACATAACAACCACTTCCCAGTTTCAAGGTAACAAAAGACACTCCATGAAACAAATTGATGTGTATGTATCATCACATTTTGATAACACTAATGTGTTTTTGTAACCTTACTTACATTACTTTGTTTTTATCAGGTTAATATAATTTGGAAATAAGAAATTCATTTGAAAGTGAGAACTTATGAGAAAATGAATTATTCAAAATGATACTACAAATGTGGTAGATTAACACCAAAATATTTCATTAACTTTTATCATCCTGAACAATACAAATATTCAGAATGGTAACTATAGATTATTTTCAAATTGTGAGAATAAATTGGAAATGTAGTGCTCAATTGGAAATAGTTTATGATAATAATTGTATCATATGGCCATCTAATTAATTTTTTAGAGAAATATGAAAACTAGGAGGCATATCAGAAAATGAAGACTTAGATTATAAAGTAATCTCACCTGCATTTACTGCAAGCCATGTCACCTTCCTAAGCAGTCTCACTCCCTGTCATCACTATTTTGTGTTCAACATCTCTTTCATCCTTCAATGCCCGGAGATCCCTTCTCAGTCAGTGTCACAGTTAGCTCTACCCTCCTAGGCCTTAGGCCTTGGTGGCAAACTGAAAGGCCTCCAGGGGCTTGGCAGATACCATAATGAAGTTACACCTGATATGAGAGACATGGGATGTGGTAGGGATTATAGAAAAAGTGAGAACAAATATCCTTTTAAAAATAGCAGCTCTCCTTCTGCACAGCAAGAGAAATAATCAGCAGAGTTAACAGACCACCCACAGAGTGGGAAAAAAATGTTCACAAACTATACATCGACAAAGTAATAATATCCAGAATCTACAAAGAACTCAGGAAGAACAAAACAAACAATCCCATCAAAACGTAGGCTAAGGATAGGAATAGACAATTCTCAAAAGAAGATATGCAAATGGCCAACAAGCATATGGAAATGTTCAACATCATTAATTATCAGGGAAATGCAAATCAAAACCACAATGTGATACCATTTCACTCCTGCAAGAATGGCCATGATAAAAAAAAAAAAAAAATCATAAAATAATAGATGTTGACAAGGATGTGGGGAAAAGGGAACACTTTTGCATTGCTAGTGGGAATGTAAACTAGTACAACCATGAAGGAAAACAGCGTGGAGATTCCTTAAAGAGCTAAAAGTAGATCTACTATTTGATCCAGCAATCCCACTACTAGGTATCTACTCACAGGAAAGAAGTCATTGTACAAAAAAGATACTTGCACAAGCATGTTTATAGCAGCACAATTTGCAGTTGCAAATATATGGAACCAGCCCAAATGCCCATCAATCAACAAGTGGATAAGGAAAATGTGGTGTGTAAGTATGTAAGTATATATACACATACACAAACACACACACACACACACACACACACAGCGCAGACTACTACTCAGCCATAAAAAGGAACAAAATAATGGCATTCACAGCAAACTGTATAGAATTTGGAGACTACTATTCCAAGTGATGTAACTCAGGAATGGGAAACCAAACATCATATGTTCTCAATCATAATTGGGAGCTAAGCTATGAGGACACAAAGGCATAGGAATGACACAATGGACTCTGGGGACTTGGGGGAAAGGGTGGGAGCAGGATGAGGGGTAAAAGGCTATACACTGTGTATGGGATACACTAATCGGGATCTGGGTGCACCAAAATCTCAGAAATCACTACAAAAGAACTTATTCATGTAACCAAACACTACCTGTTCCCCAAAAACCTATTGAAATTACAAAATAAATTTTTTAAAAATTTTAAAAAGTAGCATCTCTCATGAAGGAATGCTGACCTAGTGCTTTCAGGTCTGATTTTTCAACAGAAACTAGAAATCTAAGTTTGCATGTGGATTCTCCCGATGTTTAAATGTTAGCTACTTTTCCACCACTACTCTAGATGACTTCTTTCATCTACTCTACTCTCCATCCATCTCTACCTACCAGAAAATACAAAGTCACCTGTCCACATGTTCTACATTTCCATGCTTCATATTCTGCTTGGCGATCCTATTTACTAATCCTTGTTACGGTGTTCACCATTGACAGTGCTTTAATGTTCCTTCAAAACTACATTTGCATTTAAACCATGGCTAATGCTTTCTTTAGGAAGGAATTGATATCTAAGGGTAGCTGGCTATTAGGATAGATAGTTGTTTTGAAGAAAGAGGTACCACGAGTCCTCTCAAATCATAAGACATATAAGTTGATTGGCTATGGTTATATGTTAAGCTTTTCTCTGCTGCAGGCTAATGTTGCAGGTGTATACTGAGCTAGATTCAATTTACAATACATTTACTCAGAATGTACTATGTGCCAGTCAGGACTTTTTACTTTATAAAAGTGCAAAATCTTTTACTTATAGATTTTAACTAAGTTACAATATTTTTCACTTATTTTTTCTGAGAAAAAATGCCTTATTTTGTGAAGGGTGGAATTTTGGTAAAAAGAATGGTAGGTTTACCTCAGCTCTAGCCACCATAAGAAAATGCCATAGACTGGGTGGCATAAACAACAGAAATATATTTTCTCACAGTTCTGGAGGCTGGAAGTCCAAGATCAAGGTGCTAGCATGGTCAGTTTCTGGTGATGACTCTTCCTGGCTTATAGACAGCTGCCTTCTCACTGATTCCTTACATGGCAAAAATAGGGGGCAGAGGAGGAGGAGCGTACAGAGAAAGGGGATACAGAGAGTGTGCATGTGCATGTGTGTATGTCTGTATGTGTGGTGTGTGCATGTGTGTATGAAAGAGAGAGAGACAGAGAGAGAGAGAGAATGAGAGCGAGAGACAGCGTGAGCGCCCAAGCATGAGATGTCTTACAAGGGCACTAATCCCGTCAAGATGGTCTCACCTTCATGACCTCACCTAAAACCTAATTATCTCCCTAAAGCCCCATTTCTAAATATCATCACATTTAGGTTTAGCCTTCAACAAATAGTAATACATGGTATAAAAGATAGAAATCTTCATTTAAAATCTTAATTTCCTAATATGTAATAAGCTATTCATGAACAGAAAAATATAATATCTGCTAATGAGCTATACTCTAATTGGTAAAAATTTTGCCATTTGAATTTTTTTCAATTGGGTTTGTTTCTAGAAAGGAATAGTAAACATGCTGGCTTTGCCTCTGTTTCTTTCATGTTCTCTCTTTTTTGTTCTGTTTTGTTTTTCATTAGTCTTTCTGAATCTAAGTTCATGGATGAATTTAACAAGGACACACAATAAAATCCATGGCTGAGTTAAGAATCCTTTAGCAATCATAGATGCTTCCCAGCTTACCATTTTAGATATTATTGATATTTTATTTTCTATTATGTTTTTGAATCCATATGAGAAGGATCAAGAATGAAGACAAATTAAAATGTTGATACCCCAACCTGCAACAAGAAAAGTTGTCAATAGAACAGTAACTAATATTTTATGCTAATTCCCCCTCTGTCTTGGTTTTTATTCAGTATGTTCTCAAATGGTCAATTAAAAAATATTTGGCAATTACTATGAGCCTAATTCAATGCAAGGTACCACGAAGTAAATAAAAATAGGTAAGGCACAGCGCCTGTTCTCAAGCAGTTTGACGTTCATCTGGTAAAAGGAATTTATATGCACAAAATGCATGGAGAACAATTAAATTCTAAGTGGTACAGAATATCAAAGCAAGAGCAGTTCTGAAAAACATATAGTCATTTTTCATAGAGAATAGTTGCAAAAATGACTAAAAATAAAGATGACTGACAATATCAAATGCTGGCAAGAATGTAGAACAACTGGAACTCTCATTCATTGCTGGTGGGAGCATAAAATGGTACAAATACTTGGTGAAAGGTCTGATAGTTTCTTATAAAATTAAACATAATGGATGGACCTTGAAAAGCTTATGCTAGGTAAAATAAGCCAGACATAAAGGCCAAATATTGTATTAATATGGTTCTACTTACACGAGGTACCTAGATTAGGCAAATCTATAGAGACAAAAAATAGAATAGAGGTTACAAGGAGTTGGGGGTGGGGAAATGGGGTGTTTAAATAGGTGGAGTGCTTTTGTTTGGAATGATAAAGTTCTGGAAACGGATAGGGATGATGGTTGCACAACATTGTGAATATACCTAATGCTACTGAATTGTACACTTAAAAATGGCTAAAATGGTGAATTTTGTGTTCATATATTTTACCATAAAACAAATCACAGTCCATAGAATAAAATCAGAGTGTATAATAAAAAATAACCCCCCAAACTAAAACAAAACCCTAAAACATAACACTCCTGTTACTCAGTAATTCCAATTCTAGGTATTTATCTAAGAGAAAGAAAATATGTCTAGACAGCTTGGCTACATAACCACTGCCATAATATAGACATCAATTAATAAAAGTGTGGTATGGCTGGGGTGGAATCAATGGGAATGCTATTCACCTTTAAGCTATGAATTCATGGTTACCATAGCCATTACTGTATATATCTTAACAAATTTGGTTCAAGAATTTTAGGGAGGACTATACATTTTTCTTATAGTTTTACATGTACATGCATCATTTACTATAAACCTCTTTTGGTTGATACCAGGTGAGGTACTTGGTTTATATGTTCTTGACTAACATGAATGGGGAACAGGATTTAGAAGTTCATCACTCTAATCATACTCACAAGAACCCCGTCTCCAAGAGGTATGAAGCAATGTAGAGTAGGAATTGTGTAATATTAAAGGATCAAAAAGAGCCTACTAATAGTGAAGAGCTGTTAGGACTTAAAGTTGGACATATTGGGATGTGTTTTAGTAAACTAGCTATTGGAATATTGTATGTTGTAGGCCACCAAACATAAAGAAACAAGCAGATTGTGAAATGACTTGAGCACATAAAAAAGACTTGTAAAGAGGCCAGAGCGGAAGTAGTAATAAGAGATTTTTACCCAGGGATAGACCAGCAGCATTAAGTGGAAGAGACAAGACTGAAAGATTGTTATGGCTTCGGAACATGATTACTTTTTGACTCAATCTGTATGTCATCTACTATGATGAGCATGATGTTAAGTAACATATGGCTGAATACCTACAAACATTAAAATATGTTGTGTTTTAGTGACAGCGCTTCTAGTGGTGAATAGGAAGGGATGATAACGCTTGTTTTTTCTTTTTTTGCTGTTTTTTTTGTTGTTGTTGTTGTTTGCTTTTTTAAGGATATTGAGCAGAATGATTTAGAACGTGATGATTAGAAAGTTCAGATGCAGATCTTTTCTCTTCCCGTGGAGCCGTCGCCATGAAGGTGGAGCTGTGCAGTTTTAGCGGGTACAAGATCTACCCCGGACACGGGAGGCGCTACGCCAGGACCGACTGGAAAGTTTTCCAGTTTCTTAATGCAAAATGCGAGTCGGCGTTCCTTTCCAAGAGGAATCCTCGGCAGATAAATTGGACTGTCCTCTACAGAAGGAAGCACAAAAAGGGACAGTCAGAAGAAATTCAAAAGAAAAGAATCCGCCGAGCAGTCAAATTCCAGAGGGCCAATACTGGTGCATCTCTTGCTAATATAATGGCCAAGAGGAATCAGAAACCTGAAGTTAGAAAGGCTCAAAAAGAACAAGCTATCAGGGCTGCTAAGGAAGCAAAAAGGGCTAAGGAAGCATCTAAAAAGACTGCGATGGCTGCTGCTAAGGCACCCACAAAGGCAGCACCTAAGCAAAAGATTGTGAAGCCTGTGAAAGTTTTAGCTCCCCGGGTTGGTGGAAAACGCTAAACTGGCAGATTCGATTTTTAAATAAAGATCGGATTATTAAAAAAAAAAAAAAATAGAAAGGTCAGATGCAGGTTTGGACACATCTAGTATTAAGTGGGCAGCATTGGACAAATCTAGTTTAAGAAAAACAAAGATAATTTTTAGAGTTAGAAAATTTGAGAAGGGCACATATAGATGCATATGAAATATTATAGCAACTATGACTAAAAAAGGAAACTAGGATTAAAATAAATATGCAATGTTTTAAAGGAAGAAAAATTAGAGGGACAGGCAAATGATTATAGACACCAAACTACTTTGCTGATTCTTTGGTTTCTTATATTTATTTAAAAGAACTGAGGTGTGCATGAGTGTGGTCAGGGGAAACACTGCATTAATGAGAATGAAAAGAATTATGAACTATAAAGTGAATGGAAAGATAAAGGACAAACCTCTTCTGAAGCTCACTGACTATGAGCTAGGATACAGGATCAGAGACTGAAGGAACCGTGTTTCCTAGCCTCCAAGTGGTTAGGCCTCATGAAGAGATCAATTCATCAAGTCTCAGACAAAACAAAGCAAACCTAAGACAGGAACCCTGAGTATGGCCAAGACTAAGAAGGCAGGGACTGTTCAACTATGCCTTAGAGATTTATACTTTCTGGAAAACAGTACATTTCTTGGCAGCTCACAAATTCCACATGTATGTTGGGAAGGCTCTAAGTGTATTTGATTTGTTCAGAAACAGGTGTAATCCATCTAAAACAACGAGGCCATCTATTGTAAGCTGAGAGAAAGAGAAGTGAGAAAGAAATCCTCAAAGCAAATGAATGCCAGTGTTGGCACGAAAATCTCCCTGGTCTCATCTGTAGTTACAGCTGAGTAAGTACCAGCAATTTCTGGATACATGTGATTTCACCTGTCAAAGAAACTAAATTAGGAATCTCAGTGTCCAACTTTGCCTGACTAGTAGCTTGTAAGCTTCAGGCACTCTTTGGAGAATATTGAATTCAGAAACTGATGGAGGAATTAAAAATCATACAAAACAAACAAGTTCAAAGGTTTCATATACCTTCAAACTGCCCCTATTGGACTCTGTTCACTGTCTGAAGTATATTTTTCTCATTTTGAAAAATAATTGTTCTTTTTAAAAATCAAACATGTTATAAAGGGAAAGCAACAGAACATACAATAAAATATTCACAGATTGGAATACATAAAATATTCAGATTCAAGGTGTGTGTAGTACCAAAATAAGAAAAACAAATCCAACAAGCCCATCCAAAAACACAGTATAACTAATATAATGTATTTACTTTGTTTATCATAGGATTAAGTTGGAATAAAACTAAATATGAACAGTGTACTACTCTCAGTATGGATACCTGCTAAATAATTAAATTTTGTATTTTTTATCATCTGTATATTTATATTGATAAATATATTTATATTTTATAAATATAGCATCTGATAATTTACGCAGAATAATTGTTCAGGTAATCTGGTAATGGAAAGAGTTACTTTGCATTCATAAATGCTTTGTACTTACATACTGCAATGCTTTTTAATGGAGGAGAGCCAAGCCATCTGGGGTATATTACTTGGAAGATTGTTTCTCTATATATTACAGCTAAAATCAGTCATGGTACTACTCTTAATAGAAACAAGAATCTGTTTTTTTGACTTCCAGTACACTGCTCTGTTGAATAATATTCTAAGGTTTTATATAGAGAACCAGTAGGGAGTTTATGTTATCCTTATAACCTTAAGAAACAAAAATTGCTTAAAATTAGCCTTAGCTATAAGGTTAACCTGGAATTGAAAACAGAAAAGGGCTGGCATCCAGAACTGAAACACATAATTAAGAAAGTTAAATCTGTTCCTACACAGAGACCATCATTTCATAAAGAATCTTTTTATTATTTAACTTTTAACAACAAGTAACTGTGAAAGTATTACAAGTAAATAATTTGGAGGAAATTCTTAAAGGGGTGGTACTAGGAAGTAGCAGGTTTTCTGAGATGTAAGAAAACTGGTAAGTCAAATACGACTTCTAGCTTCAGAGAATGGCTAGGTCCTGGTGCTTTGTTTAAAGTAAATAACCAGTACCTGCCTTGTACTGAAGACTTTCAAAATCCTGAAAAATTATTCTACAATCTGGAAGCAGAGAATAGGTTTGGCCAACTCAATTCCTAGGGATGTACATTTGTGAGCAGTTCCACATGTTTCCTGCAGCAGGTATAATTTGTCCATTAATAATGCTCTCTAACTTTCATAATTCTATAGGAGCCAAAACCAAGAAGAATTACATGCCTAAATATAGGCATGCGATGCCTAGGATACTAAAGAAAAATATTGACTCATGCCAATCAGTTTATGACTTGAGGCACAGGTTTGATTATCCTTATCTTAATATACACAATAACATGCGTTAGTGTTGTCCGTAAAATTATAGTAGTGATTGAAACTGCTGAGTTTTGAAAAGAATTATTTGCTTCAGTGTTCAGGAAAGAAGGTAACATCTCACTTTTCGATCTATATTTCCCAAGGGAAGAGGAGAGACAAGGAATGTAATGTTACAGTGATAGATAAGTTTATGCTCCTGAACAGATAATTAGAACATCTATCTTTAAAACAGATTTGGGACCAAAAAAAAAAAAAATGCAAAGCTTAGAAAAATCCAGATGTTAAAACAAAAGAGATGACTTGGAGAATTATAACACTTTGCTAGAACAAGTTGGGTGGGTTCCAGAAATATACGTTTCTTATAGGAGTGGACATTCCCATCCTCCCTCCTCCTCCTTGTGGAGCAAGGAATGCCTCATCTGACTGATGAAATTTGGAGAAATCTCTGGCTTCTTGGTTCTGCTGCTTCATTAAAAAGCCAGTTCAATTCAGGGAGCTGGTGTTAGAAATCCTAGTTGTAACTGCAAGATAAAGGCAGTCAGATTTACCAACATCGCAGGAAATATTTTGATCCCTACCTGACTCCTGTGAAGATTTCTCAGATGATTCAAAATCTATAAGAAGATGGGTGGGGTTGTGACTTTGGAGACCTGAAAAATGTTTTAAGTAAGTAGGTGCCAGGGGTCCTGAAAATATTCCAAGCTTCATTTCACACAGAAAGCTTCCCCATCATCACAGTTACACTCGTCTTCAGGGGTAACCTAGTGAAGTGCTGGCAGTTGGGTTTTGGAGTCTCACTGCTTAGATTTGGATGCCGTCTTCACCTGTCACCTTGGGCAAGTCACTTAACTTCTCTAGGCCTTGATTTCCTCATCTGCGAAATCGGGAACATAAGTAATATTACCAAGTAATCGTCCAATAAAGATAAGCAGTTGTATTCCATTTTGATTATTTTAATACTCCTTAATGTTAAATACTCCTTCATAATATTGGGGAATACAGCAAGACCAGCATTTCTAAAATGATTGCCTCATTCCTTCTAACAGATATCAAAAAGTAATGTTAGAGATGTGAAATTATATCACTCACATCTGACAGGCCTGAGATGAGGTATATCATCTATCCTATCCTCTTACAAGTATGTCAGTTTTTTATTGCTGCTTTACAATTTACCAGAAACTTAGTGGCTTCCAACAACACACAGTTATTACCTTACTGTAAATTCTGTAGGTCAGACATTTGAAATGGGTTTCACTGGGCTAAAATCATGGAGTTGACAGCGTTGTGTTTTTCTCTGGATCTAGGGGAAAATCTATTGCCTTTCCTTTTCCAGCTTTTAGACACTGTCTGCATTCCTTGGCTCACGACTTGTTCCTCCATCATCTTTTTCATGAGTCACATCTTCCTCTGACTTCTGTCTCTCTCTTCCACTTTTAAGAACCCTTGTGATCATATTAGAACCATCAGGATAATCTTCCCATCTCAAGATCCTTAACTTAATCACATCTGCAAAGCTCCCTTTTCCACGCAACCTCATGTAATCACAGGCTCAGTAAATTTATTTGTAGTCACCTTCAGGGGACTGTTATTCTGCCACACATAACAGGTAAAGAAACTGAGGCCCAGGGAAGTTAAGTGACATTCTAATCCTCACACTCAGTGCATAGTTGGGACTAAAGCCCATGTTTCTTTATAATTTTTTTATTGATACATGATATTTGTACATATATATGAAGTGCATGTGATATTTTGTTACATGTATGGAATGTGTAATAATCAGTGGGGCATATAGGGTATCCATCACTGAAGTGTTCATCTTCTCTAAGTGTTAGGAAAATTTCAAGTTCTCCCTTCTAGCCATTTTGAAACACATATACATTGTTGTTAATTATAGTCACCATACTCTGCTATTGAATATTAGAACTTATTCCTTTGATCTAACTGTATGTTTGCGCCCATTAACCAACCTCTCTTCATTACCCTCCTCCCACCCCACACACACTTCCCAACCTCTGGTGTCTATTATTCTACTTTCTACCTCCATGAGATGAACAATTTAGCTCCCACATATGAGAACATGCAACATTTGTATTTCTGTGTCTAGCTAATTTCACTTCACTAATGACCTCCAGTTCTATTGTGTTGCTGCAAATGACAGTATTTCATTCATTCTTAACAGTCAAATAATATTCCGTTGTGTATATACACCACATTTTCACAATCTTTTGATGTGTTGATGGACACAGGTTGCTATTGTGAATAGTGCTGCAATAAATATGGGGGTGCAGGTATCCCTCTGATACACTGGTTTTTCTATTGGATAAATTCTTAGTAGCAGGATTGCTGGATCAAATGGTAGATCTGTTTTTAGTTTATTTTTTAGAAAGCTTCATACTGTTTTCCATAGTGGCTGCACTAATTTACATTTCTACCAGAAGTGTATAGGAGTTCCCTTTTCTGTGCATCCTCACTAGCATTTTTTTGTCTTTTTGATAATAGCCATTCCAAATAGAGTAAGATGGCATCTCATTGTGGTTTTGATTTGCATTTCCCTGATGAATGATTTGAGCATCTTTTCATATATCTGTTGGCCATTTGTATATCTTTTTGAGAAATGTTGACTGATGCCTTTTCCCACATTTTAATGAGAGGATGATGACATTATTTTACTGTTGAGGTGTTTTAGTTCCCTGTATATTCTGGATATTGATCACTTGTCAGAAGAATAGATTGCAAGTATTTTCTTCCATACAACAGGTTGTCTCTTCACTCTGTTGATTGTCTGCTTTGCTGTGCAGAAGTTTTTAGTTTCATATAGTTCAATTTATTTTTATTTTTGTTGTCTGTGCTTTTGAGGTCTTTGCCTAGACCAATGTCCTGAAATGTTTTCTCTATGTTTTCTTCTAGTAGATTAATAGTTTCAGGTCATAGGTTTAAGTCTTTCATCCATTGTGAGCTGATTTTTGTACACAGTGGGAGACAGGAACCCAGTTTCATTCTTCTACATATAGATATCCAATCTTTCCAGCACCATTTATTGAAGAACGTGTCCTTTCCTCAATATATATTCTTGCCATCTCTGTCAAAAATCAGTTGGATATAAATATATCGATTTATTTCTGGGTTCTCTATTCTCTCTATATTGGTCCGTGTTTTTATACCATTGCATGCTGTTTTTGTTTCTATAGCCTTGTCACATATTTTGAAGTCAGGTAGTGTGATGCCGTCAACTTTGTTCCTTTTGCTCAGGATTGCTGTGCTCTTTTTAGGCTTCATATAATATTTAGGATTGATTTTTCTAATTCTGTGAAGAAAGACATTGGTATTTTGGCAGAGACTGCACTAAATCTGTTGATTACTTTGGGCAGTATCTTCATTTTAACCATACCGATTTTTCCAATCCATTAAAATGGAATGTCTTTTCATTTCTTTGTGTCCTCTTCAATTTCTTTCATCAGTGTTTTGTATTTTTCCTTATAGAGGTCTTTCACATTCTTTGTTAAATTTATTCCAAGGTATTTTATTTTTTGTATCTGTTGTAAATGGGATTGCCATCTTGATTTCTCAGTTCATTATTGGTGCATAGAAACAATATTGATTTTTTAATGTTGATTTTTGTATCCTGCAACTTTACTGAATTTATCAGATCTATAACCCTTTTGGTGAAGTCTTTAGGTTTTCCTAGCTATAAGATATCATCTTTAAAGAGGTACAATTTAAATTCCTCTTTTCCAATTGGGAAGCATTTTATTTCTATCTCTTACCTAGTTGCTGTACCTAGGACTTCCAGGACTATGTTGAATAGGAGCGGTAAAAGTGAGAATCCTTGTCTACTTCCAGTTCTTAGAAGAAAGGCTTTAGCTTTTCCCATTCA
This sequence comes from Papio anubis, assembly GCF_008728515.1. NCBI lineage: Eukaryota > Metazoa > Chordata > Mammalia > Primates > Cercopithecidae > Papio > Papio anubis. Next base: position 54,408,338 of record NC_044996.1, on the reverse strand, counting down.
GTATAGTGTTAGCTGTGTTACCATATATGGCCTTTATTATGTTAAGATACACTCCTTCTATGCCTAGTTTGTTATTTTTTATCATGAAGAGATGTTAAGTTTTATCAAATGATCTTTCTGTATCTATTGAGATGATTGTATGGTTTTGTTATTTATTCTGTTAATGTGATATATCATGTCTAGTGATTTCCATATGTTGAACCATCTTTGCATCACTGGGATACATTTCACTCGATCATGGTGTATCATTTTTTTGGATGTGCTGTTGTTCTGTTCAGGTTTTCTATTTCTTCCTGATTCAATCTTGGTAGGTTGTATGTGTCCAGGAATTTATCCATTTTCTTTAGGTTTTTCCAGTTTGTTAGCATATAGGTGTTTACGATAGTCACTGATGATCTTGTGTATTTCTGTGCTATCAATTGTTCTGTTTCCCTTTTTGTTTCTGATTTTGGTTTTTTGCATCTTCTCTCTTTTATTTCTTGGTGGGTTTAGCTACTGGCTTGAGATTTTTCTTTCCAGAAAAACATTTTTTTCATTATTTGTATTTTTTTGTCTCTATTTTTAGTTCTGCTCTGTTCTTTATTATTTCTTTCTTTCTACTAATTTTGAATTTGGTTTATTCTTGCTTTTCTAGTTTCTTGGAGTGTATCATTAGATTGTTCACTTGAAATCTTTCTACTTTTTTGCACAATTATTGCTATGAACTTCCCTCTTAGTACTGCTGTTGCTATATTCCATAGATTTTGGGAAGCTTTGTTTCAAATTTTCATTTGTTTCAAGAAATTGTTTTATTTTCTCCTTTTCTTCCTTGACACAATGGTCATTCAGGAGCATATTGTTTCGTTTCTATGCATTTATAGAGTTTCCAAAGTTCCTCTTGATCCTGATTTCTAATCTTATTCCATTGTGATCTCAGCAGATACTTGATATAATTTTGCTTTTAAAAAATGTGTTGAGACATGTTTTGTGGCCTAACACATAGTCTACCCTGAAGAATGTTCCATGTGCTGACATGAATGTGTATTTTGTAGCTTTTGGAAGGAATGTTCTATGTCTGTTATGTATATTTGATCTAGTGTGCAATTTAAATCCACTTTTTTAAAATTTTCTATCTAGATGATCTAACGCTGAGAGTGGGGTGAAGTCCCCAACTATTATTGTATCAGAGTCTATTTCTCCCTTTAAATCTAATATTTGCTTTATATATTTGGGTGCTCTGGTATTGCGTGCATATATGTTTAGAATTATATCCTCCTGCTAAATTGTTTCATTTATTATTATATAAGGACCTTATCTCTTTTTATTGTTTTAAAGTCTGTTTTATCTAATATAAGTGTAAATACTCCTGGTTACTATTGGTTTCTACTTGCAGGCAATATCTTTTTCCACACCCTTACTTTCAGTCTGTATGTGCCTCTATAGGTGAGGTGAGGTTCTTGTAGGCAGGATATATTTGATTTTTAAAAAATCTATCCAGCCAGTGTTTATCTTTTAAGTGGAAACATTAATCCATTTACTCTCAAGGTTACTATTGATGTGAGGTCTTATTTCTGTCATTTGATGAATTGATTTCTTGGGGTTTAATATCCTTTGTTCCTTTTTCCTCTTATCATTGTGGTTTGGTGCTTTTCTTTTAAAATGGTAACATTTTAATTTTTTTTCTTATTTGTATGTTTACCAGTGGGTTTTATACTTTTTATATTTTCATGAAGGTACATATTGTTCTTTCACTTCCAAATGTAGAATTCCTTAAGCATTTCTTGTAGGACTGGTCTAATGCTGATGAATTCCCTCAGCTTTTGATTTTCTGTGAAGGAGTTTGTATCACCTTTATTTAAGAAGGCTAACTTTGCTGGCTAAAGCATCTTTGGCTAGTAGTCCTTTCCTTTCAGCAATTTGGATATGTCATTCCATTATCTCCTGGCTGTAAGGTTTCTGCAGAGAAATATGCTATTATCTGATTGAGGTTCTCCTTTAAGTGACTAGCTGTTTTCCTTCTACTGTTTTTAGAAGTCTCTTTGTCTTTTACTTTTTGACAGTTTTACTATGTGATCTGAATTTTGAATTGCATGTATTTGGGGAACTCTGAGTTTCCGGTACCAGAGTGTCTAAATATCTTGCTGGACTTGGGAAGTTTCAGCTATTATTTCATGAAGTAGGTTTTTTATCCCTTTGGTTTTATCTTAGCCTTCTGGAATGCCAAAAATTCAAATATTTGGTCACTTTATGGCATCCTATATGTCATGTAGGCTTTATTCTTTTCTATTTTTTGTCTTACTGAATTATTTCAAAAAACCTGTTTTCAAGTTCGGAAGTTCTTTATTTTGCTTGATCTAGTCAATTGTTGAAGCTCTTGAATGTATTTTTCATTTCAATGAATTCATCTGTTCCAGGATTTGTTTGGTTCTTTTTCATGATATGTATCTCTTTGGTAACCTTCTCATTTATATCCTGAATTATTTTCCTGATTTATTCATATTATTTGTGACTTATTTGTATTTATCTGTGTATTTGAGTTCCTTTAATATCTTTATTTTGATTTTTGTGTGTGTGTGTTTTTTTTTCTTTTTGGCTACATCTATGGTGTTGGGTAGGCACTGATTTTCGCTGTGTGCAATAGTGTAGGCTCCATACACTTTATTTGGCTAAATATCATCAGTGGCATCTGCTATTTCATTCATGTCTTAATGTGCGGTTGTTAGTGGAGGCTGTTGTGAAGTTTTTCTGGGAGCAGGAACACTAGGTGGGCCAGTCCTCAGGCCCCAGTGGTCACAGCAGTGTGCTGAGTATGACTGTTTTGGGGCCCTAGGATAGTATGCAGGCATTGTTGTTAGCAGATCCATGCAAGTTGATTCTTGCACCACCAGTGGGATTGCCAGCAATCATTCAGGTATGTGGGCAGGTCCTTGGGCCCCTAGGCAGCAGGCATGGCATGAGTGATGGCAGTGGAAGTGGCAGGACAACCTTCTGGCTCCTAAGCAATCTGCATTGGTGTTGGCAGTGTCTGTGATGAGCTTGCAGGGCCAGGCCCTAGGCTTACAAGTAGTACATGTAGGTAGGTGCCAGCTGTGGTGGTAGTTTCAGGTTCGGTGGGCCTGTCTTCAAGGCCCCAAGAGGAGTGCTGAGGTGCCAATAGTGAGAGACTGGACAAAACAGTCCACAGGCTCCTGGACAGCATGCTCAGACACTGGGTAGGAGGTGGGGACTCAGAGTCAGGTATGATGGACCTGTCCTCAACCCAGCCAGCTTTTGGGTGCTAAGGTGGGAAGGGGCGGGGTGATCCCCAAGCCCCTGGTGGAGTGATTGGGTATGGGTGGTATTGGCTATACTATAGCCTTGTTGCTGGGGAAGGCAGAATTGCTTTCAGTGTCAGTAGCCATAGACAGGCAGCTGGGGATACATGCTTTGGCCCCTTTTGTGACTGCAAGCAGTGAAGCCTAACTTTGGGGCACTTGTAAATGCATAGCAGCCCCTGTGCTGGCGAAGGGGGAGCAGGGTAACTGCCAGTGGAGCATGCTTTGGTACTCAGTGGCAGCAGCCTGCAGGCAGGGGGAGTTTGTCCTCAGGGCACATGAAAATGTGTGGTGACCTGGCTGCCAGGGACTGTGGGGTCATTGTGAATGTATTGTGCTTTGGCCCTGGCAGCAGCAGCCAACATTGTCACAGTGGCTGCAGGCAGGGGATGTCAATGGGGCACTAGGGATGTGGAGATACAGAGCTGTTGAGCCCCATGGCTGAATGCAGTCTGGTTGGGACTTGACTTTCAAAATGGTGCTGTGCTGTAGTTGCTTAAGATTCAGGGGGTGTGTGGGACCCTGTGTGAGCTCTTTCTCTGGAGCAATGCCTTCATGCAGTCTCCAGGCAGCTTTCTGTGTTACTCTCAGAGGCTGCAAGGGTTGAGTGGCTCTCCTATGGTTAGAATTCCAGGAGTCCACAGTGTGAATGTGGATCTTCTGGGGTCTCTCACTTACTCTTTCCCTGCATTGGGAAGCTTCTTTGGGCTCCCAGCTAATCTCAGCTGAGCAGACTGTCTCACTTACCTCAGCTTTTTTGCCTTAGGTATTTCCTGTCATTTCTCTGTTGAGTTCTGGAGTTCTCTTAGATGATCGATTTGGACTGCAATTGTCTACTCACTGTTTTGATTCTTCTTTGTGAAGTAGGTGAGTACCAGATGCTTCTAGTCAGCTATCTTGAGGCACCCACTTCCCTTGTGTCTTACTTTCTAGGTCTCTGATCTTTCTAGTATGCTTGACTGAAAAAAAAAATCTCACATTTGACTGTTTAGTAAATCAAGGACGGCAGTCAACATGAGGTTTATGCTATTACATACTGTTTTGACTCTTTCTTAGGGTTAATGAAAAGAACTCAGGATGTTTGGAAGGGTGTACATTTTAGTTACAGAAAGGATCAGGTAGATCTATTCTACTAATTCAAGTACAAAAGGTCATAGGCTACAGAAGTGGTTATAACATAAAATTTAAGCTTGTCTAGTGTTATTACAATATGCAAATCTAATAATTGAAGAAAGAGGGTTATCAAACTTAGAAGGTTAAGAGAGCAGACTCAAACGAGCTATAATGTCAACAAATTCATATTTCCTATGTTTAGAAGAGTGTCACTTGTCCTTTGAAATGCTTGTTTTCTTAGAGACTGAGAATACTATCTCTCTTTTCATGCAACTGGAAGAAAATTCTGTGAATAATTCAAATAAAATGCAGAGCATGGTCTCCATTCTTGTGGAGTTTGCAGTATAACCATTAATGCAAAAATAAAAGAAAATAAATAATTAGGGAAAAATTAAATGAAATTCATATGTGCTAATAGCTATAAGCACAATTGCTTCAGAGAAAAAGGGGGATCATGGGCTAGAGTGGCCAGAGAAGCCTTTATGGTAGAGGTCGAATTAAATTTGGCCTTGAAATCAGAAATACAAGCTTCAAAAATATTCACATCCTTGGTCTCAATAAATCCAATAAGAATCCAGTCAAAGAAATGAAAAACGCAGCCAAATACATCTTAGCACACCTTGTGAAAAATCCTGAATGCCTCTCAAATGGAGAAATGGTCAAATAAATTATAGTAGAGGAATACATGGGAATAGTATACGGCTATTGAAATGATGTTTTTGAAGAATTACTCATGATTGAAAAATGCTTATGTTATACTGTTAAGCCAATAAAAAGGATAATACACAACTTTCTACTGTATTTGTAAAGATTTATTATTTCAACAAAGACTCTTTAAAAGTCAATAAAATGTATTATATTTCTAGTAGAAAGAGAGTAATATAGACACTTGCCTCAGAGACCAGAAAAGTTACAGCAGAGGTTGTCTTATTTCCAAGAAAGCACATACAGAAGCTGCTGGCTCGCCGAGTTCCTCCATCCTCTCCTTAGGACTCCTTAAATCAAAGAGAGCCTGTAGGAAGATACCTTAAGAGTCTTATCACCACCCACTCCATGAAATGGCAAGCTCAGCTAATCTAAGATAGATAATGTTGAGTCAAGGCAGGAAAAATATCAAATAGGTGAAAATGCAACTGACTAAAATAAGTGCAAGGTGAGATTCTGGAGAACTCTTGCTTGGATGCCCAGGGGAAACAAAGTAGGAAAAAAGAGAAACTGTAGAAGGGATATAGACAGGTGGAGGGGGAGGTAACTGAGAACCTGATATGGATGAGAAAGCATCAATCTATTATTTGAACCATTTTCTGAGATCAGTCTGAAGCTATTATTGGTCCTAGTCAGATAGGCATAAAAGCAGCCTCAGGCCCAACAATTGAAATCCTAGTTATCTACCCAACAGAAACAAAAAGATGTGCCTGCATAAAAGCTTGCACACCACTGTTCATAGTGGCTTTATTCATAAAAGCCAAAAAGTCAAAAAAAAAAATCACAGATATTCGACTTCTGAGTGAATTTTAAAAATGCAATATAGCCATAAAATGGAATATTATTCAGCAATAAGAAGAAGCAATGATACATGCTACAGCATGCATGAACCTGTAAAACATTATGGTAAGTGAAAGAAGCCACACGCAATAGGTTTTAATGGATAAATCCATTTATATGATATGTCCATAATAGACTAATCTATAGAGACAGAAAATGATTACTTAGAGGTGGGGATGGGATGGTGGTTTTAGTGGGTGGTATCAGGAATGTGAATAACTGCTTATGGGTATGGGGTTTCTATTGGAGGTGATGGAATGTTCTAAAATTAGATCATAGTAATGGCTATACAACTCTGTACATTTTCTAAATATTATTGAATTGCACACTTAAAATGAGTAAATTATTCAGTAGGTAAATTATACTTTTATAAAGCCATGAAAAAATAAAAATAGCTTATTAAGATCTCTCCCTGAGTCTGCATAAGCTCATGTCTATATGTCCACTTGGCCTTCCACAAATAAAATTTGAACCCTGATAATAAGTTTTTATGTCTAGTGGAATCCTCTTTGTTCCAGAGAGCCTCAGAATACAAGGGTCCCATTGGAGTGGAATTTTCCCGGGATATGACATATTTTCTGATGGTTGGAAGGAAATTGGCTCTGGCTTTTGGCATCATTGTAGCGTTGGGCCAGAATACCTGAACAAAGTGACCTAGGCCCAACTCAAAGGGCATGAGGAAGGAGAGAGCATATGATCATTTAAGGCCCACTAGCCACAAAAGGCTTGTGGGTTACTTGGGGAGATCATCCCAAGCCAGCTACTGTTAGGATGGCTCTTTCTGAAGCTAGCTCTGGCCAGGTGTCCTCCATGCATAGGTCTCTGTGTGGGTGGTGGTGAGCAGGAGGCAGTGATGTGCTAAAGCTGGCTCCTACTTCCTTGCAATAACCTATTCAGCACAAATCTCTTCCCAACTCCATGTTCAGTAACACCATGGTAGTAGCTTAAAATCAACCATGGTGAGAATATTTATATCATGAAAACTGGCAGATGCTACAAATAAAATCAAGTATTTACGAATTTTTGTTTTAATAGAGTCATTCGTTAAACATTGAACCACCAATGAAGGCCAGGCATGCATTTTATGTATGTGTTCATCTGTTGGCAATGTGCCACTGGCTCCTGTATTTGAGGTTAGTGGTCTCTCCAGCTTTATGACTGTTGGATTGCCCATTGAAAGTCTTAAAGATGTGGGTGTAGGAAAGCTATTGGCCCATGGTATCTTTAAGATTCTGGATCTAAGATTAAAGAACATGGCATTGACTAGCAGTCTGCACCCTAAGGAAAGAAAGACACACTAGGCATAGTGCAGGACTTTGAGCATCAGCAACAGCCTTGTGTAAAACCCCTGGAATATCTCATCCTCCATTTACCTGCTGTTCCCAAACCAAAGCAAATGGAGAAAAACTGGTTCAGTGTTCTCAATTTCCTGAATGCCTTTGATGGCCTTTATGTAGAAGCTCAACTGCAGTTTCATAAAGAAGCATGTGGGAATGCCACTGATGTGTGGCTATAGAAGAACAAGGAGTATTCTTCTTTGTTAGGATAGAGCACAAGGACTAAGTTTGCATTGCAGAAATATTGCTGAAAGTTTAAAAAGAGCACAATGAGTTGGCAGGTGTCAACTTTCTGAAATCAAGGCCAAAGTCAAGGGTGGAATCTTCATTTGGTAGGTGGGTAGAACCGTTGGCAAATTCGATATTGAGAGCTATGGAATATTAGGTGAAAATGTCTCCAAACTTGTTTGACAATTAATAGTGTCAAAAGATAAAATTTTAATAAAATTAGTTAAATTAGCTAATTTGTTTTTATTTGTAATTCATGAATTGGCTAGCATCTCAGCTAAAAGTAGAGAGGCACAATGCTGGGCATGAAATAACAGTCAGTTTTCATAAGGTAGCTCGAGCAGGAGCAAGGAAACAGCATAATACAAAAAGGGGATTGGTTAACAAGATTACTTCAGGTTACTTTTCTTGTAAGGGTTAAAGCAGAGAGGACTCCCTTTTCATGCTGGCTAAAACAGATCTGTTCGGGATTTGGCCATTCTCTCTCCAGATTTCTTGGAATGTAAACAGATAAACAATTTAGTTTCAGTTTGGTGACCTGGAATTTTAGCATGAGTGACTTCATTTTGGTCTGTTGGAGACTAGTGTAGGAGCTCAGTCCAAATCTATGGTCTCCTATAAATTTTATTTAACAATCGTTTTGGTGTATCTCCTCCTCCAGATGTCGTAAAATTATTAATCATTTTCATTGTCTTTAAATGTTTTTCTGTATTTTGCTAAATTCCCGAATGTGTGAAATTATTGATTTTATAATCAAATTAAAGTTATCTAAAAATAGGATTTTAAAAATTGGAAGTCAGAAAAGAGAACATGGCCGGGTGCGGTGGCTCAAGCCTGTAATCCCAGCACTTTGGGAGGCCGAGACGGGTGGATCACGAGGTCAGGAGATCGAGACCATCCTGGCTAACACGGTGAAACCCCGTCTCTACTAAAAAATACAAAAAACTAGCCGGGCGCGGAGGTGGGCGCCTGTAGTCCCAACTACTCGGGAGGCTGAGGCAGGAGAATGGCGTGAACCCGGGAGGCGGAGCTTGCAGTGAGCTGAGATCCGGCCACTGCACTCCAGCCTGGGCGGCAGAGCGAGACTCCGTCTCAAAAAAAAAAAAAAAAAAAAAAGAGAACATGATAAATCAAGGGAATGGCATAAAGTAAACAACTTCAGGACACGCTTGAAAGTCAAGCACAGAAGTTCGAATCTAATAGCAGTAGGGAGTTATTATATACTCTTCATTCGTGTAGGGAAAAGTTTGTGCTTTAGTGAAAACGATGCATTGTTTAGAGCACATCCTTTTAGGTTATCTGGTTCTAACCTTTTATTGCCCTTGAGTCATCGTATAACTCTAAATTTTAAGGAACTGATGGCAATAATGCAAATGATTCTTGTCTATGGATGTGGAAGTGAATTCTGTCCAGAAGAGGGAGGCCACCTCTGCTCCCCTACCAAACAAACAATCAAAAAAAAAAAAACAGTTTACCCCCATTTGCAAGTTCATTTCAATATTCAAGATCTATAAATGTGTCTTTGTACCCACTGTAAAACTGTAAAAGTTGTCAGATTCTCTCATTAATAATGACTTGAAATCACTAACACATGGTCACTTTATATCTGTGAAAGAGTCATAGTTTTTATTTTTGAAAATTATCTTTTAACAGTAGGCAAGTGTACTGGATGAGAATAATGTTTTTAATGCAGATATATCATACAGGCAAATTTCCCCAACTGTGCTGCCTGATAATTAAAAGGAAGATAACACAAACAGAAGTCAGAAAAAAGATTTAAATTATATAAGTAGTTCTACAGTAAAAGCAGTCTGAATTTGGCTAAGAACAATAGCAACCTGTTTTCATCAGCAGTCTGGTTGCTGTGACCTTTCTGCTTTTGCACTGACAGAGTTTTTCTCATTTTCTTTTTTTCATTGCTAAACTGTATAAGATACAAACAAATCTTCTGTTAGACAAGAATCCCATCTTACTTTTTTGCTTCGGGCCTTTTGTGTTCTATTATGATAATTTACAAAAGTTAATAAATGAACTCCTCAATTATCTATACTGACTTAAGGGAGTATCAGCACACAAAAGCATTGCTAACCAGCCCAGAACTTTCTCTTCTACCACAACAGTAGTTAAGAGGGGATGTAGGAGGCAGGCACCAGTGAGTTCCTAAATGTCTGCCCATGGACAATCAAGTCTACCTGGAACACTTTGAAAAGAATCAGATACGTAAGGCACCACTTTATAGATTCTGATTCTGGGGTTATTAATATGCTTCTGAATGATTCTCATCCCAACCCAAGCCCAGTTTGGGAATAGTGCGGGTGAAAGAGTGAATTCAAATGGATCTTTCTTTGATGACTGCCCTCTAAATGGACCTCTTTAAAATGCTTTCTGTTGTTTCAGCCTGCAACAAGATAGTGCTAGAAAGGCAAACACATACTATTCTAACTTGTCCATAAAGAAGGGAGAGAGAGCAGGGATTTCCAATGAGGCTATTACTGGTAAAACTAGTCAGGGGTTGGGTGGGGAGGGGGTTAGAGAAAGGCTTAAGAAAAAATCTTTGTGTTCCCTGTCCTTTAAATTCCCAATTAACTTGCTTCTTCAGTAATTGGCTGGGACAAAGGAGGTGTTAAAGGCTTTAGCAGAGAAAGCAATAAAATGTGAGCTTTGTGATGGCACAGAAGGGAGGCATTAAAAAGTAGTAGGGAAAGCCCATGCAAAGAGTGAGGTGGGTGGAAAAGGGGACTATAAGATCAGCCAAGTGATGAGTGGGAGGTGACTCCCAGAGAACATGCAAAACCAAGATCTTTAGTCATGGCTCGACAGGAGATGAGAAATGTTTGAAACAAAGCAGTCTTTTATATATCTCACAAAATGGTTTCTTGGGAGGCTATTCAGAACACGCTACTTTGAATTACCTGATCTTTAAATGTATTTTGATTGTGAGGATTTAATTATTTTTAAATGACTAAATTACAATCTACTCTATAACATGGTTATTTTCCTTTGGTTTTTGATCTGTTTTACTGGAAGCCCAGTGAACTTATCCAATCTAGGCTCAAAGAACTTGACTCTTTACAAAGGTTTACCCGTCAAAACCATAACAACACATGATCCTTCTTCCTAGTCAGATATGCTACTGTGTAAATTTATATACTCTAGAGTGAAAAATACACATCCTGTCAAAAATCACTGACCTCAACAAGAAATGATGGCCATAACACACAAGTACAAGATGAACTACTAGCTGGAGGCTTGGAAAACAAGTCAAAGAATGACCATACTGAAAATGTAATCCTTGTCAGAAACACTGAAATTTCTGGTAGATACTCAAACCAAGAAAGTGACATTTAGTCCAAAGTCCTACCTGTCAGGGGTCATCAGTGGACTGAATTTAAAAAGAAAAAAAAATATTATTTTTGTCATTTCATATTTAGATATTTACTGTAAATAGAGCAGTCTGTTAAATTTTTTTTCCAAAATAGACAACTAGAAATAGACATAGTTTTACTTTTTTGAATACTTGTGAATTCCTTCAGAGTTTCAAGGCCTGATCCATTCCTAGGTCTTCAGTTTTTGCAAGTTCTTTGAGGATTTAGGTTGACTGAACTGGAGAATAAAGAGCACAGGACAAAACTGGGTTTTTCAGGCAGTTCCTGCTATGTCAGAAACATCTCAGATCCCAGGCACTCTAAGTGAGTCTATTAAATATGATGGAACATGGTAGAATATAATTTGAAACAACACAATACAAACAGATGGACTAAAATGTTAGCAAGTCCAGTTCTATTCCCAGGTGCGTGAATAACTCTGTGATGTTGTTGATTATAATATTAACAAACCGATGGCTAAAATTCATTAAGCCTTTGTATAGGTAGCAGTGTTCCAAGTGATTTTATCACATCTTATTTCATCCACACAACACTCCAATAAAGTGGTAACCATTATTGTTCCTATTTTGTAGGTAGAGAAACTGAGGCACCAAACTGTTACATTAGAGGCTTTTGTTTCATTTACTAATTTATTATAGAAAGAAGGAAAGGATACCAGTTCTTTGTACCAAAGTTCTTCTGAGCTATAAATGCTGAGCACTTTCTGAGGTTCTATAATATCTTTTAATATAACATATGAATTCAATAACACATTTCCTGCCTTCTACTAAATTTATCCTAAGAAAATATCACCAGCTGAAATTTATTACTTGACTTGGAATTTATCAATTCTATTTGCACCCTCTACAGAAAGTACACAGTTGCTTATGCAATCTTTGAGGTGTGCTTCTAAAGTAATAAAACTGATTTTCATTTGTGGTCAATGAAAACCCCTCTTTTCATTTAATAGTCATACCTATAAGGCAGAAGCATGAAGTTATTATTTATATGATAAAGGTTAACATTGAGAGAGATAAGACTTTTTACTTCTCAGCACAGTGGCTCTCTATGGCGCCTATAGCAACAAATAAACTAATATTACAGAAACTTACCTCTCTGGTGGGGACTACAACAAGGGCTTCAAGGCCCTCTCTCTGAGAAGAGTCCTTTTGTAATTAAACTGTTGTTTCCCAATATTGCCTGTTATTAAAATCACTGCATGGTTGTTGAATAGAACATTCCAAGATGATGGAAACACATTATAATCTGTGCTATCTAGTATAGTACCCACCAGCCACATGTGACTATTGAACACTTGAAATGTGACTAATGCCACAGAGAAACATAATTTAATTTTAATTAACTTAAATTTAAATAGCCACAAGTAGTTAGTGACTACTACCGTATAGACAGTGCAGAATGTTTGCCAAAAATTCACATCCCTGAGCCCTATATATATATAGATGTAATGACCTATAGAATCAGAATAACTAGTGCAGTGTCGTTTCAATCTGTATTATTAACATTAAATTAGTCAATGCTGACTGAACACTCAGTTTATTTAGACTTCTTCAAATTGCTATTATTCTTCAAGCTCATAATTCTAGGCCACTTCTGTTTCCAAACATAACACTGCATATAAGATATATTCAGTTATTTATGCTCAGCATTTTAATTATAGAAAAATGAGCTACATTGTTACCAAGAGCCACAAGTATACTATGCTTCCCACACAGGCCTAGAATTGGTACTTAACTTTAAGAAAGTGCCACATATAAAACTTTGCATTTTCAAAAAAGATAAATTAGGGAGTAATTATTCATTTCACAAAAGAATTCACCAAAGGGCTACTTTAAATATATAGCTCTCCTAAATGAATTCTAAATCAGATTCAATTAAAAAAATTCAATTTGCACACAAATGTTCAAGAACACATCTGTTTCCTCAAACCATCTTCACCTGTGGATCATTTGCAAAACGTCTGGAGACTGCAAGAGGTTTTGCCATAAAAGCTATCACGCTGAAGTTGAAAGCACCCTATTCTACACTTTCAGGAGCTAACCTTCACTGTGTAAGCACATAATCTATGCTTTCTGGTGGGTTTTCTTTCCTTGGATGCTAAGTGCTAGCTACAATATCTAGCTCAATTAGGTACATTGTCGAACGGATCAAACAAAAGATTCTATTTGGAAGTTTTTTGAAAATGAAAACAGAAAGTAACACCCAGACTTCCGGTTTCTGGTCTGGCATGTAGGGAACTTAGAAGTCGCCATTTCAGTAGCCATGCCATTCTAACAACAAATAAAAAGAATGAACAAACTAATAAATCAACAACTCTTCTTAGATCCTTCAGAGAAGTGAGGTCACAGAGCAAACCTGGTGTCCCCAAAATTGGAAAGACAGACAAGCAGATATAGACAATAATAATTTAACAGAGGAAAAAAACCATGAACAGAAATCTCTTCAGGAGCCAATGCCTGGGTAGGAAAACCTGAACTGTAATTGATGAATTGCTTGAGACTCAGTGTGTACAAGTCAGAATTTAAAACTCCAGAAGGGCCCAGTCATAGGGAACTCCTACACAATGGAATTTACCTAAAAATCGATTACAAAAAAATAAAATAAAAAGCAAGAAAATCCAAACATATTTGGAGATTAGACAACATACTTATAAAAAAGAAATGGTTCAAAGGAGAAATCTCAAGATATATATATATATATATATATATATATATATTTTTTTTTTTTTTTTGAGACGGAGTCCCGCTCTGTCGCCCAGGCTGGAGTGCAGTGACCGGATCTTAGCTCACTGCAAGCTCCGCCTCCCAGGTTCCCGCCATTCTCCTGCCTCAGCCTCCCGAGTAGCTGGGACTACAGGCGCCCGCCACCTCGCCTGGCTAGTTTTTTTTTGTATTTTTTAGTAGAGACGGGGTTTCACCGTGTTAGCCAGGATGGTCTCGATCTCCTGACCTCGTGATCCGCCCGTCTCGGCCTCCCAAAGTGCTGGGATTACAGGCTTGAGCCACCGCGTCCGGCCTAAGATATATTTAAAAGTTGTCTGAACTAAATGAAAAATAAAAATAAAACTTACCAACATTTGTGAGGTGTGGCAAAAGCAGTACTTAGAGGGAAACTGATAGCATTGCATGCCTTTATTAGAAAAGGAGAATAATTAAAATCAATAACCTAGGCTTCCACCTTAGGAAACTAGAAAAATTAAAATTAAAAACTTCTGCTCTACGAAAGACAGTATCAAAAGAATGAGAAGACAAGCCACCGACTGTGAGAAAATATTTGTAAAAAAAATCAGATGAAGGATTGTTATCCAAAATATGCAAAGAATCCTTAAAACTCAACAATAACGAAATTGTTAAACAACCTGATTAAAAAATAGGCAAAAGGTTTGAACAGACATCTCATTAAAGAAAATATACAAATGGTAAGTAAGCATATGTAAAGATGTTCAATATCATATGTCATTAGGGAAATACAAATTAAAACAACAAGACACCACTACACACTTATTAGAAAGGCCAAAATCCAGAACACTGACACCACCAAATACTGATGAGGATGTGAAGCAGCAGGAATTCTTATTCATTGCTGGTAGGAATACAAAATGGTGCAGTCACTTTGGAAGACAGTTTGGCCGTTTCTTACAAAGCTAAACATCTCCTTACCATACAATCCAGCAATCATGCTTCTTGCAATTTACCCACATGAAATGATAACTTATGTCCACAAAAAAACCTATACATGGATGTTTATAGCAGCTTTCTTCATAATTTCTAGAATTTGGAAGCAACTAAAATGTCCTTCTGCAGGTAAACTGATAAACTGTGGTACATCTAGACAATAGAATATTACTCGGTGCTAAAAAGATGTGAATGATTAAGTCATAAAAACACAGAACAAACTTAAATGTATATTGCTAAGTGAAAGGAGACAATCTGAAAAGACTACATAGTGTATGGTTTCAATTATATGACATTCTGGAAAAGGTGAAACTATAGAAACAGTAAAAAGATTAGTGATTTCAAGGGTTAGGGAAAAGGGAGAAATGAATGAGTGGAGCACAGAGGATTTTTTATATGATACTATAATGGTGGACATTGTCATTATGTCCAAACCCATAGAATGTATAACACCAAGAGTGAAACCTAATGTAAACTATGGACTTTGGGTGATACAGATAAGTCAGTGTAGGTTCATCGGTTGTAACAAATGTACTACTCTAATGAGAACTGCTGATAGGGAGGTTGAACATGCGTGGGGACAGGGGTCTATGGGAACTCTTTGTACTTTCCAGTCAATTTTGTTTTGAACCCAGAACTGGGCTAAAAAATAAAGTTTATTTTTAAAAAAGTAATATACAACCGTAAAGGTAATATTAGATTGACAAATGATCCCATTTTGCCCAGAACAATCCCATTTATACCTATTTTTCCGGCATAATTGTTAATAGTGTCCCTTTTCTCTCTCGGTGTCCTAGATGGGACAATGAGTTGCATACTTTTCCTCCTCCAATATCACACAGTCTTTTCATGGCACAATCTCATTCGTGCTGTAACAGTGTTTCTGAAACATATTGCTTAAAAATCGAAAAGTTCAGATCCCTTCCTTGGATATTCTGATTTAGTAGGTCTGGGATAAGGCTTGGAAATCTGTAATTTTAACAGCATCCCAGTGGATTTGCATAACAGGGCATTAAACCAAAGATGTGATTTAGGCAATCTTGAATTTCATGCAAAACTAGCATACTTTATTTTTCTGTATTAAGATTGGCTCAGGTCATAGAGGGTTTCTTGCTGCAGTCTATCAACAATTATGAATTATCTTGACGAATTCACATTTTATCTTAATAATTTGGTTTGGAGATGGTTCCCATAAAATTGAGTATGTTTTAGGACCTAAGAATGTGCCATTACTTTAGCAAAGATAACACAGTGGAGGCTCAGAATAACAGTCCACACGTCTATAGTTTTCTTTTCCCGTTGTGGCAAAAAGACAAGCTGCATTTTCTGAGGTATGTTAACTCTGCTCCCAAGAATATTGATGAAATGTACACACAAGAAATCACGGAAAGGAATATAGAGTTCTAAGTGGGGGTGAAAAATCTGTTACTAATTTGCAGATTTGGAGGTTGCCATCACAACTGCAAATCAAAATTATTGTTTTCTTTTTTAAAACAAATAATTTTGCTTGTTATATTTTTGAATATATTCTTATTCATTGCTGGTAGGAATGCAAAATGGTATAAATGGGAATAAAATACCATAGGTGTTATATTTGAGCAAACCAATTCCTTCAATTCTCTCAAGCTTCTGACAGGACCTAGGTACCTTACCCTATTTTGTGAACCCAAACACAAATGCAAATCAAAGCTAAACCTTTGGAATACAAACCCTTTTATGGATTTGTGTGCAAAAGCCTTTGTCTGGAGGTGTCTCTGTTAAAAAGCATACACTATATAAAGACATCTCTTTTTCATGTCTACTTCTCTGGGTGGCCAAGCTGAAACAAAGATCACATTTCAAACATGCCATGCTAGCTATGACATGCTGAGAGCTGTGTACAATTTCATCATTTCCATCCTTTTAACTTAATTCAAAAATGCAAAGAATATAGATCAAAAGCTTTTCATTCTGTTTTAAATTATATCTTTCTTACCTAAATTGTTATTTTGACATGTTTAGTACTGTTTCCTGTCCAGTAGGAAAAAAAAAAAAAACTATTTGCCAAAAAATTCTACATAATTGTGCTCTGTTATGCAATTTGAATTCAAAGAATAGATAAACCTGGTTAGTAACAGATGCTGCTGCAGTGGTTGGCATTTGGCCAATGCAAAGCAACCTTGAACATGTTCACATGACCAAGTGAGAACTCTAAAAATTCTGTGCACCTTTTCTATTTAATTACTCTATTATGTTTCAAGTAATCACAATGATGTGTATTTTCTTTCGAGCAGGAGAGAAAATTGAATATGCCTTGTTAGAGTAAATAAAGAAAGGAAACTAACAACCACCATACTAGGAAAAAAAAAAAACTGTTAAAGTATGAAAAATCTTTATAAATGTTCAATGATCATTTTTCATATCTTGCTTATAAACAAGTTTACTGGATTCTCTATAAATTATCAAAATATAATTTGATTCTCCAGTTGAATTTGAAAGTGCATATTCCTGACAGAGAAGATAGCTGTTAAATAGAGAAAACCAGAATTATTTGAGGGAGTACTACCGCTACAGTGAGTGTGTGTGTGTGTCTGTATATGTGTATGAGGAAAGTAAGGGGGAACAATATTAGCCTCTAAGTCATTTCTTAAAAATTATACCTTATTTAATTATCAAAACATTTCAAAATCTTAAATCAAGTTGCTAATTAGAACTGTGAAATTTGGAGCTTAAGTATTATATAATTTGTTTTTGGTATTAAAAAAGCACATTGTAAGATTTAATTTGGTAAATTAGATAGCTTTTAATATAAGTAAAGGTTTTCAATGACCCAAATGCAAATATGTGGCCAGTAATAGAAGCATTTATTCTAGGCCTTTGTCTTATAATTAAGAATGAATTGGCAATGGAAAATATCAGAAATAAAATTATCTACAGTTGACCAGTCTAAAATTGACTTAGCATTCATGCTAAAAACTGGACACTGCACACACCAGTAGTTAAATATGGCCTGCAACATGTTTTGTTTGTTCTATGAAGTATTAAAATTCTCTTAAAATTAATGACAAATTAATCAAGAAATCTTACATAAAAGTCCTGATTTTCAGCAATTGAAAATTAAGGAGACAAGCCATGATGGGCCTGTATCCTGTAGGATAACAATTAACAAGAGCTGAGGGGCAGCTATCTATTCCAGACAGCATACACCACAATCCCCAATATCCCCCCATTGTCTCCATGGCAATGCAGCCAAATGTTGGTTTCTGATGGGCTTCACTCATTTCTGTTACTTGCCTTGACCTTGGAGGCATTTGAGTTTACAATTTGGGCATATCAAGTTTTCAAAAATGTACTCTAATATCTTCAGGTTCTATGGCAGTTTGCTAAGATTGAGAGGAAGTTGAATGACCGGGCTCTGGGAGGCTCCCTATCGCCATAAAAGCTGTATTTTTATCTCTTTTAGATATTAGAGATTCTGTTCATGGTTTTGTTTTTAATATTTCTGTGACTATAAAAAGACAATTTGAAAAGCCACTGCCTTTGATCAGCGTTTCCAACATTTTGATTCATTTATGTATAATTGAAGCCTTTTCATAGTAATTGATAATTTAAAGTCTTAAGAATATAAAAAATACCACTTTGTGATCTTTGCATATACAGAAATTGTGATAGGCTCGGTGCCATGGCTCATGCCTGTAATCCCAGCACTTTGGTAGTCTAAGGATTGCTTCAGACTGTGAGCTCGAGACCAGCCTAGGCAATGTAGCAAGACCCCATCTTGAGAGAAAAAAAAATTAGCCAAGCATGGTGTTGAGTACTGTAGTCCCCAGCTTCTTGTAAGGCTGAGGCAGGAGGACTGTTAGAGCCCAGAGGTTCCAGGTGAGGTTGCAGTGAGCTGTGATTGCACCACTGCACTCCAGTCTGGGTGAGAGTGAAACCTTCTCTCTTAAAAAAAAAAAAAAAAAAAAAAGTGGTGACAGCTAGTTTTATATGCCAGCTTGCCTAGGCTGTAGCACCCAGATTATTATTGTTTCAACTTTTAAGTTCAGGGGTACATTGCAGGATGTGCAGGTTACATAAGTAAACATGTGCCATTGTGGTTTGCTGCACGGATCATCCCATCACATAGGTATTAAGCCCAGCATCCATTAGCTATTCTTCCTGATTCTCTCCCTCCCCCGACCACCCGACGGGCCCCAGTGTGTGTTGTTTCCTTCCATGTGTCAATCTGTTCACATCATTCAGCTCCCACTTATAAGTGAGAACATGAGGTATTGGGGTTTTTGTTCCTGCATTAGTTTTCTGAGGATAATGTCTTCCAACTCCATCCATGTCCCTGCAAAGGACATGATCTCATTCCTTTTTATGGCTGCATAGTATCCCATGGTGTATACGTATCACATTTTCTTCATCTAGTCTATCATTGATGGGCATTTAGGTTGACTCCATGTCTTTCCTATTGTGCATAATGCTGCAATGAACATACATGTGCATGTATCTTTATAATAAAATAATTTATACTCATTTGGGTATATACCCAGTAATGGGATTGATAGGTCAAATGGTATTTCTGGTTCTAGGTCTTTGAAGAATCACCACACTGTCTTCCACAATGTTTGAATTAATTTACACTCCCATCAACAGTGTAAAATCATTTCTTTTTCTCCACAGCCTCACAAGCATGTTGTTTTTTGACCTATTAATAATCGCCATTCTGATTTGTATGAGATGGTATCTCATTGTGCTTTTGACTTGCATTTCGCTAATGAACAGAGGTGTAGAGCTTTTTTTTATATGTTAGCTGCATTAATGTCTCTTTTAAGAAGTGTTTGTTCATGTCTTTTGCCCACTTTTTAATGGGGCTTTTTTTCTTGTAAATTTAAGTTCCTTGTAGACTCTGGATATTAGACCTTTGTCAGACAAATACACTGCAAAAATTTTCTACCTTTCTTTATGTTGTTTGTTCACTCTGATAATTTCTTTTGCTGTGCAGAGGTTCTTCAGTTTAATGAGATCCCATTTGTCAATTTTTGCTTTTGTTGCAACTGTTTTTGGTGTTTTCGTTATGAAATCTTTATCCATGTCTGTGTCCTGAATATGGTATCAACTAGATTTTCTTCTAGGGATTTTATAGTTTTGGGTTTTACATTTAAGTTTTTCATTCATCTTGAGGTAATTTTTGTATAAGGTATAAGGAAGGGGTCCAATTTTTATTTTCTGCGTATGGCTAGCCAGTTCTCCCAGCACCATTTATTATATAGGGAATCCTTTCCCCATTGCTTTTGTCAGGTTTGTCAAAGATCTCATGGTTGCAGGTGTGCAGCCTTATTCCTGAGTTTTCAATTCTGTTCCATTTGTCTGTGTGTCTGTTCCTGTACCAGTACATGCTGTTTTGGTTACTGTAGCCTTGTAGTATAATCTAAAGTCAGGTAGCATGGTACCTCCAGCTTTGTTCTTTTTGCTTAAGATTGTCTTGGCTATTCAGGCTCCTTAGATTTCCCAAGTATCCAGTTTCTTAATGAAACACAACGTAGGTGTTTGTGTGAAGGTATTTTGTAGATGTGATAAGTATCTGTAACCAGTTGACTTTAAGTAAAAGAGATGACCTCAATAATATGAGTTGGTCTAATCCAATCCATTTTAAGTCTTAAGAACAAAAACTGAGGTTCCCTGGAGAAAAAGATATTTTGCCTGAAGACTATCCCCATCAACTCTTGCCTGAGTCTCCAGCCTGCCCACCTGCCTTATGGATTTCAGACTTGCCAGTCCCACAATGGTGTTAGCCAGTTCCTTACAAAAATGTAAAATGTTTCTCTCTTTTTCTGTGTGTGTGTGTGTGTGTGTGTGTGTGTGTGTGTGACTGTATTCTCTTACTGGTTCTATTTCTCCGGAGAATGCTGACTAATATAGTATGTAATAATAATTTTAAGCAAAAATTATTTTAGATACCTATGCATTATAAATATTTATATGCATTATAAATATATATATGCATTATAAATAAATATATTATAAATATTGCATTATAAAGTTTATTTTAAATACATTCTATTGTGTATCTTAGCTATTCATAACATATAGGCCTTTATTTTTACCACTTGAAATGCTAATTTTAATGAGGAAAAAGTATGATTTTCCAATAAATAAAATGGAATATATAATATTTGAATTTGAGGAATAAATGTATATTAAAATGGAAATGGAAATGTAACTATTATAGAATCAAAACAGATAAAAATGTTTTCATAAAATCAGAGTTTCTGTGTTTTGTTTATAGAAATCAAAGTTTGCTTTTTATAATTATTCCCCAACCATTAAAATATTCAATGGTTTCCATTTGTAAGCACTATTCTCTAAAAGATATATTGTTACTCTATATATTTATTCAAAATAAATAAGAGAAAGTGAATATATTTGTCCCTAAATTTTTTTATACATTGGTTTTTGAAGTACTTGTGATAGCCTCAGCAGATACATAAAATTCTTAAAAGGTTTTAAGATATAATTTGTATACCGTAAAATATACCTGCTGTAATTGTTAAATTCAATTATTTTTAATAAACGTATATAATTGTGCAACCTCATCACAATTCCATTTTGAAGCACTTTTATCATCCCAAAAAGTTTTCTCATGTCCATTTGCAGTCACTCCTCACTCCCATCCCCAGCCCCAAACAGCCACTAGTCTTGTTTTTGTCTCTATAGAATACAAACTTTAGTTTTAGCAACTTCTCTACGGAGCTGAGATCATATTGAGGCAAATATATAGAATTATATTTATATCTTTTATTGACTCATTCATTTATTCAACAAATATATACTGATCACCTATTAGATGGCTTATACTGTGGTTGATATACTTTATATATATCATGACATAAACAGTTGAAAGAAGAATGCATGAGTTGAAACTAAAAATTCCATGAGGCAGGGGAACAAAGTAGATAAGCTCCTTGCCTTATGGAATTTTCATCACGAGTATAAATTAAATGATACATAGCTGAGAGTATAAGCAATATAAATTAGTAAAGTAGTCAAAATCACCACAGCATTGTCTAAACTCAGTGACTGAATCATGCACATGCTCAGATATCTACCAACTCTTACATTTATGAACACAATATGTCATCAGATGTTCTTAAATTATACAATTTTATGAAGAATAATTAAATAATTTCTTTTAAAAAACTTTTTTGGAGAGAGAGGGTCTCGCTTTGTTGCCCAGCTTGTCTTGAACTCCTGTTCTCAAGCAATCTTCCCACCTCAGCCTCCCACAGCACTGAGATTTTAGGAGTGAGCCACCATACCCAGCAAATATTTTTTAATTTTTGATTTAAAAACCAGAAAAGGCAACATATACTCAATTACTTAATGACTGCTGTACATAAATCTCTGTAGCCCTTCTAACTCTAAGGTTTTGACCCTTAACAGTATATTTGTTAGTCCTGTTACTCATGTTAAACATCATTCATTTATTGGTTAATTCAACAGACGTTCTTTTTGCTTTTGCTAAATACAAGGCACTATTCTGGATGCTAGGAAATTATCAGTGAACATAAACAGAGTTTCTGCTACACCGGAGTTTACACTCTAGTGGGAGAGACAGACAATAACAAACTAGAATAAAAAAATACATGAAGAGAAAAATAAAGCAGGATAAGTGAATAGATAGCGATGGAAGATGAGAAGGTGGCTTATTTAAGTAGGATGGTCAGGAAAATTATTTGTGAGAAGGTAACATTGGAGCAAAATCTGAATGAAATGGTGATGTCTGAAGGAAGAACAATCTAGGCAAAAGATTTTCTACAAAGTCCCTGAAGCAAGAACTTACCTGACCAGTTTGAGGGACAGCAGGAAGCCAATAAGTCTGACACTGAGTGAGAAAGGAAGGGAATATTAGATATGAGATAAGACAGGAAGCCAAGGACTAGCTCTTGAGTCCCTTGTATACCATGCCAAGAAATTGGGTTTTATTCTGAGTGACATGAGAAACCACTGAAGTGTTTGGAGGAGGAGAGTCACATGATCTAATTTACGTGTTAAAAGATTCACTCTATTGTGTAGAGAATTGACGGCTCTAGAGGAGGGAGCAAGGGTGGAAACCAGGAGACTAGTTAAAAATATATTGCTTGGATGATGACTTCAGGCTGGGGTAGTAGTAGTGGAGGTGGTATGAAATGGCTAGATTCTGGATAATCTGTATTTTGAATATAAAGCCAACAGAATTTGCTGATATATGAGACTGGAGTTGTAATTGAAAATCAGATTAACACCCAACATTTTGTCCTAAGCAACAAAAAGGATGGCATTGCCATTAACTGAGATGAAGAACTCTGTGGGGCAAGTTGGTTACGGGGTGTTGAGTCAATAGTTCAGTTGAGAATGTTTAGTTTGAGGTCTCTGCTACATACCTAAGTGAAGATGTTCAGCAGGCTATTAGATTGAGTCTGGAATTCATGGCAAAGGTCAAGGCTGGAGTTTTAAGACTTGTCTATGTAGAGATGGTATTTTAAAGCCATTAGCCTGAATGAGTTCACTCAAGACACAAATGTAAGTAGAAGAAAAGAAAGAGGTCTTGGGATTTAGACTTGGATAACTACAATGTGTAGAGGTCTGGGAGATGAGAAAGATCCAACCAAGGTGATTAAGCAAGAACAGCCAGAAAGGTTGATAAAGAATAAAGAATGGTATTCCTGAAGCCAAGTGAGGATAATACATCTCAACATATGATTGCTATTACAGAAGAGAGACGATGAATGAAAATAACTGTCAAAAATAGTTACTAATATTTTTTAAACTGGACATTTCTGAGGATTTATCAGCTGTTGAGAACAAATTAGATCAAGATAACACTAGTACATACATTTTATTAGCTCTCTACTTTTATTTTCTGATGTTAGATCCTTATGTAGCCCCCTACAGATGTGAATAGCACAGGCTGTGCTGTATTCAAAAACCTTGTTTCTCTTTGGAAATTATTTGTGTATTAGGAAGTTATATGTTTATCGTGCCTTTTGTTTTGCTTTGTTTTTTTGGAGATGGGGTCTCACTTATGTTGCCCGGGCTGAAGTGCAGTGGCTATTAAAACCACCATTGCAAAATTATAACTGAGACAGCAAAAGATCTGACCTAACCAACTCCATCTTGCTTCTAACATCCAAGTTGTCCTGGTTCATTCCTAGGCATAGGCTTAACTAACTTTGGGAGGAACTTACAGTTTCTAGTTTGAAACAAAAATGATAACCCTTTCCCAAAACAAATCCCCTTCCTGCCTGGGGATTAGACTTCCTTTGCAAGACTAACAAATTAGCCACAAGATTAGAAATTATGGTTTGCAGCTGGAGGCTGCAATGGTCTCTCTCCCCAAATTGCTCCTGATAACATCATTATTGTAAAACCTAAGATTAGTGCTTAAGGTATTTTGCAGACCCTGCACTCAATGGGTCAGCTGGCACCACCTAGATGGATAAACTGGCTCATTTGGTCTTGTGGCCCCTACCAAGGAAATGACTTAGCACAAGAGGACATCTTCAACTTTCTATGATCGCATCTCCAACCCAACCAATCAGAACTACTGACTCACTGGCTCCCTAACCACCAAATTATCCTTAAAAACTCAGATCCCTGAATGCTCGGGGAGACTTACTTCAATAATAATAAAACTCCAGTCTCCTGGACAGTGGGCTGCGTGTGAATTACTGTTTCTCTATTGCATTTCCCTCGTCTTGATAAATTGGCTCTGTCGAGTCAGCAGGCAAGGTGAACCCGTTGAGTGGTTACACTGTTCACAAGTACGATCATAATATACTAAAAACCTTGAACTCATGGGGCTAAGCGATACTCCTTCCTCAGCCTGCTGAGTAGCTGAGACTCCAGGTGCTTCTATTTCTTTATTAAAGGTCAATTCTCTTATGAAGTTTCTTTTTTTTTTTTCTTTTTTTTTCTTTTTGAGACAGAGTTTCACTCTTATTGCCCAGGCTGGAGTGCAATGGCATGATCTAGGCTCACCGCAACCTCCACCTCCTGGGTTCAAGCAATTCTCCTGCCTCAGCCTCCCGAGTAGCTGGGATTACAGACATGCGCCACCACACCCTGCTAATTTTGTATTTTCAGAGACAGGGTTTCTCCATGTTGGTCAGGCTGGTCTCAAACTCTCGACCTCAGGTGATCCACCCTCCCCAGCCTCCCAAAATGTGGAATTACAGGCATGAACCACTGCGCCCAGCCTCTCATTCTTTTTTCTAAATAGACTTCTGTTTGGTCCATCTTTAGGCTTGCTTGACATGCGCAGATAGTTTTGAACTGCAGCAGTGGATGCAGCTGGACTTATTTTTCAGATGATTCCTCAGCAAATAGACTTCAATTGAGCCTTTCTTATCAGTTTGTCAGAACATGTCCAAACATATTTGAACCACTAGCTGTTTCTGGCTATACACCAACCACAATCTGGATTACATTTTCTGCAAGGGTATGTACAAAATACAATGGAAAAAGTGCTGTAAGAAAGCAGAGAGGGCAGAGAAACTAATTTTTCCTGGGAGTAATTGGGAGAGCTGGAAAGTCAAGTAATAGAAAAGTTTTTATGTAAAAGCTCTGACCTTGAATTTACCTTTTATGTAAAAGTAGACCTTCAAAGATATGTGTGATTTTGGCAAATGAAGAAAACAGGCAAAGCATTGTCGGTATAAGATACATGAACAAAAGTATAAAACTATAAATGTTCAAGAATAAGCAAATAGACTTATTCCTAGAGTACAGAGTTCACCAATGTGATGAAAATAGAAAAATGGACCTAGTCAGATTGTGAAGTTTTTTGCATTGTGCTAAGAAGTTCAAGTTTTATTCAAAAGGTAATGAGAGCACTGAAGTTTATTTTTTTAAGGTTTTTGAGCTGGATAGTTGCATTATTTATAGAATCTCCATTTTAAGAAAAATAACTGCTTACTGTGTAGATAATAGAAAGATAAGAACTATTAAAATAGTTGAGAGAAAATGAAGAACAAAAGTAAGGGAGTATAGCACTGGGTTGGTGAAGGGCTAAATGTGATCAAGACTTCTTAGACATAGAATTGACAAGATTTACTAACTGTATATAGTTAGTGAAAGAAAATTGATTCTGGGGTTGCAGTGTTGAGAACTGTGTAGATGGTGGGGCTACAGGAAATAAAAAAGTAGATACAGATGTGTAGAAAGAGATAGTGAGTTAAATTTTGAAGTAGTTGTATTTAAAGTATGTATACTACCTTCAACTACTGGTCTTTAAAAGGTAACTGGAAATATGGACCTGGAACTCAAAAGTGAGGCAAAACCTACACATATAGATGTGAGAATTATCAATATAAATATTAGTTGAAGTCATGAGCATAACTGGGTTACCTGGGGAGAAAGAAGATAATGAATATTTGTTAATTCATTAAAAACATTTCTAACAAAGAGGTACTATGCTCTAAGGATTGTGCCAGGAACTGAGAATATTATGAAAAAGAGACCATTTCTTTTTTATTAATGTGAAGCTTTATTACAATCATGTGAGGATATAATTGCCAAACAACAAGGTACCTAATAAGTGAATTACATATTCAATAATTGCCTGTGAAGGAACTGTACATGGAGCTTAAAAAAAAAAAAAATCTTACAGCAGGACCCACAATAATTTTCAGGGATCAAGAGAAGATTCCTGAGGAAATATGTTTTGCGATTTGGAGGATGAACAGAAGTTAAGCAAGCAAAAGCAAATAGGCATTAGAGGGAGAATTCCAGGCAGAAAAAAGGTTTCTGCAAAGTCCCAGAAAGCAGAAGCAATGTAGAACTTAGCAGAACTGAAAACAGGACAGTGTGCTTACAGCACAGAGAGGAGCATGTTTATTTTATGAAATATGATGAATTTGATAAAGGGAAAACCTCATCCTACAAAATATCTAGTAATTCTGAATAAAATATAGCAAACATCCTTTTATAAGCATATCAGGACTTGCAGTAAATTCTTGGAGTCTATCAATCTATGATTTATTAAAAATTATAAACATGATTCTCACATAAATGTGAAGTTAGGATGTGTTAAAGATTTATTTAATTCATTAATAAGAGAATGAGCAGAATGGTAGAGCTTGGTCAAAGAATTAGAGGAATAGGGGTTTTATAGGCCACCAGGAAATGTATGCTTAAATAAATTTGTCAGATTAAACACAGAATTAGTTAATGTCCTATAAACCAATAAAACCATAATCTTGGGAGTTATCTTTTCTATGAAATAGAAATAATTTGCACATCTTCTATACAAATGCCAATAAGTTAATATGTAACTTTATAGGTTCTGGGTCTTAATAAATAACATGTCAAACAAAGTATCTTCCCCTAAAGAATAAAATAATCATTGGATAGACCCTTTACACAATGCTCCAGTATTGTACTGAATGGTCATATAGATCCTATCACCTAATTTTTAAGTTTTTGATATATTTTTTTCTTGACAGGCCCCAAATATGAACCTCAAAGCAGGAGTAGTAAACATAAATTCCATGATAACAAGTACTTTGTTTTATTTTCTGCTCTATCTCCAGTGCCTCTAAAGTGGTTGGTATAGTAGACATTTAATAAATATTTGTTGAATAAATGAATTTATATTTTAGTTTATCCGAGCATATTTGCTGTTTTTCATAAATGGGACTTAAATTTAATGGCCACATAGGAACAGGGGGCTAGGACTTGGGCCTGTGAGAGGTAGGAATTTAAAACTGAGACTCTCTTAAAAAGCCAAAATACTTTTATTGTCTATACCCAAAGAATAAAGACCGATTAGAAAATATAAAGCTACCAGCAAAGATAGTCTGTTTATATTGTCCTGGCCCCCAGATTATAAAAATGTTTTTTCCCCTGAAAATTCATTACTACATATTTTCCCTCATATGAATTTTATACTACTTTCATATTCTAGGAACACCAAAGCCAATAAATTGACATAATAAATGATCTTATTCTGGTGACATTTCTAAGGAACCTGTCAGAAGCAAACACAAATACCAAATGTCTCCAGAAGGATACACCCTTATCCCAAGATTGCCACAATAAAAACCCCACCAAACACAAACTCACAATCAAAAATTACAAAGCATACCAATACACAAACTGCCATGAGCAAAAGTTGACAGAAATAATAGTAATAAACAGCAGATCTAAAGAAATAATTCATAACACTATTTAAAAAAGCAGAGATCAATAATAGGAAAAGTGGCCGGGCGCGGTGGCTCAAGCCTGTAATCCCAGCACTTTGGGAGGCCGAGACGGGTGGATCACGAGGTCAGGAGATCGAGACCATCCTGGCTAACACGGTGAAACCCCGTCTCTACTAAAAAATACAAAAAACTAGCCGGGCGCGGTGGTGGGCGCCTGTAGTCCCAGCTACTCGGGAGGCTGAGGCAGGAGAATGGCGTAAACCTGGGAGGCGGAGCTTGCAGTGAGCTGAGATCCGGCCACTGCACTCCAGCCTGGGCGGCAGAGCGAGACTCCGTCTCAAAAAAAAAAAAAAAAATAAAAAAATAATAATAATAATAATAATAATAGGAAAAGTTCAGGATAGAACACTCAATGTATGTTTAATAATAATTCTAGCAGGAAAGAGTAATGGGTATGGGAAGAGGAATATTCAAAGCAATAATGTTAAAGACTTTTACACAAGTGATGGAAGACATAAATCCTCATATTTAAGAAACACAGTGAAAGCAAAGGAAATAAGGGTTTGAGATGAAACCAGAGATTCAAAAGGAGTAAACTATACTGAAAATAAATAAATAAAAGAAACGAGAGTGAGACAAAGCCTAGATCATGGAAAGCTTTTCTAGCTATTTTTTAAAGTTTGGTTTATATCAGCAAGTGAGAAACCACTCATTTAAAAGGAGTCTTAAGTGGAGAAGTAAGGTGATCCAATTTTACCTGAAAAAATAGCCATTTGACAATTATATTAAAATGGATTTTAAAAGAGCAAGATTAGTTACAGGGAAACCAGTTAGGAAGTGATTATGGGGAGAAATTATGGCAGACTGAACTTGGATGGTAACGGTGAAAACAGAGATAAACGGACATTTAGGGAGTATAATTAGCAGGATTTGATGGTGAAGTGCATGTAAAAGTGAAGAAGAGAAACGAATCAAAAATGACTTCCAATTTTCTGGCTTGTAAAACTAGATAAGCAGTGACAACATTTTCTGAGTCGAAGAATACTGTATGGAGATTATGAGTTTAATTTTCAACAAGAGGTGTTTGAGGCGCCTTTGAGACAAAGGAGTGAAACCATGGGATTGCTATAAGAAAAGAGTGGATTGAAAAATAGAAGGAAGTAAAGATGACAAAGAAGGAAAAATCAAAGACGATGGAGAAAAATGAGTAGAACCTGATGACATGAAACACAAGGGAAGAAAGATATAAGAGAGTTTCAAATACTATATGAAAGCAAAGAAGCATACACACTGCAAAGATGGCAGTGGAATTAGCAAGTAGCAAGTCACTGATTATCTTAATGAAGACCACTTGCTCCCATTTATAATAAAACCTCATCAGCATGAATAAAAAGAGGAGCGTTACATTCAAGTGAAATACCACTGTGGTGATATCATTTTAATAAATGTCACAGGTCTTAATTTATGCTGGGAACAATACAAACATTGCCATGTTTTAAACATTCATACTAATAGAAAAAACCTTGAATACCACCAGTGGTTATCAGAGTAGTTGACAAAAACAAAAAATCTCAATAAACAACAAAAAACCAGTCTGCTGGGAATCGAACTGTTAAATTATTTACTAGACTGCATATGTAGGGATTAAAAATGATCACAAGACATCTAAACAGGGAAGTAGAGAAAAATACCTTAAGAAGCTACTTATAATAAGATCCAAGTTAAAGGAAAGTGACTTCACTTTGAAATGATGAGAAAACCATAGCAAATGTACAAAACAATGTAGAGACTAGCTTACATTCTATTAGCTCATTAACAAATACTTATTAGACGTCGACTGAGAAAGGCATGAAGAAAATAGAGTACAATGTGCTTGAGTGGATATGGGAGGGAAGTGGAAATAGGTTGGGGATCACAGATGTTACATGTCATATTTGGTCATTTAAAAAAAAAAGCCGGCAGATAATGGTTTGTGTTTTAGAATCTGTCAAATGAGATATTAAGTGTGTTAAAATGATCTTGCCCAAGCAACATCATTAAAAGATCTTAACATCAAAATGACTGTGTTAAAATGATTACCTCAAAATGGCTGCATCAAATTGTTTCATGTTATGTACCTTAATGGGAGATAAATTCAACTAAGTAAATGTTACTTGATTAAGAAGAATATTAAAAGTCAGGTAGAAGAGTTTGGACTAACTCTAACTTAGGCAAGAAGAAACTACTGCAGATTCTGAGTACAGAAATGGCATGCTATACATTGTACTTAAGGAATAATCATTCAGGTAAATTCAGATGGATGCATCAGGCTGTGATGTCTGGATGACACTAGCTATTAGGACTATCCTCTAATTCCTCTTGCTTAGATTCAAGGCTCTTCAAAGTGATCCTGTATTTCTAATTTGGCTTCCCTTACAAATTTGCCTATAGAGAGAGGGTACTGCTCAGTGGACACAAGCACCTGGACAGTTGGCAGCTATATATCTTATTATAAATCAACAAATTGAATCTCTGGTTTATATATGTAAAAAGAAATATTAGCCTGGCAGCAATAGTTGGATTGCAAACTTATCTTCAAATAATCTTTAAATCACAAGGAAAGGAACAAAGATATTTTCATCATGAATATTAAAATAACCTGAACCGAAAAATCTTATAAAGGAATTTTAAAAATTAGACTTTGAAATGTGCAACAAATACAAATACACATTATGCTAAGTGAAATAAGCTAGACACAGAAAGAAAAATACTGCATGATCTCACTTACATGTGGAATCTAAAAAAGTCAAATACACAGAAACAGAGTAGAATGGTGGTTTTCAGAGCAGGGAGGGGAAAGAAACAGGGGGAGACATAGGCCAAACGATACAAAGTTGCATTTATATAGGATGAATTAGAGATCTAATATACAGCAGAAGGACTATGGCTAATAATACTGTATTACAGACTGAAAATTTCCCAAGAGCACTGTAGGTTTTAGGTCCTCTTACCACATACACAAAAAAGTTGAATACGTTAATTGACTGTAGTAATCATTTCACTACGGAGATGTATTTCAAATTATGATGGCATACACCTTAAATATAGACAATTAAAAAAAAAAAAAAAAAGCCAGGTGCGGTGGTTCACGCCTATAATCGCAGCACTTTGAGAGGCTGAAGTGGGAGGATCAGTTCAGGCCAGCAGATAGAGACTAGCCTGAGAATCATAGCAAGATCCCATCTCTACAAATAATAATAATAATAATAATAAATTAGCCAGGCATGGTGGTTTGGACCCATAGTCTCAGCCACTTGAGAGGCTACGGCTCGGTGAGCTGGGGTCCTGCCACTACACTCCATCCAGCCTCGGCAAAGGAATGAGATCTTGTCTCTAAACCCTGAAAAAAAAATAATAATCCCCAAAATACTATACTCATAGTGTCACACATTGGTCCACAACTTGCCACCTCAGTACCTTTTGCTCTTGTTCTACTGAGAGGCTGCTTCTACTCCTCTCCCCTTCTCTCTCACTCCCTGTCAATTTCTATTTTCTCATTACCCTTCTTGAAAACCCAGCTTCTATACCACCTGCAACAATAAGCCCTTCCCAAATCCCCTGAGTCAGAATTACTTTCTCTCTTTGGTCTCATAATTAGAACACTTAGCACTTTTGCCCTGTGTTACAGTTTGTGGTTGTACACATATCTGTCTCAGGAAAATGTTAGCTCCTAGACAGTAGGAATCATCATTTGCCCAGAGTGGATGTTTGGTAAATGTGTACTGAATAGAATTATCTCAATATAGCAACATAACTTCATCATCCATACTAGTGCAGTCCAATAGATCTTTCTGTGATGATGGAAATGTTCTATATCTGCACTTTTCAATATACAGCAGTCATTAGCTACTGACACTTGAAATTGGGCTACTGTGACTGAGGGGCTGAATTTTTGGAAATTATTTAACTTTAAAATAATCACATGTGGCTAATGGCCACAGTTTGGGATAGTACTATGACTGTGTAACAAATTTAGCAGGTGTGCAGCTCAGTCAATTCTGTAAAGTATCAATTCTTTATTGTCAAGTACAGTCTAAACAATCAGTTGATTGGCAGGTTTTTCTTGCTTTACCTCACTGGTTTTATGCTGTACAGACAGATCTTTCATTAACCCTGTATGAGCAGTCTGTATATACTAAGTAAAATTTGTAGAACAACAACAAAAGCAGCAGCCCTTGACCCTGGCTCGAAACAGATTGGTATTTTAAGGAGGAAACAATAATCTAAGGGCATTAGAACATTTAAGGCTTTTTTAAAAATATTAACTCCACATGCTAGGAAGTAAATTACAATTTAAAATGCAGCACTGGTTGTAATTCTCTGATTTGGGGAAAACAGGTTTAGAATTCAGTCAGTATGGTAGTGGTCATTTCTCCAGTGCTTGTTACAGAGACAGCTAGAGTTTATTTTGCCTGTTGTCCATCTCTCAGAAGTGTACTCCTTAGCCCTAGGGAGCCCAAGTGAAAAAGCAGGGGTTGCTCAGCACATATCAGTCCTCACAATCAGAGAAACAATTCAAAAGCCACAACAGAGGGAGTGGAGCCCAGTGGTCCCTTTGAATGTGGAGACAGCTCACCTGCCAGCAAGCACTTGTGTGGTGACTTGCTGAGAATCCCTGTTGCCAGGAACATCCCATACTCAGCCCATACTCAGATAAAGTCCCTAATTCTGCTGCCTTAGTGCTCTAACCCTTTCATTTTACAACTTATTTATAACCAAAGATATTTCCTTTGGGCAAGAGGAGTACTCTTTGGGCCAAGTTGATTATCATTATTTTGTTAAAAGATATAGCAACTTTGCAGGCACCAACCTCAAAGGTATTTCGCTATGTGATTATCCTTGGTAAGTTCCTTTTTCTGACTGGTATAATAGCATTTTTCGCCTACTGAGTTTTTCATAGATGCTGTTAGTACACAGAATACCTCCTCTCTGCCTAATTTATCTTATTTTTATACCTATTTTTATACATAAACTACTAGCGAGGGGTGGGGAACAGGCCTCAGAAAAGGACATTGAATTGGTGCAAAGGGGTCAATGGAAGAGTGATGTAGGTGAGGAGGGTGGTAGGTCTGACCTCCATAAACTGTCTACCCTTGCGGACTAGTTTTGTGGGAGGCTATTAGACAGGCCAGAGTTTATAATTTTGATTCTGTTCCAGCTAGCAATATGAACCTAGGCAAGTAATGTGTCTAGTACTATAAAATAAATAATAGTCCTTACCCAGCAGAGTAATGGTAAGAAAAATATGTCTACAAAGTACGCAGCATTATTTGAACTATCTTCATCACTAAACTCCACAAAACCAAGGGCTGTTTTTTTTTTTTTTTTTTTTTCACCATTGTAACCCTAGCAACTAGCACAGTGCTGGGCACATGGCAGATTGAGTGAAAAATTGGATGGTTAGAGGAGAGAGGGCTAGAAAAGGACAGACCTGTTTAAAAGAGACAATGTAACATTCTGAAGCAAAAGGAGTAATTTATGGTGAAAACTGACAGAAAGGGGAAGGAGAAAAGTGCTCGCAGCCCCTGCAGTTGGTTTTGGCTTATGGCAGCTGTTGGGAGGCTCTGGAATCAGCTGCTGTGGTATGGACATAGGCTTGCCTGTGATGCATAGTTGCTGCAGTAGAATTATATCAAGTGGATTAATGGGAACAGTGTTTTAATAGTGGATGTGAGAGAACAGGAGGGATTAGAGCTGATAGGTTCATTTACAGGCGGGCATGGAACCTCCTAAGATGACTGGGGAAATTTTTGAGAAGGGCTATATTTCAGCAACCTGGTTGGAGCTCCATAACTCAGTTCTTCAAAGTAAACTTGACCTTATTTTAGACCCTCTTCTATTTCTAGAAAGAAGACCTAGAACAGGTACTGACACTATTCTCAAGGTGTTCTATCATAGCAAAGTCACCTTCCAACATTTACCAAATTGTTTTAAAATTCAACATAAAGGCACTGGGACTTCCTCAATGTGAATACTGGTATTCCCAACCACCTGTATTTTGAAACTCCCCATGATAAGTGCTTTAATGATTTCTACTTTTTGTTCCTTCTTTATTTTTCCTTTATCTTTTCTCCTAAATTCTTACATTTTTCTTCATTTCTCCTTGTCTTTCTATGCCACAAGACTTCCAATGTAGTATCTAGTAAAGCCCTTAGGAAGTTGTAGTTCCTCTACCCATCCTGTACATTTGGAACGAAAGATATTGCCAATCTCTATTTTAGATACTACTGTATGGTAAGTAAGTTCAGAAAAAAATTTATACTTACTCAATTTCATTGTGGAGAGCGCAATTAGCAGCTACTTAAATGTGTTAAATGAAGCTATGTGGCCTGAGAGGAATAACAAATATTCGTCTAGATTTTCATTGATGCAAAGCTTGGTTTCATAGCTTATACATTAGTCTTCATGAATTTTAAAGAGGTAAGAACAAACAAAGAGGAACAAAAATAGAGAAGGTTAAAATTGGAGTGAAATGATACAGGGAAGGCTGGGACTAAAAGAGAAGAAAACCAACGTATCACAGTTTGAAACTGAAGAGCACATTCACTCCAGGGCTTTAAATATCATGTTTATGCTGTTGATTTTCCAATATATGTCTTTCCCCCCAAACCTCAAAATTACATATATACCTCGAGCTGAATGTCTCCCTGTCACCTCAAATTCAGCATGTTCAGAATGAATGTAACATCACCTCCTCCCTCCCCAATCTCTCTCTCTCCTGTGCCCCACCAACATCACGAAGGCCAAGGCAGAAATCTCTTCTCCTCCCTTAGGCCTGATTTTTCATAAAGCAAATCTGATCTTGTCACTCTGTTTTAGAAAACCTTCAGTGGTTTGCCATCGCCTTGGGATAGAATCCAGGGCTTTCTGTGATTTGTCCCATGCCTATCTCTCTAGCCACTGGCAAATAGAAAAACAAATCTGGACGTAGTAAAGAGAGACTTTATTCAGAAGGATTATTGCAAAGGGAGAGAGGTACTATTGGAAAAGGGTGAATCTGTGACCAAACATCAACAAATTCCAAGAATTGGGAAAAAAACAGTTTTCTTTAATACAAAGTAAAAAGGGCTATACAGAAGCAGGTATGAGGAAGTGGAATGAAAGTGCAGGGTGGCATGATGGGATAGTAAATAAGAGAATGTTATTCTGAGGCCAGCCTATTCTCAAGAATGGCTATCTGCTGGTGTTATAGAAAACAAATGGGTTCTTGTCACACTATCAGGAAGTTAGGCATGCGACACTTTGAAGGATGAAGGAGAATGGAATTTATTGGGCAAAAAGAAAAAGAAAAAAAAAAAGGGGCCGGGCGCGGTGGCTCACGCCTGTAATCCCAGCACTTTGGGAGGCCGAGGCGGGCGGATCACAAGGTCAGGAGATCGAGACCACGGTAAAACCCCGTCTCTACTAAAAATACAAAAAATTAGCCGGGCGCGGTTGTGGGCGCCTGTAGTCCCAGCTACTCGGGAGGCTGAGGCAGGAGAATGGCGTGAACCCGGGAGGCGGAGCTTGCAGTGAGCCGAGATCGCGCCACTGCACTCCAGCCTGGGCGACAGAGCGAGACTCTGTCTCAAAAAAAAAAAAAAAAAAAAGGTAAACAGGAACCCTCAGCAAAGCAAGCGAGAGTCCTGCTAGGTTTCCTGCCTCCTAGATTGAATACCAGGTTACCACACGGGAACAGGAGAATCCAGGCTCCTCTCCCCTGCAAAGGGAGCAAACTTCCCAAGGCCCCATCCCAACCTCCCAATGCACAGGTCGGCGTTATTCAGAAATAGTCAGAAAAAGAGCAGGCTTCATCTGGGACTGGCAGTCTGGTTTTTCAGCCTTCAGGCTGTTTTAGGCTTGAAGGCAGGGTTTTGGAGGGGTAGGGGGGGCGGGGGTTGCCTGCCTCCTGTCTCTATTATTTCCCACTCTAAAGAAGTACATTTAACTGCCAGCCGGTCGTGGTGGTTCACGCCTGTAATTCCAGCACATTGCAAGGCCGAGGCGGGCGGACAACCTGAGGTTAGGGAGTTCGAGACCAGCCTGATCAACATGGAGAAACCTGGTCTCTACTAAAAATACAAAATTAGCCAGTCATGGTGGCAAATGCCTGTAATCTCAGCTACTCAAGAGGCTGAGGCAGGAGAATTGCTTGAACCTGGGAAGCGGAGGTTGCAGTGAGCCAAGATCACACCATCGCACTCCAGCCTGGGCAACAAAAGTGAAACTCCATCTCAAAAAAAAAAAAAAGTACATCTAACTGCTATTAGAATAAGGATAAGGATAAGGATAAGGATAAGGATAAGGATGAAGACTGATCTTAAGTGCTTCCTGCTGACACGGGGTGCTGTTTTGGGAAAACAGTAGTCAGATCTCCCTCAGAAGCTTATCTAAGGGTTCCCGGCAAAAGGGGCCATAATCCAAGACTCCAGTTACATGACTGAAGTTTGATGCCCTGAAGGCAAGAAGAGACAAACCAGGTTATTGGAAAACATGTATCAAAGTGAAACAAGCAGGGGTAAGGACAACTAAAAACTCCTGAGCCCTTTTACTGGTTTGCACAGGGAGAGGGAGGCCAAAAGCCCAACCTTTCACCCTTTTGCTGGCATGTCAGGCTTCTTGGTTCCTTTCCCCGAGACCAATCCTAAGCCAACAAGTTTAAGATTTGAAAAATTAACTTTTCCCAATTTGGAGGATGCATCCGAGGGGAGTGTCCTGTAGTACAGAGACACAATTACCTATCAGTGAAGAGAGGACAGAGGAGGAAAAAAGGTGGTTTTTCCAAAGGAGTCCTGGGGGTTCAGGGTACACTCCAAAGGGGTACAGACTGAAGATGAATGGCTACTCATCTAGAAAGAGGGAAGCAAGGCATCCCAGGTTCTCTTCCCTTCCTAGCAAATACCTGTGGTACATGAGGGAGAGAAAGCAAAGCATTGCTCTTACTTTCTTCTGTCTTTGTATCCCTGAGTTCTGGTGACCATGACACGGTGCCACCCATGGGTGTTAAAGTGGCTTTCACCCATGTTAACAGGGGCGTCTAGGGGGTAGAAGTATCCACTCTTTCCCACGTACACCCTATCTCCCCTGTTGTCCGTAGTCTTTGAATTCCCTAGACCTCATTTATGCCATGGACATTAGCGTGACCTTTATCCATGAAACGGGAAGCTTGGTTTAATTGGCAGAAATCAGTCATGCTCACCTATGCTGTGCCTTTTAACTTCTGTTATCATCTGCCTTTGAATCTCTCAGATCCAGTTTTCTTTCCTGGGGCTCTGACCTGAAGCTTAGAATTGAGTTTGGGACAAAAATGTGTCTTGCAGGGGGAGGTACATGGACTCCTTATAAGCCAAATAATAAGGTGAAGCTGTGGAATTGAGTCCTCCAACAAGGGAGAGAAAAGGATGTCTTATGACACGCCCAGATAGCTGGTAGCTATGGTTATGCTTGCCAGGATTTGGGTGCATGATGCTTGGCTTTGGTTAGCTCCCTTGGTCTTACTTTCCCAAAAAGGAACTCTCTGGGTGATTGGCATCCTATTTATTTCCATTACCTGGCAGGATTTGCAGGATAATTGCTCAGAACTAGGATGTTGATCCAGGTTTTTACATTACCCATCCCTTTTGTTCTTTCTGAGCTGCAGCCAGAGACTGCTGGTTGGTTCACAGGAATAAGCAGGGTAAGTCTAAAATGTAGGCAAAAGCTTAAAAACAATTAAGGAGTTTAGAATTTAATGAGAAATGTATAAGTTTTGAAGCGTAATTTCTCTCCAGTCCTTACTTTTGGTTAAAATAAACAATCATGACAGGACTGAGTTGTTTGCAAAATAGACCTTATACTTGGCCTGATTATTTGCCTAAAGTACAGCAAAAATAACTGTTTCTACATAGGCCTTTTAGATTGGCTTTGATAGACCTCTGTTCCACAAGGAATCTCAGATAAGACCTTTTAAAGCTGAGCCCAGCCATTGGTTTGTATCCTCAAATACCTGTAAGTTGGGTGAACCTTTCCTCTTAAGGTCCCAAGATAAACTTGGAGCTTCTGGGCCTGTTAGAAAGTGACATTCTTTACTGACCACAGGTCCAAAACCCTGTATAGGGACAGCATCGGGAAGGGTATGAGGACAGTCTCCCCATGGGGTTTTATCAGCTCTGCAAGTTGAGCTTGACTCCTTAAAGAAAAGCATACCCTTCCAGTCAAAGCCTTGGTAAAACAACCAGTTTCTCCAATTGCATCCTGTTGCAAAAGAAAATGGATTCTCAATGCACAGATGAAAATAACTATATTGCCGTAAGTTAAGAATACTCACAGAGAGTTTCCAAATTCTAGAGGAAATAGGCAGAGAGAAACAAACATGCTCCAAATTTTGTTCAGAGGAGTATACCTTACTCAATTATTAAAGGCTGTAAATAGTTCAAAATAAGTTCCATTGACTCTAAAAAAACAAACAAGGATCAGCAACACTCCAAGCAAAAGTCAAAAAGATTGCTTCAGTTTTCTGCCTTCAGTTCATTTAGTTAACTCTGGTTTTGTTTGAT
Source organism: Papio anubis (assembly GCF_008728515.1). Classification (NCBI taxonomy): domain Eukaryota; kingdom Metazoa; phylum Chordata; class Mammalia; order Primates; family Cercopithecidae; genus Papio; species Papio anubis. Next base: position 54,370,058 of record NC_044996.1, on the reverse strand, counting down.
ATTCATGAACATTTTAGGTCTTTAGGAGTCCCGTATGTTTCTCCTTTACTCCAATGTCACAATCTCCAAAGTTATCAGAAACTTGTATTTGAGAGCACCCATCAGAGTCCTATAGCTTATTATAAACCATCTTTTGAGAAGGATTAAAACAAGACATCAACTGTCTATGAATAACAAAATATCCAGGGTAGTTACAGATAGAAACACAATTGACAAAGAAGTTTGTTTATTTCCATGGTTTACAATAAGTTAACATACCAACCTTAGTTATGATTGATAGCATATACTCAGACATTAGAATTTTAGAAATGCTATATAATTTTGGAACATATATTAATATTATTCACCAAAATATAGCCTAAAGAAGATCGAACACTATGTTAGCAATCCCATGTACCTAAACATGTCAAATAATCCTGTTTACCTCTCTTTTGGATACTCCATGGACCCTCTGAAGCCTCCAAAAGCCAGGTGTCAGGAAAGAAAATTTTGAAGCTGAAGTTTGATTTTGAAAAGTCTGTTAAATATGTTAGAGGTTAAAAACACTTGATGTTATAAAATAGAATTCCAGATTACCATAAATTATTTTGCCAAAATGACTCAGAAATTTTAAAAAAGCAAAAACCTTTTATAATCCTTTACAAATTTTGCTAAAGAGCAGATTCATGCCTTAAGAGTACCTTGCTGTGCTTTTATTTCAATGTTTAATTTACAGAAAAACTATATAACTTTTTGAATGTAGTCAATATGTTCACACATGGAATTTTTGCAAGATTAATTTTTACAGTCCTTCCATCACTTGTTTGAACTGTTAGCTTTATTTTATCTAATCCAAAACAATACTTTAACCCTAGGCAAGAATTTACATTTCCATGCCTTCTTATAATCTTTTATTAAAAACATATTTTATTGTTCCCATGCATCTCACATGTAAATTTATTCCCAGTAGTTTCAATTACATGCTATAATGGTAACTAATAGCAATTTTTAACTTTAGTGTAAAACCTGGTAAGTTTTTTTTTATTATGTGCTAGGTGCAGCCAAGGTTTCATGCCTTCCAGCATAACTAAGGGCACAGTTAGTTCTAAATGTCCCCAGGCCTTTCCAGTTGTGAAGTAGGCAAGTGAAATAGTTCTCAAAACCCAAAAAGTGGTTTGTAACCTTAAAACATTTAGCAAACCTAGCACCTGACCTGCATAATTTAGTCCACCTATTTATATTTTGACAACATCTGCTTTTTGCCAATAATCTTTAAGGCTATTTTTCTCAAAGATTAAAGTCATGTGAACTGAAAGGTACCACAGCCTTTATCTTCCCTTTAAAAAATATCTGATCTGTGCACTTATCTTCCTTTAGGCCAATTAACCAGACACATATGTTAACTACACAGGCATAAGAAAACCCAGTCTCCATAAGATCTTTCATTTCCCAATCTCCTAATTGGATTATTGGCTTCCAGGTGGAGCCCTTTAAGAGACAGCACGAGGAAAATATGCAGTTCCTAAGGCCTAATAAACAGGCACAGGTGGGGCAAAAACAGATTTTGAGGGGGGATCAATCCACTGTTAATTCCTGGGGTTCCATGAGGAAAACAGAGGTCTCTCCCCTCATGTGTGCATTAAAAGTGGCAAGTCAAAATGGAGAAAAATAATTTAGTCAACTGAAAAACAATTTTTTTTCTAGCAAAACAAAGTCCAAGAAAGGAAAAACGTAAAGTTCTTTTAAATATACCTATAATTTGGATATCCATTTTTAATTAAGCTGAGCACTCCTTTAAAAAATCCTTTTAACTCCCTTACTATCTGACTCTAGCTGCGCCAAGTGGCCAATATTTATGGCTTTCAAACTTTGTTAAAGGCTCAGAGAAGGGTAAAATCCAAGGTGGTTCGTGGAGGGGAAGAGAATTAACAAATAGCAGAGGTCGCACAGATATCAAACCAGAAAGGACTCATTCCCTAAGCTGGGACTGAACCCAGGGCCACCATTGTAAAATGACAGAGCCTAGAACAAAGAATTGCCTGGTGGTTGTAGGTCTTGGTTTCAAGGACCTAAAAATGGAGGCCTGCAGCAAAGTCTGACCATACAGAAAATCAGGCAAAGCACACCAGATTGGCTACAGCTTAAGGCCAACCTCACAAATCCTTTCTTACAATTAAAACTCTACAGAAGGCCGGGCGCGGTGGCTCAAGCCTGTAATCCCAGCACTTTGGGAGGCCGAGACGGGTGGATCACGAGGTCAGGAGATCAAGACCATCCTGGCTAACACGGTGAAACCCCGTCTCTACTAAGAAATACAAAAAACTAGCCGGGCGAGGTGGCGGGCGCCTGTAGTCCCAGCTACTCGGGAGGCTGAGGCCGGAGAATGGCGTGAACCCGAGAGGCGGAGCTTGCAGTGAGCTGAGATCCGGCCACTGCACTCCAGCCTACACATGCAGACCTGGCCTCAAAAAAAAAAAACTTCTACAGAAAATATAAACAGTAATCCCCATCATTTCCGGCCCAGCAAAACGTCTTCCAAAAGGAAAAAAAAAAAAGCCTCTCTTAAAAGTCAACTACTGACAGGGTAGAGAAAAGAAAAGACGCCTGGGGAAGACCCTCTTATTCTTATGCAAACGGTTCCTCTCGGCGAGGGGAAGGGATGGCTCTGTGGACTTGGTGCCCGGAGCACAGGTCAGCCTGCTGCTGGGCACCCTGGGGCCATGCATTCCAGTTCTGGCCGGAAGGGGAGCTGAGGAGCCGACATTTCCCAATTCATCCCGCTCCTGCCTGCAGCCGTTGGGGTGGGGTGGTGTGCAGTTTCCTCTAACCTCAGAAGAGGTCCCAGGAGAAAATGACATAGAAACCAAAGGGAAAAAAAAAAAAGGTTTGCATAGTACTCACCCTTCTTCAAGCCCCACGTCCGGACGCCAAAAATGTTGTAGAAAACACTGGGTTCTTGTCATACAACCAGTAAAAGTTAGGCACACAGACACTTTGACGGGTGAGGGGGAATGGAATTTATTGGATGAAAAGGAAAAAATATAAGAAAAAGGTAAACAGGAACCCACAGCAAAGAGAGAGAGAGCCCTGCTAGCAGGTTTCCTGCCTCACAGATTGAATCTCAGGTTACCACACAGGAACTGGAGAGGCCAGGCTCCTCCCCCCTGCAAAGGGCGCAAACTTCGAGAGGCTCCAGCCTGTCCTCGCTAGTGCGCATGTGCGCATTATTCAGAACGAATCAGTCGGGAAAAGGGTGGGCTTCATCTGGGACCGGCAGTTTGGTTTTTCAGCCTTCAAGCTGTTTTAGGCTTGAAGGCGGGGTTTCTCCGGGGACCCTTGGCTGCCTCCTATCTCTATCACTCACACAGGCTGAGGGTAGGCCAAAGTTCAGGGACCTGGGGAAGGGAGAGAATCTTAATCAAACTTCGGTTAACAGGCATTTTGCTCCCATTGATCAGTAGGAACAAAATAGATAACCAATTATGGGGCAAAAAACAGAAATTTTTTTTGAAGGTTCTGTGTCTGGCTTTGTCATAGATAAACAAGGGGGCATCAGTGAGTCTTAACTAAGTTATAAGGAGAAGGGTGGTTCTTTGTAGTAAGTAAACACTTTCTTGGAACACAAAGGGTGGAGGAATACTTTAACCTTCTCTGTTTGCCAGGAGAACAAGAAAAATTTACCATTGTCACTACATTACTTGGTTCTGTCAGTTTTTTGTTGCAAGAAGACTGAACTTGAAATTCCTCACACAGGTGTTAATCTGTATTGCCACAGGCTAATATTTTCTACCTAACTATTTATCCTGCTTGTTCCAACCCATCATTCAGCAAACAACTTACATCTCTGAACTCGGTGCTGTTTCCTAATCCCCGAACACAGATAGGTGATTTGCCATGTATTTCCATTGACAATGTTGAATTTTACCGGAGCCCTGTGCTCCTGGAAAATAGTAACAATTAAGAAATCCTCCCTCATATTTGTGTTCCTGGAATTTGCTTATTGCAAGGAACCACCCTTCCCGTCAGAAATTAGAAGTGACTCATAGATGCTCCCGTTGTTTTCTTATGGCAAGACAAAAGCCATCTGTGTTAATCAGGGTTCTCCAGAGAAACAGAACCAATAGGAAGGGTAGATAGACATGATAGATAGAGATATGAGGAGATTTATTATGTGAGACAACTCACATGATTATGGAGACTGAGAAGTCCTAAAATGTGCCATCCACAGGCTAGAGAACCAGGGAAGCCTGTGACATAATTCAGTCTGATTACAAAAGGCCTAGGAAACTAAGAGGGCTGCTAGTGTAAGTCCCAGAGTCCAAAGACCTGAGAACCTGGAATCCTAATGTCAGAAGACAGGAAAAGATGAATGTCGCACCTTCGAGAGAGAGAGAGAATTGGCCTTTCCTCTGCCCATTTTTCTACCTGGGCTCTCAATGGATTGACAGATGCCTGCCCACATTGGTGAGGGTAGATCTTCCTTAGCCTATTTTTAAAAAATATTTTTACTTGTACCTCAGTACTTACTCAGATTATTGATTCAAATGCCAGTCTCTTCTGAATATACTCTCATGAACATATCCAGAAATAATGCTTTACCAGCTACCTGAACATCCCTTAACCCAGTCAAGTCGACATCTAAAATTAACTATCATAGCCTCCAGATTCCCATTCTTTGTTTATGAATAGTGGAACTGTTTGTCCCCATTGGTCAACAGGAACAAAATGCCCATCAATCTGACTTGAGAAAACTTTAGTTGAGCTTCTCTCCTTTCCACAGGCCCCTCAACTTTGAGCTCATGTTATACTAGAGTAGTACTGGTTACAGTAGGTAGCTAGTCAGGCATAAGCAGGGCAGGAGAAGGCTCCCCCACGCACACCACTAGGAAAGTCAGGTGACCATCAGATGATGGTCAGGCGGTTGTTAACTGTTTCTCTAAAATAATAATTTGTCACAGCTGGGACCAGGGACAGGCAGTCTTCCTATATTGATAGGAAACACTTAAAACTGGGGATCAGCAGCTTCCTGATAAGATCTCAGGAGTTGGGTGAATGGGCTCAAGCATGCACATTATGAGGCAAAATGGCAGAGTATGGCCTTCCAAGGACATTCCATGGGTAAAGAGACAACACCTCAAGTCAGTATGCCTACAACTCCAGTAAACACATTGCACATGCAGGCGGCCCACCCCAAGGGAAGAATAAAGGGAAAAGGGATGCAAGACACTGGAAGTAGGCCAGCATATAAAACCCTAAGTCAAAGGTCAAACCATGCCCTTGTCCTTCAAGTTGCCTGCTTGGGCCTTTTCCTTTTATTGTTGCTCTAAAGCTTTTTAATACACTTTCACTCCTACTCTGAAACTTGCCTCAGTCTTTCCTTCAGTCTTATGCCCCTCAGTCCAATTCTTTCTTCCAACAAGGCAAGATTTGAGGTTGCTGCAGACCCAGATGGACCTGCCACCAGTAACAGTATTATTAAGTAAATTCTATCTTTGCCACCTTTAATTAGTATCCAACTTCATTTTTCTTTAACTATCAGAGACTGCTTTACCCGGAGGTCAGTCTATCTTAGGAAGGGCCACTAAGAGGGGGTTGTGTGCTGGCTCTGGCTGAGGGTGGACCAAAGTTGACGACATTTCAAAGGGAGAACAAAGGAGTAGTAAGGGGAAATGACTTGGGCAGGGGATGGGATGGGGATGGAGTTGAAGGGGCCTGAACAAAGTTAGAGATGTGAAAAATTACAAAAAGCAGGTAAGGGTGTTGGTCAATGTCAATGCAGTTAGGCCATCTGTGTTTGCTAATTGACACATACCTAAATTAGGCCTATCTTCCCACAGACACTAGGAGACAGGGGCTCTCTCCTTCCCGATGATTATATTTCAAAGGAATGGCTCTCAGATCATTGAGAAAGATGTTCCTGGGTTGTAGAAGATACATATATGTCTCAAAGGGACAGAAAAAGGGTTTGCAGTGTACGTTATTTTTAAAGTAAATCCTTCTAAGAAAAGGGAGGTCAGGGGCCTGTAGTTAGTTTTGGGTTGGAACATTCAGGAAAATTTTTTGGCAGCATTGAGCTTTCTCATGAGGGAACTTAAGGGTGCTAGGGTCATCATCCTAAAGACATGGCCTTGAGCTGTTAGACACTATGCTAGTGTTTGTTCAAGTCTCTTGGTATGGAGGGGGAGAGATACATAAAATTGTTTGTGCTGAGAGTGTACAGCTTTCATAGAACAAGGTTGAGGCCCAGTTAAGAATGGTCAGAGTAGCCTGAGTAAATTTTGGTCAAGAAGATAGTCTTTGTTATGGTGTACTGTCAGATCATACCACATCCACACACTCATCCTACTCCCCAGTACTGTTTTTTTTCTAGACTTGTTCACTTCTCCCTACAAAAGTAAAGCCCTTTTCTGCCTGGCTTTTGAGATGCTTGCAGAGGTCAGCATATTCCCCATTGTAATAGCCATCCACTTCTTCTGTCATAGTCCTTGTCCACCATCTTGCAATAATCCTTTGCAATAAACTCTCTTCTTACCTAAGCCTGGGTTTATTTTTTATTTGACATCATAGCACTCGATAATTATCATCTTGTATTGTAACTACTTGTTTCATGTCTGTCTTCCTGTAAACTCCGTAAGAACAAGGACCATGTCTGTTACCCAGTGTTTAGTGCAGCATGTAGTATCAAATAGGTGTTCAATAAATATTTATTGACTGAAACACTTATGAAAAGATTCTGTATCGAGAATGTATTTATAATTATAATACTATATACAGAGTTACGTCATTCTCCTCTGTATATTGACCGCATTATCAAATATGAAGGTTTTTAAGGGTAAGGGGGAAAATAATGGTGCTAGTAATTTCCTTTGCTAAAGTTTACCTCCTTCAGTCACTGAAGAAGAACAGAGACTGACAGTATTACCTTTCTTTTCTTTTTTGTAGAAATATGAACCTTCCCTTTATAAATTGTAGAGAAGAAAAAACTTTTCTGCTATCCTCTTACGTTCAGGCCCCGGGACCTGTAAATTAAGCTGACAAAAGCCATATGAGCAAAAGAAAAGGTATGCGGTTGTGAAGCCCGAGTGTCTGAGATAGGTCTTGAGTTAATTCAGAAAGTTTATTTTGCCGAGGTTGAGGACACATGCCTGTGACACAGCCTCAGGCAATCCTGACGACATGTGCCCAAGATGGTCAGAGCACAGTTTGGCTTCGTACATTTTAGAGAGACATGAGACATCAATCAATGTATGTAAGATGAACATTGGTTAGGTCTGGAAAGGCAGGACAACTGGAATCGGGGAGGGGCCTTCCAGGTCACAGGTAGATAAGAGACAAATAGGTGCATTCCTTTGAGTTTCTGATTAGCCTCTCTCTCCAAAGGAGGCAATCAGATATGCATTTATCTCAGTGAGCGGAGGGGTGACTGAATGGAATGGGAGGCAGGTTTGCCCTGAGCAGTTCCCAGCTTGACTTTTTTCCTTTAGTTTAGTAATTTGGGGGCTCCAAGATTTATTTTCCTTTCACAGTTTTTTTTTAAATCTTATATTTTTGTGTGGGTGAAGGCCTCACAGAAAACAAGTAAAAACTCAAAGAAGCAATTAGACTTGGGGGCTTATACCATTTTAACAAAAGGAAATACATTGTAGACAACTGACTAGACAAAGAAAAGAGAGTTTCATTTTCTAGGAGTGATAAATTGTGGGAAAGTGACTAGGAAATAGAGTAACTAATGGAAGATAAAGCTTGTCTTAGTAAGATTGGTTTATGCAGACTTAGCATTAACTCTTATGTGATGATAAGTGTTGCTCTCCCCTTCCTCGTTCAGGGAGGGCACCTTTTTTAATGGAAAATTTATTCCTTGCTTTTAGGCAGATAGGGGAGGACAGAAAGCTCTTCCTGCATCTACTGTTTCTCAGTTTCCTTTAGCTCAAAATAATCTCTATGCCAAAGTGGCTTATTTTAAAGTGGAATATTCTGATCTTCTTCAAGATCCTTGGCCATTTATAACAGAAAGAATTTGAGGATTTTTGTTTTGAGATCTAGTTTGTTGTTATTTCTTTTGATCAACCTGAAGATATTTTTCATTTGTTCCTATATTTTAAAAGTAAGTTAAAAAGGATAAAATTTATGTTTTATTTTCCATTGTTTCCCACTGGAATAGACTACACACTTAACTGTACTCTTTGGTAAACTGTTCAAATTAATCCCAATGATTATATTTAAGGTAAAGACCTATTTGCTGCGTATTTAGCAGCCCAGTAAAATCATTGATCTCATTGATATCATGGCTCAGTTTCCAGAGTGAGACTGATAATTAACAATGTAGATTAGTTGCTACAGGCGAGATCTTTGTGTGTTGATATGCTGGCTTTCAGCTCTCTTTTTAAGAGTACTAATCACATTTGCATACTTTTTTCATTGTGAAGACTTTTATTGCTGTCTATAAACTTTGAAAATATCTTAAGCATAGCAGCAACTGTGCTCAATTGTTCATAGTCTTAGTTCCTTCGCACTTTAATTGTTAAATGAAAGCAGTATTGCTGAACAGAAAAGATATACCTCAATTTGAAGAAAAAGAAAGACACTTCTATTTTGAAAATAGCCAAGTCTGAAATAATGTAAAAGATTTATAAGCAAATGGAATGAAGCTGCTTTGTGATTTAAGCTTTACAAAGGATAGCAACTAGAATTATTCAATATGAAGGTCAAGCTCAAGAAGCAGTGTTCACTTTCTAAAACAAATTTCTAGTTAACATGGCAAATATAAATACAGCACAATACAAGGGCAGAAGGAGGGGAGTGTCACAAGAAGGCCTACACTGTGTTTATAATCACAGCTGGCAATGTTTACCTAACTTCTAATCCAGTTAGTCAACCACTGTATTTCTATGTGAGCAAGATGATGTAGATTATTGAAAATATTCTATATGCCAAAATAAAGCCAACAGGCTCATGAGAAATAGTTTTGACTACGTTTATTTGATTTGGCAGAAAACAGAAAATGACAGCAGGATTTGAGTGGTAGTTTGAGACTTAGTTTTCCTACAAAAATATGGCAATTAAAGTATTTTATTAGTTTATTACAATGATTCCAGTATAATTTTTCATGACATAGCCAAGCATGGCTCAAGTATCTATAGTGGCTTAGGACAGACTGCAAAATGCATAGACCCTGTGGTGACTGAGACGGCTTCAGGTTCTGCTAGACCACCAGGCAGAGATATAGCTATAGAATGCATTATTGTATGCCCAGAGAAGGAATCAGTAACAGAGAAAGAGAGAGAATAAAGGGATATCCCTGCAGATGGTCAAAGCATATTGATTCGAGTGATATTGTATGATCAAAGCTAGGAGGTGTGCAGCATTCCAGGAAGTCTACCATAACATAAGAGGGTTCATGGGCTATAGGCAAATCCCACGGATGAACATTACTGGTAAGACAAAGAAGTCCCCAGTCCTATAGAGATCTGAGTAACGGGCTATAGAAGAGGAAAAACCTTTTTCCCCCTACCCATTTTAGGTTCATTGGCTGGGACCTGTGAATTAGACTGACAAAAGATAAATTAACAGGAGAAAAGCAAACGATTTGATTAACATGTGCCCCATATATACACATCGAGCAACAGACACTAATGATGTGAAACTCAAAGGAATGGTTAAAATGTGGGCTTACATAACATCTTAACAAAATAAAAATAAATATTTAGAGAAGTGGCAAAACAGAGGAAAAGGACTTCGAGTTTCTAGGAAAGTAAATTTGGGGAAGGTAAACACACGGGGGAAACTAATGGAAGATAAGGGCTAGTTAGTAATATTTGTTATGAAGATTCATCTTGGGGTGTCCCTAGGCTGCTGAGGGTCTAGAGTTGTCTGTGATGATTAATTTCAATTTTTCTTGGTTGAGTGGTGAGGGGAGACACCTTTACAGATTTATACCCTGCTTTTAGGCAAATAGGGACAGGGCAGAGAGCTTTTGTATCTTGTTATCTGCTTCTTCCCAACGGCTTTTGCCTCAAGAAAATCCTTAAGTCAAAGTGGCACATTTTGGGGTGGTATATTCTGCTACTCTTCAAGGTTTATTAACAAGACTCAAGGAAATAGCAGAAGCCAATTTTCAGAATAGAGGCATCTGGTTTACACTGGACTAGCAGAAATGTCACTCACAGCTGAGAGATGGGCTAGAAAGACTTCATTACCTCCTGATTAAGGATAGGATTAAGGACAGGATTGGTCCTCCACTGTAGATTGAGGTTAATCAGTGCAGTTGTGGTGTGATTAAGGACAAAAAAAGTGAGACAAGGTCAGTGACATTCAGAGCCAGGAAACAAACTTCAAGAATTCAGAGTAAAGTCAAGCAAAGGATGCCTTTAATTTGTTGGAATTCATTATCTGGCATTTCATGAAAAAGATGTGAATGCTTTGAACATAGGTAGAGGGCAGCCCTTTCACCTGCACACTCAATTGCATTGCCACTTACTGGCTCATGGACAATTAAGGTGTCATTTTTCTCCCTTTTTTAAATCTGTTTTTTTCCATCATTACTAGATCATTTCCATCATTGTGAATTTGTATGTAAATTCACTACGTTTTATCCCTGTGATGCTTGAATTTAATTGTTTCATATGACAAGTTTGCTCATCTCGGGAAAGCTCCTTCAGGATTCTGGTTGCTCTCTGTGGTATTATAAAAAATGTATTTGGCTTTTTAGCAATGGGTTTGCCACCAGAACACAGGTGTCATGAAAAGCACACCTAAAAGCCAAAATGGGAAAGGAAAAGGCTCATGTCAGCATCATCGTCATTGGACATCAAGATTCGGGCAAGCCCACCACTACTGGCCATCTGGTGGACAAAAGAACCATTGAAAACTTTGAGGAGGCTGCTGAGATGGGAAAGGGCTTTTTCAAGTATGCCTGGGTCTTAGATAAACGGAAATCTGAGTGTGAATGTGGTGTCACTATTGATATCTCCCCATGGAAATTTGAAATCAGCAAGTACTACATGACTTACTGATGCCCCAAGACACAGAAACTTTACCAAAAACATGATTACAGGCACATCTTAGGCTGACTATTCTGTCCTGATGCTTGCTGCTGGTGTTGGTGAATTTGAAGCTAGTATCTCCAAGAATAGGCAAACCTGTAAGCATGCCCTTCTGGCTTATACACTGGGTGTGAAACAATTAATTATTTGTGTTAACAAAATGGATTCCACTAAGCCACCCTGCAGTTAGAAGAAATATGAAGAATTTATTAAGGAAGTCTGCACTTACATTAAGAAAATTGGCTGCATTCTTGGAAGAAGTGGCATAGGTACAAAAAACAAAAAAGAAAACAAAATTGGCTAGAACTCCAACACAGAAGCATGTGTGCCAAGTTCTGGTTGGAATGATGACAATATGCTGGAACCAAGTGCTTAGCATGCCTTGGATCTAGCGATGAAAAGTCACCTGTAAAGATGGCAATGCTAATAGAATCATGCTGCTTGAAGCTCTGGACTGCATCCTATCACCGACTCATCCAACTGCCAAGTCCTTTTGTCTGCCTCTCCAGAATGTCTATAAAATCGATGATATTGTTACTGTCCCTGGTGGCCAAATGGAGGCTGGTATTCTCAAACCTGGCATGGTGGTCACCTTTGCTCCAGTCAATGTTACAACTGAAGTGAAGTCTGTTGAAATGCACCATGAAGCTTTGAGTGAAGTTCTTTCTGGTGACAATTTGGGCTTCAGTATCTAGAATTTGTCTGTTAAGATGTTCATCATGGCAACATTGCTGGTGACAGCAAACATAATCAATCAGTTGGCTTCAGTGCTCCGGTGATTATCCTGAACCATCCAGGTTAAGTCAGTGCTGGCTATGACCCTGTACTAAATTGTCACACAGCTCACATTGCTTGCAAGTTTGCCGAGCTGAAGGAACTGATTGATTGCTGTTCTGATAAGAAGCTGGAAGATGGCCCCATATTCTAGAAGTCTGGCGATGCTGCCATCATGGATATGATTCCTGGCAAGCCCACGTGTGTTGAGAGTCTCTCTGACTATCCTCCTCTGGATTGTTTTGCTGTTTGTGGTATGAGGCAGACAGTTACTGTGGATGTCATCAAAGCAGTGGACCAGATTGCTGTTGGAGCTGGCAAGGTCACCAAATATTCCCAGAAAGCTCAGAAGGCTAAAGGCATATTATCTCTAATACCTGCCACCCCAGTCTTAATCAGTGGTAGAAGAATGGTCCCAGAACTGTTTGTTTCAATTGACCATTTAATAGTAAAAGACTGGTTAATAATAACAATGCATCATAAAACCTTCAAAATAAAAGGAGAATGTTTTGTGGACCATTTTGGGTTTGCTTATTTTTATTTTTATTTTTTTGCATGTGGCAGTTTTAAGTTATTAGTTTTTAAAATCAGTACTTTTTATTTTCTTTTTTCTGACTTTTATTTTTTAAGTTCAGAAAGTGTATGTGTGGATTTGTTACATGGGTGAATTGTGTGCCATGGGGATTTGATGTCCAGATTATTTTGTCCCGCAGGCAATGAGCATAGTACCACATAGGTAGTTTTTGATGCTCATCCTCCTCCCACCCTCCACCTTAAGTAGGCCCAAGTGTCTATTGTCTATTGTCCCCTTCTTTGTGTCCATGTGTACTCAATGTTTAGCTTCCACTTATAAGTCAGAACATGCAGTATTTGGTTTTCTGTCTTTTGTTAGTTCATTTAGAATAATGGCCTCCAGCTCTATTGATATCAATGCAAAGGACATGATTTCATTCTTCTTTATGGCAATGTAGAATTCTGTGGTGTACATGTATCACATTTTCTTTATCCAGTCCACCACTGATGGTTATATAGGTTGCTTTCATGTCTTTGCTATTGTGAATAGTGCTGGGATGAATATATGCATGCATGTGTCTTTGTGATAGAACAATTTAATATTCTTTTGGGTTTATACCCAGCAATAGGATTGCTGGATCAAATGGTATTTCTGTATTAAATTATTTGAGAAATTTCCAACTGCTTTCCACAGTGGCTAAACTAATTTACATTCCCACCAGTGGTGTATACATGTTCCCTTTTCTCTGCAACCTTGCCAGTATCTGTTATTTTTTGTTTTTAATAATAGCCATTCTCACTGGTGTGAAATGGTATCACATTGTGGTTTTGATTTGCATTGCTCTAATGATTAGCAATGTTGAGCATGTTTTCATATGCTTGTTGGCTGCATCTATTTTGTCTTTTGAGAAGTATCTGTTCATGTCCTTTGCCCATTTTTTAATTTTTTTTTTTTTTTTTTTGCTGTTAAGTTCCATATAGATTCTGAATATTAGACCTTCGTCAGATGCATAGTTTGCAAATATTTTATCCCATTCTGTAGGTTGTATGTTTATTCTGCTAATAATTTCTTTTGTTGTTCAGAAGCTCTTTAGTTTAATTAGGTCCCACTTGTCAAATTTTTTTTTTTTATATTGCTTTTGTTGTCTGCATCATGAAATCTTTGCCAGGGCCTATGTCCAAAATGGTACTTCCTAGATTTTCTTCTAGGTTTTTCGTGGTTTTAGGTGTTACATTTAAGTGTTTCATCCATCTCAAGTTGATTTTTATATATGTTGAAAGGAAGGAATCCAGGTTCAGTCTTCTGCATGAGGCTAGCCAGTTATCCCAGTACCATTTATTGAATAGGAAATCCTTTCCCCATTGCTTGTTTTTGTCAGCTTTGTTGAAGATCAGATGATTGTCGGTGTGTGGTTTTATTTCAGGGTTCTCTAACCTGTTCTATTGGTCTATGTGTCTATTTTTGTGCCAATACCATGCTATTTTGTTTGCTGTATCCTTGTAGTATAGTTTGAAGTCTGGTTGGGTGATGTCTCCAGCTTTGTTCCTTTTGCTTAGGATGGCTTTGGCTAGTCAGGCTCTTTTTTCATTCCTTATACGTTTTGTTTTGTTTTTTTTTTTCTCCTGATTCTGTGAAAAATGTCACTGGTAGTTTGATAGGAATAGCACTGAATCTGTGAATTGTTTTGGGCACTATGACCATTTTAACAATATCAATTGTTCCTATCCATGATCATGGAATGTTTTTCCGTTTGTTCATGTCATGTCTGATTTATTTCAGCATTGTTTTATAATTCTTGTTGTAGAAATATTTCACCTTCCTGGTTAGCTGTATTCATAGGTATTTTATTCTTTTTGTGGCTATTGTGAATGGGATTACTTTCTTGATTTTTCTCTCAGCTTGGTGCATTGATTTTGTATCCTGAAACTTTGCTGAAGTTGTTTATCAGATTGAGGTGTCTTTGGGCAGAGACTATGGGGTTTCCAGGTATAGAATCATATGATCTGGGAAGAGAGATAGTATGACTTCCTTTCTTTCTTCCTATTTGGTTGCCTTTTATTTCTTTTTCTTGCCTGATGGCTCTGACTAGGACTTTCAGCACTATCTTGAATAGGCGTGGTGAGAGTGGGCATCCTTGTCTTGTTCTGTTTCTCAAGAGAAATGCTTTCAGCTTTTGCCCATTCAGTATGATGTTGGCTGTGGGTTTGTTATAGATGGCTCTTATTCTGAGGTATACACTTTGATGTCTAGCTTGTTGAGGGTTTCTAACATGAAGGGATGTTGAATTTATTAGTATTGAAAGCCTTTATGGCATCTATTGAGATGATTATATGCTTTTGTTTTTAGTTCTATTTATGTAAAATGAGTACTTTTAATGGAAACAACTTGCCCAAAAAAAATATGTTATAGAATTTTGAGACCCATAAAACAAACTTCAATGAGAAAAAAATACATATTATAGATATTTGCTTAATATATAAATATATTTCATATATTTATATAATATATTTAGCTAATATAAATATATAACAAATTTATATATAAATACATGTGTTTATAAATATTTATATGTAAATATTAATATCTATTTATATTAACTAAATATATATTTATATTATATAATATATATTTGAACTAAATATATTTCTAAAAATATATTTATTTCAAATATATTTAGTTTATATAAATATATATTTAGTTTATATAAATACATTTTATTTTATATACTTGTATTTATTTTATATATAGATACATTTTTATAATAAACATTAATTTTATATAAATATATAAAAGTTTTAGATAATAAATATGCATACTAATTTTATATTATATACATAAAGATTAACAAAGTAGATAGACAGCTAGCCAGACTAATAATAAAGAAAAGAAAAAAGAATCAAATAGACACAATAAAAATAAAAAAGGGAATATCACCAATGATCCCACAGAAATACAAACTGCCATCAGAGAATACCATAAACACCTCTATGCAAATAAATTGGAAAATCTGGAAGAAATGGATAAATTCCTGGACACATACACCCTCCCAAGACTAAACCAGGAAGAAGTCAAATCCCTGAATAGACCAATAACAAGCTCTGAAATTGAGGCAGTAATTAATAGCCTACAAACCAAAAAAAGCCCAGGACCAGACAGATTCACAGCCAACTTGTACCAGAGGTACAAAGAAGAGCTGGTACCATTCCTTCTGAAACTATTCCAAACAACAGAAAAAGAGAGACTCCTCCCTAACTCATTTTATGAGGCCAGCATTATCCTGATACTAAAACCTGGCAGAGATACAACAAAAATAGAAAATTTCAGGCCAGTATCCCTGATGAACATCAATGCGAAAATCCTCAATAAAATACTGGCAAACTGAATCCAGCAGCACATTAAAAAACGTATCCATTACGATCAAGTCGGCTTCATCCCTGGGATGCAAGGCTGGTTTAATATACACAAATCAATAAATGTAATTGATCACATAAACAGAACCAATAACAAAAAGCACATGATTATCTCAATAGATGCAGAAAAGGCCTTCGATATAATTAAATGCCCCTTCATGCTAAAAACACTCAATAAGCTAGGTATTGATGGAACATATCTCAAAATACTAAGAGTTATTTATAACAAACCTACAGCCAATGTCATACTGAATGGGCAAAAGCTGGAAGCATTCCCTTTGAAAACTGGCACAAGAAAAGGATGCCCTTTCTCTCCATGCCCTCTCTCTCCACTCTGATTCAACATATTATTGGATGTTCTATTCAGCATAATCAGGCAAGAGAAAAAATTAAAAGGTATTCAAATAAGAAGAGAGGAAGTCAAATTGTCTCTGTTTGCAGATGACATGATTGTATATTTAGAAAACTCCATCATCTCAGCCCAAAAACTCCTTAAGCTGATAAGCAACTTCAGCAAAGTCTCAGGATACAAAATCAATGTGCAAAAATCACAAGCTTTCCTATACATCAATAATAGACAAACAGAGAGCCAAATCATGAGTGAACTCCCATTCACAACTGCTACAAAGAGAATAAAATACCTAGAAATCCAACTTACAAGGGATGCAAAGGACCTCTTCAAAAAGAACTAGAAACCACCGCTCAAGGAAATCAGAGAGGACACAAACAAATGCAAAAACGTTCCATGCACATGGATAGAAAGAATCACTATCGTGAAAATGGCCATACTACCCAAAGTAATTCATAAATTCAATGCTATTCCCATCAAGCTACCATTGACTTTCTTCATAAAATTAGAAAAAACTACTTTAAATTTCATATGGAAACAAAAAAGAGCCCGTATAGCCAAGACAATCCTAAGCCAAAAGAACAAAGCTGGAGGAATCACACTATCTGACTTCAAACTATACTACACGGCTACAGTAACCAAAACAGCATGGTACTGGTACCAAAACAGATATATAGACCAATGGTACAGAACAGAGGGCTCAGAGATAACAACACACATCTACAAACATCTGATCTTTGACAAACCTGACAAAAACAAGCAATGGGGAAAGCATTCCCTATTTAATAAATTGTGTTGGGAAAACTGGCTAGCCACAAGCAGAAAACTGAAACTGGACCCCTCCCTTACACCTTCTACAAAAATTAACTGAAGACAGGTTAAAGAATTAAACGTAAGACCTATAAACCATATTAACCCTAGAAGAAAACCTAGGCAATACCATTCAGGACATAGGCCTGGGCAAAGACTTCGTGACTAAAACACCAAAAGCAATGGCAACAAAAGCCAAAATAGACAAATGGGATCTAATTAAACTAAAGAACTTCTTCACAGCAAAAGAAACTATCATCAGAGTGAACAGGCAACCTACAGAATGGGAGAAAATGTTTGCAATCAACCCATCGAAAAAGGGGCAAATACCAAGAATCAAAAGGAAATTAAAATTAAAAAAAAAAAAAAAAAAACCACAAACAACCCCATGAAAAGGATATGAACAGACACTTCTCGAAAGAAGATATGTATGCAGCTGACAAACATATGAAAAAAAGCTCATCACTCGTCATTAGAGAAATGCAAATCAAAACCACAATGAGATACCATCTTACGCCAGTTAGAATGGTGATCATTAAAAAGTTAGGAAACAACAGATGCTGGAGAGGATATGGAGAAATAGTAATGCTTTTACACTGTTGGTGGGAGCGTAAATTAGTTCAACCATTGTGGAAGACAGTGTGGCAATTCCTCAGGGATCTAGAACCAGAAATACCATTTGGCCCAACAATCCCATTACTGGGTATACACCCAAAGGATTATAAGTCATTCTACTATAAAGACACATGCACACATATGTTTATTGCAGCACTATTCACAATAGCAAAGACTTGGAACCAACCCAAATGCCCATCAATGATAGGCTGGATAAAGAAAATGTGGCACATACACACCATGGAATACTATGCAGCCATAAAAAAGAATGAGTTCATTTCCTTTGCAGGAACATGGATGAAGCTGGAAACCATCATTCTCAGCAAAATAGCACAGGAACAGAAAACCAAACACCTCATGTTCTCACTCATAACTGGGAGTTGAACAATGAGAACACATGGGCACAGGGAGGGGAATATCACACACCATGGCCTGTCAGTGGGTGGGGGCAATGGGAGGAAAAGCATTAGGAGAAATACCTAAGGTAGATGACGAGTTGATGGGTGCAGCAAACCACCATGGCACATATATACCTATGTAACAAACCTGCATGTTCTGCACGTGTATCCCAGAACTTAAAGTATAAATATACACACACACATACACACACACACACACACACACACACACATATATATATATATTTATAAACTGATTCAAAGACAAGAACAAGATAAAGGAATTGGAGATGGATTAGCATAGAGAAGAGATGCGTAAGGAACTTGTACATTACTGCTTTCAGATTTTTGATAATGAAGTTGTTAACCAATTGGACAAAAAACAGAAGGGAGTTAAAATTAAAATTGGAAAGATTTCACTTTGGTCAAAGGGTGTATTTTTATTTTTATGTTTTAAATAACATTCTTCTATTCATTCACCAATCATTTTTGTAGCCTCCATTTTAATCTGGGCTATTCCAAGGTGCTGAAGTTTTTCAATGATGACCAGTCAGAATCTCAGATTCTACTGGGCTTAAAGCTGGATGGAGCTGGATGTCAAGGTTATAAAATGCCAAGAAAGGCCATTGAAACTCATTAAAGAGTCTCTTTGCATTGTTAAAATAAATAAATAAATAAGTTTTATTTAAATAAATATACATATTAACTTTATATAAATATATATTTATGAAATATATTTTAAATAAATATCATATACATGAATTGATGTAAATAAATATATATCATACAATATATATTTTTATATGATACATCATTTAATATGTTTGATCTTTGTACTCAGTTCTTGGCGCAGATCATTGGCAATTCCTGAGTGATAGTAGTGCCTTTTGTTGTTCTTAATGAGTCTCTTTTAACATCATCTGAGTTTATGCTAATGAAGTGACTAAGCATTGGGCCCCTAGATAGCTTTAGGTAGGGGGTTAGTCACTAGAAAGACAAAACTCATGATTAGAGGGTTAGAACTTTCAGTCCCATCTCCTAACATCTGGCGAGGGAATGGAAGCTGTTTGAGTTATCTGAAAACTCTTGGACAATGGGATTCAGAGAGCTTTGGAGCTGTTGAACACAATGAAATGCTAGGAGAATGGTGCATTCATAATGGGAATGGAAGCTCCATATCCCCCCCCACCATAACTTGCCCTGTGTATTTCTTCCAGTTGGCTATTTCCATTTTGTAGCCTTCATAATAAACCAGTACACCTAACTAAACTATTCTCTTGAGTTCTGTGGGTTGTTCTGCTCAATTATCAAACCTGAGGAGGTATTTGGGATTGTGGAAACGCCTGAATTTATAGCCAATTGGTCAGGAGTATAGGTGGTTCTTAGGACTTGTAACTGGTATCTGAAGTTGGGGAAGTCTTGTGGGACTAAGCCCTTAACCTGTTGTTTATGTGCTAACTCTGGGAGTTAGTTTCAGAGTTAACCTGAATTACTGGACACCCAGTTGGTGTCAGAGAATTGGTTATTGGTGTCAGAATAAAACATGTACGCAATTGGTTTCAGAAGTGGTGTCAGAGAAAACACCACCAAGGTCTTGTCCTTTTTTCTTAGAAAACATAAAAAAAAGAAGGTTAGTGGTATGAGTTCTTGTTGCTATAGCTGTCTTGAGGCCAAAACTGATACTCCTAATCCGTCTTTTTTCATATTTGCTAGATTACCTTTACCGTCAGTTAGTACCCCTGTTGATCCAGGGGGCTTACCTGGTGAGATGACCCATGATCTCTTCAATGGACTGAATTGTGTTCCTCCAAAATTCATAAGTTGAAGTCCCAACCCCAGTCACTTGTGTGACTGTATTTGAACATAGGGCCTTCAGGAGGTAATTAAAAATTAAATGAAGTCATAAGCATAGGGACTGATATGGTTTGGCTATATGTCCCTACCCAAATCTCATGTCTAATTGTAATCCCCACAGGTCAGGGGAGGGGGCCTGGTGGGAGGTGATTGAATCATGGGGCAGACGTCCTTCTTGCTGTTCTTGTGATCTGTTCTCACGAGATCTGTTTGATTGAAACAGTTCTCACGAGATCTGTTTGATTGAAAGTGTGTAGCACTTCCCCCTTCACACTCTCTCTCTCCTACTTGGACATGTGACGATGTGCTCACTTCCTTTTTGCCTTCTGCCATGATTGTAAGTTTCAGAGGCCTCCTGGTCATACTTCCTGCTAAGCCTGTGAAACTGTGAGTCAAACCTCTTTTCTTCATAAATTACCCAGTCCCGGGTAGTTCCTTATAGCAGCAATGTGAGAACAGACTAATACAGGGCCCTAATCTGATAAGATTGCTGGCCCTATAAGAAGAGGAAGAGAGGAGATTTCTTTCACTTTTCATGCAATTACACCAACGAAAAGAGATGTGAGAACAAAGAGGCTGTCTGCAAGCCAGGAAGGAAGCCCCTACCAGAAACTAAACTTTTCCAGATCTTGATCTGGGAGTTCTAGCCTCAAGAATTATAGAATTAATTTTTGTTGTTTAAGCCATCTAGACTGTGATATTTTGTTAATACAGCTCTAGAAGACTAAAACACTCTCATCCCCAAGGGTTCTAGGTCCTATGTTACTGTCTTAGTCCATTTGTGCTAGTATAACAAAATACAAGAGACTGGGTAATTTATAATAAACAGAAATTTATTTTATTACAGTTTTGGAGGCTAGGAAGTCCAAAGATCAAGGTGGTGGCATACAGTGTCTGCTGAGGGCCTTCTTGCTGATCTTCCCATGGTGGGAGGTGGAAGGGCAAAAAAGGGGATGAATGCTGTGTCCTCACATATTAGAATAGGAGAAGAGCCAAACTGGGCATAAGCTAGTTCCCTCCAACCCTTTTATAATCCATTTGTGAGAGCAAAGCTCTCATAACTTAATCACTTCTCCAAAGGCCCCACCTCAATACCATGACAATGGGGATTAAATTTCAACGTGAATTTTGGAGGAGACACATTTAACCATAGTAGTCACTATGCCTTTCTCGGGTCATGGCTTCTGCCCTTGTCCATTTACTACAATATTGGGCAGGAGAGTACAAATAGACAATGGATGAATAGAATCCCAAATGTATCCTTCCCTGTTCCCATTAAGTAATAGCTATCCTATCTCCTCCAGGTTATCAAAGTCAAATACCCCTGCCAATATGATAACTAATGTTTTTGCTTGTTGGTCTCTTGGTTCTAGGAGCCTAAAGTTACCAGATGGCAGCTGTAACTTAAAGTTAATAAGGATTTTACTATATCCCTGGTTTAAGCATACTCTCCCTTGGAACCAGGTTTTCTAGACCCCTGAAAATTTCTATATCCTAATCCCTAGTCACTGTGACTATGTTACATTACATGGCAAATGGAACTTTACAGATGTAATTAAGGTTATTAATCAGCTGACCTTAAGAGAGAGAAATTATTCTGTATATCCAGGTGGGCCCAAACTAATCACATGGATTCTTAAAAGCAGTAAAGTGTTCTCTAAATAGAGAAAGGTGCATTAGAAGAGAGACATTAGAAGAAAAAGTCAGAGATTTAAAGCATGAGAAGGACCTGATATGCTGTTGCTGATTTTAAGATGGAGGAGGCAACGTGATGAGGAATGCAGGTGACCTTAATGAGTTGAAACAGGTTTCCAGCTGAGAGCCAGCAAAGAAATGAGGACCCCAGGCCTACATCCATAAAGAACTAAATTCGTCCAACAACCTCAAAATCTTGGTAGCAGATTCTATTCCAGAACCTTGAGATAAGATGCCACATCAATCAATACCTTGATATCAGCTTTATGAGACCCTTGATAGAAAGAGCCAACCATAACTTCTTAGCTACAGAACTATGGGTTAACATTTGTGTCATTTTTAGCTGCTAAGTTTGTGGAAATTTGTTACAGCAGCAATAGGAAATGAATGCATCCACAGAGTCTGAAGTTGCAGAGATAAGAAGCACACATTGCCAAGTGGGTCACTGAGGGTGATTATAAGCAGGGCCATTCCTACTTTTACCTTTTGGCTCTCAGAAACATGTATGATACCTACTAGGGACATGGCATTATATAAAGGTCATTATATAAAGGTCATTATATAAAGGCCATATCCTTATGGGTTGTACCCCATCCTTTTAAGATATGGTCTCAAGCTGGCTACTCAATTGATTCTTTATTATTACATCAATTTATAGGTGAGCAGCATCTAAATTATGCAGTATGTCATAGGCTCAGAGAATTTCATGGATATAAGCCCACTACTAAAATCCCTTTTCTGTCAAGCTGGTCCTTGATCTCCAACAAAATCGTGTGGTATCCTATTGAGGCAGCAAGCACTTTGTAAGTTCCCAGATAGTCATGCTGGCCAAGGGAAGAAAGGAAATCTCATAGCTAGGATATATGCCAGTTCCAATAATGAAGAGAATTGCCTCCACAGTCTGGGATGGAAGGCATCTGATGTAATTCCCTTGCCACCAAGGGGTTGATTGGTCTCCTTGAAGGAAAGTGCCATGATAGTGACTCAGATAAAGTCTCGTTTATAGCTGGGGTTCTACATTTGGCAGCAGCAGTAGCTAGATCAGTCTTGGTTAGTAAGACTCAACGATGTTTAGCCCCTGCTTAGCCTCCATACTTGTGACCAGGGCTTTTTCATTCATGTGTCCATTGTACCAGACTGGAGTAGCCTAATTGGCCTAATTATGTTTTCTTTTGTTATTTACTGCCTCTTTCATGCCCTCTGGTAAGTGTTAAAATGCAAAACAAATATCTTCACATTGCATGCCAATTCCCATAGGTCAGTCCACTATGTTTCTTACACTGACCTCTTTATCTTTGATTTTTCAATCTTTTTTCTTCTAGGTTCCTGACCAAACAGCCAAGCCATTTTCCACTGCCTGTAAGTTCACATACATTCTAACTTCTGGCCAATTTTTTTTCTCACAAATTGGATAATCTTTGGGAGGTGATTAGGCTCCACTCTTATAAATGGGATTAATGGGATTAGTGCTCTTATTAGAGAGACTCAAAAGATAACAACCTTCCCTGATTCTGCCATATAAAGTTGAAATGACCATCTAGGAAGGGAGCCCTCACCAGACACTGAATAAACCAGCACCTCAATCTAGGACTTGCCAGCCTCCAGAACTGTGAGAAATAAGTTTCTGTTACTTATATGCTATCTGTTTATGGTATTTTGTTATAATAACCTGAGCTAAGATAAAAAAAAACATGTCAAATTATGTCACTTTTCTGGTCTAGACCCTTAAGTGGCTTCTTACGTCACTCAAAATAAAACCCAAAGTGATTGCAACGGCCTACAAGGCCCCATATGATCAAGTACTTTCATATATCTTTGCCTTAATTTAAAACCACTATTGGTCAGGCACAGCGGCTCATGCCTGTAATCCCAGCACTTTAGGAGGCTGAAGCGAGTGCATCACTTGAGGTCAGGATGGATCCTGGGATAAACCTCCTGTAGCAAGAAGAAACTCAATGCAGACCCAAAGGGTTCTGGAACACAGTTATGTTTATTTTGGCAAGTCATCATTTTCTCTTTGAGAAACAGCTCCTAACTTGCTGATCTTGGCTCCACATCAAGTACTAATATGACCTGAGCTAGTCATGAGACAGGTGTAATTTGATTCACTAAGTCATAAACTTGGACATACAACAGCATTTCATAATTCAGGAGAAGTGGTATACACAAGATTAGAGTTAAAGAGATCCTGAAGGCCTAAGTAATTTGTATGGGTAGATGACTCATACTCCCAATATCCCTATTTCAGCTGCACTGGCATTCTTCTTGCAAATGACACCTTTGACTTCCTGGAGATTTTTTGATGACCAGCTAACAAAGGAGAAAAATATTTAGCCTGGTTTATAGATGGCTCTGAATAATGTGCTGACACTAGTAAAAAGTGGACTACTGCAGTATTACAGGCTCACTTAGAGGTTACCCTGAAAGACATTGATGAAGAGAAATCCTTCCAATTGGCTAAAATTCAAGCTGTATATCTCATTGTTCACTTTGCCTGGGAGGATATATGGCCTCAGGTGTGGATCATTAGTTATTCATGGGTAGTGGCTAATGGTTTGGCTGGGTGATCAGAAAGTTTGAAAGAATAAAATGGGAGGATTGGTGATAAGAAAGTTTAAGTAAAAGGCTTCTGCATGGATCACTTAGAATTGGCACCAACTGGGAGAATGTTTGTATCTCATGTAAACATTCACCCAAAGTCATCCTTGGCAGAACAGGCTTTCAATAATCATACAAAAAATGTCATTTTCTTATAATAACAGTTGGAGTCCTTTCCTCAGTCTTCCAGTGCTCATTCAGTGGGTTAATGAAAAATATGGCCATGATGGCAGGAATGAACTTTCTGCCTGGCATCAATAACAGGAAATCTCTCTCACCAAGGTTGGCCTTACTAAGTGCCCAATTTGCCTACAGTAACACCTGATTCTGAGCCTTATACACCCGGGGACCAGTCAGCCACCTAGTAACAGGTGACAACAGTGCAGTTTGTCATGAAGAGGGCTGCATTATTATTTTTTTAAATTTTATTTATTTATTTCTTTGAGATAGAGTCTCACTCTGTCACCCAGGTTGGAGTGCATTGGCATGATCTCCACTCACTGCAACCTCTGCCTCTGGTGTTCAACCAATTCTCCTGCCTCAGCCTCCCAAGTAGCTGGGACTACAAGTGTGCACCACCACACTCTGCTAATTTTTGTATTTTTAGTAGAGATGGGGTTTCACCATGTTGGCCAGGCTGATCTTGAACTCCTGACCTCAGGTGATCCACCTGCCTCGGCCTCCCAAAGTGGCTACATCATTATTATTATTATTATTATTATTGCTGGGATAAAATATTTTGATTTTCTTTCTTGCTTCTGTTAGCACCATCATTCATGTATTGAATGCCATAAACACAGTCATAATATCCCACACAATATTACCTTTAACAAAAGATTTATCTTTTAGCAAAAGAAAAGAAGTAAGGCAATGAATTGGCTGATTTCCATGTGATTCACTGCTCTTGTGAAAAACTGCCACCTAGAAGCAAATTGGTTTTTGGAATGATACACTGTACTAAAGACACAATGATTATGCCAATTAGGAGACAGATATGTGAGGTTGGGGTACCCTTCTATGGGATGTAGTATTTCATCTAAACCAGTGATCAATGTATGGTCCAGCTTCTTCCATAATTATAGGTCCCATAGGTCTGGGAACCAATGGGAGAAAGTGGGAATGGCATCTCTTTCTCATTATTACACCTAATAAAACACTCATGATTTTCACTTCCCATTTCTTCAATTCTAAGGTTTGTTGATTGAAAGATCTTAGTACTCAAAGGGGTAATATTTCCACCTGGAGAAACAATAACGGTTACACTGAATTGAAAACTGAAATATCAACCATTCACTTCAGGTGCCTTATTTACATGGGTTAAACAAGCAAAACATGGAATTACATTAGTAACTTGGATAAGATTGCTATTACACAATTTAAGTAGAGAGAAGTAGCATCCATGAGGGTGCTCTTAGTATAGCTACATCCAATGGTCAGTGATAAAAGGAAATAATATTAAAACTCTAATCAAGTAGAAAACACTACCCACAAATATGATACCTTGGAATTCAAAAAAAAAGAGCAGAAGCAGGAAAGTTTTTCTGACCTTCTCCTGCCCCCTTTCTTCTGAAACAGGCCACTGCTTATTCCCTGGAGCAGGCCGTAAAAGCTACGAAAGTCATCCTCTGACCTTCTGCCTCCCTTCTTTCCGGAAGACTCTCATGTGATAGGTGTCCTGCCCTATACCCAGAGGGAAGGAATGTCAGACAAAGACACCAAGAAAAATCTGAACAGGCCTTGCTCAGTATCCCCCACCCATTAGTTTATTACCATGATATCATACCCTTTTGTCCTTCAATCATACTTCTGCAAGACTGTCCATAAAAATATATACACCTCTCTGTTTCTTTGGGTCTTCATTTCTGAAGGCTCCCTTATCAGGTGAAACTTACATTAAATAAATTTGTATGCTTTTGTCTTGTTCATCTGTCTTCTTTTATTGGGACCTCCACCATTAATCTTATAATAAGTGAGGACAATATTTGTTTTTATCTCCCCTACAAGGCAGAACCACTGAGGGCTTAGATCCTTCAGGAATAAACATTTGGTCACTCACAGGTAAAGAACCCTAGCAAGTAAAGATGCTGGCTGAGAGAAAAGAAAAAGTGAAATGGGAAGCAGAGGAAGAAAGCCATTAACCCCAATTGTGGCCTTGTGACCACATACAGAAAAGAGGACTGTAGCCTCCATCTATGTGATTCTCCTTGCTGCTGTATGCGTTTGCATATTTTAACAAATTTTATCCTACCTTCCTAAGCATTAAACAGGCGTATTGTTAATCATTAAAATTATGGGATATTTGTTATCATTAAGCTTACCAGTTAGAATATTGAGAAGGAATAATTTTATGTTGTAAAAAGGGGAACAATGGCCATTACTGAGACACCATGGTTTTAGAACTACATAAAGCAAGGAAAAGAACTTTTGGTTGATAACTTTTGCAGAGATAGCACAGTTTTGTTCACCTTAATGAATGATATTTTAGAATCAATAATGTATTTTTCTTTTTAGTAAACCTGATTGAAAAAGACATTGTTTAAAAAGATATTTTTCTTTATTAAATTATAAAGTTTTTTTTCTCATGTTAGAGAAAATTTGGATTTGATTGATTACTGGCTAAATATGTGTCCAATAAGTAAGTTTGTGATTTTCTTAACTGCATTCTTAAAATGTATATATTGTATAAAATTATTTTTAGAACTAGAGACACGCTGCCATAGTGTGATATACCAGAAGATGTTTCAGAATGTATTTAAGAGAAAATTATTTTTTATGCCAAGATTTTCATAGTGGTGCTTGTGAATTTGGCTTTTGTCCAATTTTATTTCGATAAAGAAAATATTCTCCATGGTACAACTGATCTTCCTCTATTCCATTCTATAGTGAAATCACGTCCAGAAACTGAGACACGGAAAGAAAGTGACTATAATGAGATAAGTGGAGAGTTATTTTTACCTTATTGTAGAATCTAGAAGAAAGGGAATGTTGCTAAGAAAGAAACATCAGAACAACAGAAAATTGTTGGTTAATTAATAGTTTCATTTTAAAATATTCTTTGTTTTCCATTTTGCCTCATGTGAAAATCTCCTATTAAAATTTTACTAAAATGTACATACTTCCTGCTGTGAAAATCTGTTTTAAACCATCCTTAATGATTCTAATATGAGAGCTTCTAATATATCTTGAAGCAATTCAAGGAAAGGATAGCTGCAAAGGATACATTTAACTTACTTTAAAATTTTCTTTTTATTTATTAAGCTAGTTTAATTAACATTTGACTCTTACATGCTTGGAAAATCGAGAGAAAATACCAAATGTTTATTCTTACCAATGCTATTCAATTTTCCACTTTTTATTAATGACTTTTTATAGAAGGTAAATTTATGAAAGAATATGGTATAGTTTTTCAATGATAAAATATTATATTAACCTTAACTTTGAAAGGAGCACATTTTTGCAGAAGGGAAATGTATAAGCATGTGAATTATTTTTCTTTGGTTATAACTAGCAATTTGTTTCTGTGGAATTTGTGTTGCTGGTAGAGTATTCAGTGCACCTACGTTCATCTATTTTTAGCACTGGCACATGGTCATAGACTGAACTATATATGGAAAACACGCTCATACACTCTTATTTTCTAAAATACAGTGTTTAGTGCCTTGTTTTCCATCAACTCAATATAAGGGATTTTTCATGTGGAAATATAATTCCCCTGCCCTCTTTCTTTGAGCTGTGCTCCAATCTTAAAGCCAGTAAAATTCATGTTTACTATTCTCTAGTAAAAATAGCACAATGGTGAGAAAAATTATAATTGCACACCATTCACTTTAATACCATCATTACAATAAGAGTTTAATTTACCATCATCTGATATTTAGTAGCAAAATGAATGTAGTTCACTTTGACACTGCCCTGATTGCAGATATCCTAATGAATAGTTCTATGATTGATTGGGTAGATGACATCAGCACAATTATAGGCCTGTGTGAGCATTAAATAGCCAAATTGTTGGGGGGAGAAACACATGAAAGCCTGGAGTGGAATGTAGATAGAGTTGGAATATAAGCAGGGTTCGAGTAGAATAGAACCCTTCTTTATGGAAATGTGCTTGGAACAATTTCACAGGAAGCAGTTGCTGTTAGGCACTATTGCTATAGCTGGAAGAACAATTTTCTCTTTTGTAACAACAACAACAACAAAATGCACTGCCCCAGCATCACACCCTCTTTCTTAGCTTAGGTTGCCAAGACAGGATTTTCCCAACGAGATCTTCAATTCAATTCTATAACATGATTCTTTCTTTCTGATATTGTAAATTAAAAATCAATGAATTGAGAATCACAACCTTTTTAAAACAAAAATTCAAAGGCATGGGTTATGTGTGCCTAACTGAATTAAATAAAACCATTTCACCAATCAATTATGCTGTTCTTCATTCATCCTTATTCAGGATGTTGGTTTGAAGAAAATTTTACAGTGCTCCATTCTCAGTCGCTCCTTGCTCTCTTTTTATGCCCACCCCGCCTCAGTACACAGGCACACACACCCTACACAATTAGTTAAAACCAAACTAAATTATTTGGGTCAGAGTTTTCTTAAGCTTTTTGAAGCTCTCCCAGGATCGTGCTTAAATATTCCTGTTGTAGCCTGGATATGTAACAGTCCGAGGTATGGAATGGTGGACACACACGGAAGACTAGGTCATCAGTTTCACAATTTCGGCCCTTAATGGGTTTATAATTCAGCTGTGCTAAGGCACAGTATGTGCTGATTTACATGTCTTCAGTCGACATGGACATTTCCTGAAAATAAAACACTGGGATTAGTATTACAAGGCAGCTTCCAATGCAAAAGATTAACCTTTGTTAAAAAATAGGATCCACTCTTCAAAAGGCTACATATAACTCATGCTGTACATTATATATCTTAAAATAATTATGTGAAGGATTAAGAAAAATACGATAGTGCTCTTCAATTATTTCTGGTCTCTCAGAGATTGGTACTATATGCTATGAGTTTGAGATACTGGAGACAACATAGTTGGGACTGAGTAGGAAAATAGCATAGCACCATCCCTCCTCATTGTATTTTAGTTGATACCAATGATATACTATATACATGGTTTCCCAAACTTGGATGCTAATCAGAATTAATATAGGAGCTCATTAAAAACAAGAATTTCTGGGCTTTAACCTCAGACTTACTTAGTCAGAATCTGTATTTTCTCCAGCACCCCAATCACTAATGATTTTGACACAGCCAGGAAGAAACTACGCTTGAAACCTCTCTGTATTAGATTGAACAGCTAAGCTCAGATCCTATTCTTGGCAGCAAAACTGGTTTGGTGTCCATGCTCACAACACTATTTCACTTCTCCAAACCTGTTGCACCACCCTAGATGTGAGGATATATTGCTAAATACAAATAAACAAATTATTACTCTGGGCCTCAAACATCAAACAGGATCTTAAAATTATACTACACATAGGCTCTGCTTATACAAAATGAAATTAACTTTCATTTTGTAGGGACAATATAGGAACATGATTGCAACTTTTAACATTATGAAACATACAGGTTGGTTAATTTGGGCTTGTTTAAACAAATCACAGAAAAACTAGAGCCAAGGGACAATATTGCAGTTGAAGATGGTTAATTTAAGAGCAAATTAAGATCTTTTCATGAAGCAGGTAGTAAATCTATGAAAGTAATTAGAATGATAAATGACCAACCCCAAAACATAAATAGGTTCAAGAAGCATTTTAATCAGTTGTGGAGGATAAGTCCATAATGGATTTTTATGGAAGATAAGAAACCTTTGATATGACCCAGTATTCAAGCAAAAATGGGAAACAATGGAAGTGCAAATACAAGTTTTTCCATCTGATAAAAATTCTTGAAGACCTAACCACAGGTGGCTAAGATATAGTTTGCTTTTACATCAATGGATTTAAAGAATTTTGAGATTACTGAATATTATTTTCTTTCTTCCACTACAGAGTAGGTTGCTACACAAATCAAATAGTCTCACTGATTTTTAGAACTTTTAAAATGATTTCAGTGTGGAAACTGGAGCTAGTGCTTACAGATTTCAGAGGTACAAATGTAATCTTACACAAAGCAGCTCATTTTTACTTCTCATATAATGATGCGTCATCAAAATTAGACATACTAATGGATCATTAAGTTATTAAAGTTGTCTCTTTTAATTTGTTCTGGTACCTGGTATTCTGGTTAATTTATGGTGATTGGCAAATGTGCTGATAAGGTGCCCTGGGTCATCTGTATAAAACTCAAGCGTAGATGCTATTTAAATTAGCAGTTTTCTAAGCACACTTAAGCAATCAGTGTGGCTTCCACTTAAATTTTGGACAAGATGTAGAAGAATTTTCTATTAATTTCAAGCAGTTCAGTAATGCAAGTTGAGATTACTATTAGGTTGGTGCAAAATGAATTGCGGTTTAAATGTTTATGTTCAATGGCAAAAACTGCAATTACTTTTGTACCAAGCTTAATAGTATTTATAGTTGATCCATGGTATAATTTCTTTATCACCCCCACCCCAGCCCTCAGCATTTCTCTTCATTTATAATTCAAGGGAACAGTGGAATTGTGTGAATGAATTTCAAATCAATGAATCACCTTTTATCTTTCAACTTCCTGGAGTGAAATAAACTTGACTTCAGTTCTCTTGGTTCCCAACCTGCTTCAGAATTTGAGTCAATTTTCTTTTTCAGTATTCTTTAATACTAATGTCGACTTTTAATTCTAGGATTATGAAAATCATCTAAAGTGAATAGAAAGAATTTCTAATTGGGACAAAATGAATTCTCTGCGATTCCCTACCTTATGCTTTTACCAAGCTTTTTCTTCTGAGGATTAGGAAAGTATATTTCGAATCTTGACTATTGGTTATTTTTCTCCTTTGCTGTGTCCTGAGAGTTAGAGCAAACTGAAAACATGACAAAGTATTAAGGCATTTTTCTAAACTAAAGCCTAGTTTTCCTTGATGTCCTGTTATCACTGCCAAGGTCAAGGTTATAAGTACCAGCAGAGTTAATCTGCCTCTGCAACTATGCTGTAATATTCAACACAGAAAGCTTCTGTGCCTAGTGTATCTCTGACTCTACCAGTTGCTGGGAAATGGCAGATTGAAGGACATTCAGAGTGGTTCATAACTTTGAAAAATCAATTATCAGTTAATAGAGCCTTTAGGACACCCTAGTTTTCAAGCATGGCCTTCTGCCACAAAAACACTCAAAAACTTTTTGCTGTTACAGTTACATTGTAGACAAAAATCCATTCCGTTTCTAGCTCCTTTCGTTAAACAATGCTGGGACAACACCTAAGGATTTGTTCACTTAGAAGCAGGCACATTTGATCTGGAAATGCCTTAGTGTAGTCCAGGTATGTACCAAATTTCTGATTTTGACTAAGTCTTCCACTTTCTCTAGTGGACAGCTTCCTACATTTTATTTTACCCCATGTAAATGTAAGGAAGTTGACACTACATATATATAGAAGACAGCTAAACAAATTGATAAAGGTGAATAGAGCTGTTAAGAAAACAAATTGTCAGAGTTAGATGACCTCTCTGCCTCCTGCCATCCCATTAAATCTAGCAAACACAATTATAAGACAAAGTGGTCCTAACCTGTGGAACCCTATCTCATATCCTGATGGAAGTTTTTGGCAAAATAAGATTAAGTGAAGTCTAATGTGACTGAGTGATCTGTTTAGCCTGGGGTTGGAAGGGTTCCCAGATAGTAGTACTTGCACTGCTAAAACTGGGACAGTCCTGGGCATTCTCGCATTGTCAGTCACTCTAGGTTTGATGACATTACTTTGTTTCTGAGCAGGAACACATCTCAATGAGTCTACAGATGCCCCGATATGTAGAAGACCAGGGCATATGTTGAAGACCAGGCCCTACTCCATATAACATACTATCATTCTTTGAGGTCTTAATGATCCTTCCTTCTCTCTCAACCTCTGACTTTCCTGGGAGATAAATGAAAAGGAGCAAGAAAAGGCCATGATTTGGAGCCACATGATATAGTACTTACGGGAAATGATTATATCATGTAAAAATGGCAATGGAGTTGTAAGGAATCCTTGCCATCTTCGTATGCACCTTATTCAATATGGGTTTATCACAGGGCTGAAGTACTTGCTTGGTTAAAAGTACTGACAACTATTCAGTTCAAAATAATTTTTCAACATTTTCAGAGATATCAATGTCAATTAAAAAGCCTGGTTGCTATCTTAGAGGTGGAAAATAAAAATACTTATTTTTGTTTGTGTTCTGAGCTTTTAGTGCTTAAGTAATAAACTAGAAGTAATGCTGCATACAGATATTAGCAGAGTAATACAACATCTAACACCACAGACAAAGAGAATAACAAATGAAGACAAATTCGACTACTAATAGACACCTCTGGATCCGCAGCACCTAGAATAATGCTTGGTGTGTAGTAAACTGTCCCCTAATATATGTGGAATGAATGAATGATTAGCAGCTATGGCATCAAAACACATGCATTAAATCTATCGGCAAATGTTTATTGAATTTCTGCTAAGCACAAAGCACAAATCTGAAAGTTCAGTTGTTTTGCTTATCCATTTCTCTCTGTTATTGTTTGAGTATTTTGTTTATCCATGTCAAAGTTCTGACCTATTAAGAAGTGCAGGGATAATAATAGTTTAATTTCTAGCTCAACTGATAGAAATGTTGTTAAGAGTCTCAGAAGTTGTTTTCTAAAATTCTGGGACTGGACACTTTGGATCCCTAATTATTATGTTACCTAGATTGATACCACTTTTTTCTTTTTCTTTTCCTTCCTTCCTTCCTTCCCTCCCTCCCTCCCTTCCTTCCTTCCTTCTTTCTTTCTCTCTCTCTCTCTTTATTTCTTTTTTGCCTTTAAGATAGGGTCTTGCTCTTTTGCCCAGGCTGAAATTCAGTGGTGTGATCATAACTCACTGCTGTCTTGACTTCCTGGGATCAAGCGATCCTCCCACCTCAGTCTCCCAAATAGCTGGGATCACAAGTGTGTGCCACAAAGCCCAGCTAATTTTTTTTTTTTTTTTTTTTTAGGAGGTAGAGATTCCCTGTGTTACCCAGGTTGGTCTTTAACTCCTGGGCTCAAGCGATCCCCCTCCCTCAGCCTCCCAAAGCCCTGGAATTACAGGCATGAGCCACCATGCCTGCCAAGATGACACTTTCTAAATATAATGTTCCAACTAACTGTGGTCAGGTTTAATAGCTATGTGGTTCACATCACACTTTTCCATTTCATTGATGGTTGTGTCAGCAGGAGAGAGTTGACAGCCTCAAAAAAGTTCCTTTTTCAGTCTATCTGGTCTACTGTATAAAGAGATAAATTTATTCTGATAGGATTTGGTTTTCACAAACCTATTACTTAATTTCTTTTTCCATTCAAATGGCCTGAATATAGATTTGGGGCAATTTTTCCAAACTTGTTTTATACAGGAAAATAAGGTAAGCTTAGATGTCTATTATTTCTATAATCATTTTCCTCTTAGGGAAAATAGATAAATATAAATATATAAATATACCCTAACCGTAACCCTACAAAAACTTTGACCTTATTTTTATAGAATTTTGGAATAAAAATCATCAGGATCTGCAGATTTTAACGCTATTTTTATACCTGAAAATTATCACGCAGTCAGCACAGTCTTTTGTTTCCTCTGACAATTAATAGAATTCTACAGCATGATTTTTTTGTAGAAAAGGAATACAATACAGTCATGTATCCCTTAATGATGGGTGTGTTAGTCCATTCTCATACTGCTATAAAGAGCCACCTGAGACTGGGTAATTTATGAAGAAAAGAGGTTTAATTGACTCACAGTTTCTCAGGCTTAACAAGAAGCATGACGGGGAGACCTCAGGAAATTTACAATCATGGCTGAAGGCGAAGGGGAAGCAAGCACACCTTACCATGGTGGAGCAGGAGAGACAGTGAGTGAGCAGGGAAGTGCTACATACTTTTAAACCATCAGATATCACATGCAGCTTTGTCAAATGTGAAAAACCATTCACAGTCTATTTTGCTGTGTCTCATTGACCCAGTTCCAGAACAGGCAGAAACCAAAACATTAACTTGTATGTTTATCTTCGTATCTCATGGCAGGTTAGAATGATCATGCGTTCTATACAGGTTTGAGTCTCCCTTATACAGCCAGGAAACAAAAGAAGACAGGTTACGTGGAAAGACATTATAAAGCATTGAGAACTAAGGCTTTATAATTATAGGAACCTGGGTTTGCCTCCTTTCTCTTCCATCTTCTAACTGAACAACTTTAGCGTGTGTAAGCCACAACATCTGCAGTTTTCTGAGGCTTGATCACACAACGAACATTACCAACTCATCTTTTGTCGCAGTTTAATACTACAACAGGAACAGAGGCAAAAGAGTGGGGACATAGACAGATCT
Source organism: Papio anubis (assembly GCF_008728515.1). Taxonomy (NCBI): domain Eukaryota; kingdom Metazoa; phylum Chordata; class Mammalia; order Primates; family Cercopithecidae; genus Papio; species Papio anubis. Next base: position 54,335,560 of record NC_044996.1, on the reverse strand, counting down.
AGGGTAATTTCTAGTCTATGCATGAAAGGAGTCCTTTAGTTTGTTATATGAGTTTTGACTCAGATATATTGCTTCCCTCTGATTGAGTTGCACAAGGGAAAAGCCAACTGAAAACACTAGCAATTAATTATTAAGTCATGTTTATATATTTATATCTTTCATACATATTCATCTATTTATTTAATATTTAGTGCTTTAATTATTAAACTGTTTTTGAACATTGTTTATGGGAGAATATTTTTGGCAGCCAAAATATATTTTCAAGTATAAACAGCTGAGTAAGAATCAGAGCATCATAGAAACAAGATAGAGCCTCCATCTCCTGAGTCCCTTATGGTGTTTTTGAAGTCAAAGTACTTAAAACAGGTAAAAGGATAGACTACTTTTCCCTATTTAAAAATATCAGCACGCAATCCATTCCCTGAGAAATTTAGGAAGTGATTCTACCAAGAAAGGTCTTTATTTTAGAATTGTAAGAAAAAATAGCAAAAGTGCTCCTGTTATTTGGAAAGGTACACAGAAGGTATCAAAAGTTTTTGGTATTTGAGGTTAATTTTATATGAAGAGTAAAATGAAGAACTAGAAGAATTAAAATGATTTGAAACTCAAAACTTTTAGAAAATGTTGTTATTGAACTGCCAGCAAATGTAAGGATATTCAGCAGGTTTAGTGCTTCATTGCACGATGAAGAGGTAAGAAGTAATTATTGTCAAATTAAAATGGATTGACTTTGGTCTCATGTCATTTCTTATCTAATTATTTAATATAACCTATAGTTGTAAAGGAAAGCAGCTTTATGTCATTCACATTTTGCAAAATTGAACTGTCCCTAGGTTACTTTGGAAGGGACAACTGCCTAAAGTTTCCTTTTTTCACACAAGATTGTCCACCACCCCATCAGCAAATTATTTTAATTTAATTTGTTTAGCATGAAAGGAAATAAGAAGACACTGAAACCACTCAAGGAATATGAAATTCAATCCAATTTCCCATTTAATGAGCACCTATGATGCTGCATCTATAAGCACCTATAAGCTGTTATGGTGGCAATGTATTGAGAATCCAAAGTAAAGAAGACATAATTCCTGCCCACAAAAATCTTATAATCTCAAACTGAAAGGAGAAAGGAGAACTACAGAGTACACAATAATTAAAATACTCATATTTAACTAGATAAGCAGTGGGCGAGTGGGGAGAGAAAGAGAGAGAGAGAAAATGTAGCCTTTCCACTATTTAGTGTGCAATGCCCTATGATTAGCATGATAATGGAGGATAGAAAATTGAAATTCTATAGTCACAGTCCCCGCTTAACTGTCACAGGGTGAACAACTCTCTGTGCTGAGTGTGATTCTTGGGTTTAAGGTTTATATTTTTTGTACAATCTGGTTCCTACATGCAAGTTAATTACTTTATCTACTGTTCAACCTAAGGGATAAACTTCCTGAGACATTTCTTTTCAAGATTAATTTGAAACTATATGAGTTTTTTATTTTCTTCTTGTATCTTTAGAACCCCACTCCCAAGTGAGGTTTGATTCTTCTGTTTAACTAACTAGGAATATGATCATAATGGAGTACAAGAGGGATTAAATTCTTCCCAAGGGTGGTAAAGTGAAGGTTTCAAAAAGGATATGGCCTATGAAGAGTAAGATTTCAAGAGATAGATTTAAAAAAATGCTATTATAGGCAAAGTGAGTAGTCAACCACTATGCAAAGGTATAAAAGCATCCAATGTGTGACAAGTATGGACAATGTAAGTAGACTGGAGTAGGTAGTGAATGAGGCATTTGAGGGCAGTCATGAGTGGTAAGGCTAAAAAACTAGGTAAAGTTAGATAGTGGTAGTTCTAAGAAGTACAGCCTTTGCTCTGTAGGTGGTGACAGTCAGTGAAGGTTGTTAGTGAAGTGATATCATACTTGTGTTTTAGAAAGGTAATTCTTAGCTGCTACCTCATGCCTCTGACCTGGCAGAAGTTTCTTTTTGTTTTCCAGAGAACCACAAGAAGAGAGTATAGACAGCCGTTGCAGTACATTGAGCTCCATAGAGATAGCAGTGAGGCAAGCAAGAGAGAGCCAGATGGGCAATGGGTGACTCTGTGTCTTGCTGAGCAAAAATAACTAAATGTGGGCAAAGGAGGTCCTAAGAAGCTGAGAGGCACACTCTCATCATATGCATTGTTTTTGCAAACTTGTTGGGAGGAGCACAAGAAGAAGTACCCAGATACTTCAGTCAACTTTTCAGTTTTCTTTTTTTTTTTTTTTGCTTTTTGTTTTTTGAGAGACAGATATCGCTCTGTCACCGAGGCTGGAGTGCAATGGCGTGCTCTTGGCCCACTGCAACTTCTCAGAGTTTCCAAAAAAGTGCTCTGAGAGGCGGAAGACCATGTCTGTGAAAGAGAAAGGAAAAGTTGATGACAGAAAAGACAGACAAGGCCCATTATGAACGAGAAGTAAAAACATATATTCATCCTAAAAGGGAACCAAAAAGAAACAAGGATCCCAATGTACTCATGAAGCATCTTTCAGCCTTTTTCTTGTTCTCTTCTGAATATTGCCACAAAATCAAAAGAGAACACCCCAGCCTATCTGTTGGTGATGTTGCAACAAAACTGGAAGAGGTATGGAATGACACTGCTGCAGATGACAAGTGCCCTTACGAAAAGAAGGCCATGAAGCTGAAGAAAAAATACTAAAGGAAAAATGCTAAAGAAAAACTTGATTCAGCAAAAAAGGGAGTCACCAAGGCTGAAAAAAAAAACAAGAAAAAGAAGGAAGAGGAGGATGATAAAGATGAAGATGATAATGAATAAGTCGGTTCAAACAGTTTTTTTCTTCTCTATAAAGCATTTAACACCCCTGCACATAATTTACTCCTTGTAAAGAAAAAATGGAAATTTCAGGCTGTCTAGGATTTGTTTATAAAATGTACAGTGTCTCTTATGTGTATAGTTAACACACTACCAAATGTGTCTTTAGATAGCCCTGTCCTGGTGGTATTTTCAATAGCCACTGACCTTGTCTGGTACAGTATAGGGGCTGTATATTGGCATGGAAGTTTAAAGCATGTTCTTGTTGATATACAGAACAAATTCGTTATATATGATGAAATGGTTTGGCTCTGTGTCCCCATGCAAATCATCTCGAATTGCAATCCCCACGTGTCGAGGGAGGGACCTGGTGGGAGGTGATTGAATCATGGGGGAAGATTTCCCCTTTGGTGCTGTTCTCTTGATAGTGAGGGAGTTATCATGAGATTTGGTTGTTTAAAAGAGTGTGGCACCTCTCCCCTCTCTCTCTTCCTCCTTCTGGGGCCATGTAAAACATTCCTTTTTCCCTTTCACCTTCCACCATGATTGAAAGTTTCCTGAGGCCTCCCCAGCCATGCCTCCTCTGCAGCCTGCAGAACTGTGAGTCAATTAAACCTCTTTTTTATAATAAATTACCCAGTTTCAGGTCTTTATTTTTAACAGTATGAGAATGAACTAATATATCTTCCTTATGATTTTCTTAATAACATCTTCTTTTCTAGCTTACTTTATTTTTGTAAGAAAACAGTTTATGATACATATAAAAACTATATTTTTGTAAAAAAATGTATTTACTACAAAACACTATTTTTATAAGCATACAGTTTATGATGCATGTGACATACAAACTATGTATCAATAAACTGTTTACGTTTATTATAGCAGACAAGGCGTCTGGTAGACTAAGCTATTAGTAGTTACGTTTTTGCCGTGTCAAAAGTTACACACAAATTTTCAACTGCGTGGGAGGTCAGCATATCTAACCCCCATGTTGTTAAAGGGTTAGGTGTATTTTGTGGGAACAGTTAAACTACAGATACCCAGGTAGTCAAGGGCCAAAAAGGATACAGGCAAGCATGGTACCATTTATATATTTTTGCCACGCTTCTTGGGACAGGAGATAATAGTGACATTGGCATTTGAGCACTTCTGTGAAAGAATGAGTCCTTCTTGAACAGAGGCAGTAGGAGCTATGCCTGCTAAAACAGAAACCTAACATAGCTTTAAGGGGTCCTAGTGACCATGTAGTCCAAGGGTATACAAATTATAACCTGCAGGCCAAATCTGGCTATTTCTTATACAGCCCTAAGAGTGATTTTTACATTTTAAGAGGGTCGTAAGTGTGTGTGTTGGGGAAGCGGGGTGGATATATAACTATACATGTGGTCTGCAAAGCCCAACTTAGTTTTCATCTGCTCTTTTAAAGAAAAATTACCATAGACTAATTTTAACCTTTTCATATTATAGGTAAAAGCTAAGGCTTATTTATTCAACATATACCTACCTATATACATACATAAAATGACCTCTGAGCATTCAATCTAATGCCACTGAACTAATATTATTTTCCAAACATTTATATTAATTTTATTTAGGGAATCAGAGAGGGCCAAATTTGAATACCCTTAAAAGTCAGGCATGTTCCATGGCACATGGTACAGTACACATTTGTTACACTTTGGCACACCTCCCACCCATTTATTTTATGGTAGCAGTACCTTCAAATACCCTTGGGGAATCATTGATCTACATAGTTTAGTTGGAACTGATCTCACCTAGTCCTCCAGGATAGGGTTATCTTATTGGCCTAAGGCAATGCAAACATCCCATGCCTCTGGCCACAGTGATTGCATTAGGGATGGGCATATGACTTACTACAAAGGTCTGATAATCAGACCCAGTTCTTTATGTTAGCCCTTTTAGAAAGAGAAATATTCACTCTCCTTCCTGCTGAGTTCGAACATGGAAGCAAAAGTCCTGGAAATATGGACACCCACACACCATACAATCGAAACATGAGAATGAAGTCAACATAAAGGATTGAGAAACTGTGAGACAGGGTCTGGTGACATTGTTTGGAACCCCTGGATCAAGCTGTACCTGAAATATATTGATTAGGAGGACCAATACGTTCCTTTTTAATTAAGTTTATTTGAGCTTTTTATAACCAAACTACATTGAGCATTTATAACCAAATTGCAACCCATGGGCAAAATCCAGCTCACTGACTATGTTTGTATGGCCGATGAGCTAAGAATAGTTGTATTCATTTTTAAATGATTGAAATAAACAAGAAAAACAAACGACAAATACTATTTTATGACACAGGAAAATTATGTGAAATTTAAATTTCAGTGTCCATAACTACCGTTTTATAAAAACACAGCTACTCATTCATTTATGCATCATGTGTGTCTGCTTTTGTGCTACAGTAGCAGTGTTGAGTAGCTGTGACAGAGACTTTATGGACAACAATGCCTAAAATATTTATAATTTGGCCCTTTACAGAAAAAGCTTGCTGCCCCCTGGTCTAACTGAAGCAGCTGACTCCCAAGAGTTTTTTGTTGTTGTTGTTGTTTAAGGTTTCTGTTGATCTCCTAGGTAGATAGCAATGGGGCGCACTGAAATGTATGATTCTATCTAATACTAAAGAGTTGCAGTACGATCAGAGACAGAGAGGTAGGGGTCACTTCTAACCACTCAGGGAATAATTCAGTAGGTAAAGAATTTATTCACTATCAGGTAGGAGAAATTGTCAGTAAGAACAGAGAATCTGAGTAAGTCGTTAAATGTCATCAGGTGAAGAGTTTTCTATGTGAAGCCTTGGAGAATCTATCTTTTATCACCTGCTGTAGAGGTAGGGCGTGAAAAGGGGAACTAATATTAATTCATTTCCTATAATACATTAGATACCGTCCTAGATTTTATTTTTATGTTATGTTTGACTCATCCTCAAAACAATCATATAAGCTAGGTCATATTATTATTCTAGTTTTAGGATGAGAAAACTGAGATTTTGCCTTACTTTACTCAGCTAGAGAGTATCAGAGCTGAGATTTGAACACAAATGTATTGGGTTCCCAAATGCATACTTTTTGTGCTACATCATGGGTTGGAAGAATCTGAGAATGAGAAAAACAAAGGAATTCTAAAAGTATGAGGATTGTGGGAAACTGAGTTAGAATATTCTATTTGGGAGCTTCATTAAACAAGAATTATAAACTGATGGAAGAGAGTCCTTTTCCAGTAAGAGGTAGCGCTTTTGAGAGTGAAAAGGAGCACTATAAATAATTATGCTGGGCCAACAGAATTAATGTGAGCTTGTCTTGGGCTGACCAGAATGTATGGTGACCCTAATTAGTAATAACAAGGGCCATCTGATGATAGGCGGAGTCATGACAATGAAGCAGTGACAAATGACCAGATTATATCAAGGTCAGCTGACATCATTGGAGCAGAGACTGCACTGGGATGGAGGAGATAAATGAATGCTAGCAGCTGCTCAGGACAATTATAGTGCCAATCCTGGAAAAGGCATAAGACACCAAGCTACCCAGCTACCTTGCTAGGGTGGTAAGGGAAGGACTTGAGGGGATTGGATTCTGGGTTTTTTAAAATTGAGATCAGAGTTAGAAATGACTATCACTGTAACTCAGCCCCCCATTAGAATCCCCCAAGCTGGGGAATCAGAGGTTAAACTTACCACCAGGAATATTCCTTTTCCTTTTTAAGAGCAAGGATCAAAAAGACCAGTGTAGGTTTGCAACTCCTAGCTAGCTTGCAGGTAGCTATTGTGTGGATCCGTCTGAGACATACCTGGTTGGGCTTCTCTGAAGAAATAGCTGAACAATAGCAACTCTCATCTTGCCTTACTTTACTCAGCTAGAGAATACCAGAGCTCCTTCCAGATATACTTCCTAGTTGGTCCCAGCCTTGTACCTGCCCATAGGGAATTGCATCCTCATTACCGCCTCACATGGTTTTGCAAGGCAAACAAAAACAAGGTTTCTATTTAGCCTTTCCTATTTTACTTCTTTCCTCTTTTGATGGTATCAATTTTCTGTCCCTCATCTTTAGCCTTTGCTCCGGTTCCTGTCCTGCTGTCTGATCTCTAATATGGTTACTTTATGAGTGGATGCCATTTTGAAGATGTGGAAATGAGCTTTTCTATTTTTCTGAGGATGTATTTATAATTAAATAAGGTAGCAACAGGGATAAAGGTGTTCACTTTACCCATGTTTCCCTGCCTGTACCCCTGCTCACACGAGTTTTTTCTTTTAATCTGTAAACATTTTTTTGTGTGCTATCAAAACTCATAATAAATTGTAGAACTTGACAGCTGCACATTTATTGGCAAACACCAGTTTGAAAGGATGTGTCCCTAGAGGCTCAGTCTTGACAGTGTTTTTAACCAACACACATTGAAACACTGGTACAGACATCAGTCGACTAGAGCCAAGCTCTATTCATGGATTGTGCTGATTCTGCACACACCTTCACCCTCCATGACCAACTATTATTTGTTTATTCACTCCAAGTCTCATCAGCCTGTGCACTGCTTCCCTGATAGATGCAAGACAGTATCTTACATACTAACAGCATCGTGTATAATGCCCAGATTTGATATGCTTTTACCACGAGGCCCCACAACCTAAAATTTAAATGTGACAACGCTATTATGTTATAGTTTGTCTTGAAAAACCACATACTTCTGGATAGAAAAGACAGGCAATCTTGTACTTAGGGTATTTGGATGTTTCTTTCAAGTACATTGTCAGAAGATACTGCAGGGAAAAAGTGAAGAACCAGAGCTGATATGGGGTACGAAGTCAGTCCTCTGGGCAAACAAAATTGCTTGTTCTTTACCACTAAACAGCATTTAAACACACACACACACACACACACACAAAGAAAACAGCCCAAGCAGACACACCAGAGACTTCTTCATATGCAACATAAAGGATAGCCAGGAGAAAATCATGATTCTGCAACTAACGTACTATTCTAAATGGAGGGCAGTAAAATGCTGCTAAACTTTATAAAACTCATGTTGCATTGGCTTTCTTTCTCTTAGGAATCACAGAGATTAGTTTTCCGGAAGCACTTTCCTTCCCTTTGCTTTACCGTGACTTAATGTGCAGAAAGGGAATTGTGTCCATTAATGAGGTTCCTACTTCCAATCAAATTGTGGTTTCTAGATTACTGTTTCCTCCTAGTTTTCTCTAATTAAGTGGCATCTATGCTGCTTAGCAATTAGCTCTAAGAGCCTCAAAATGGTTTGTACATTTGCCTGGTCTGAAGGGTGGAAAAAGGATTATAGTTAGAGTGCCTTATGCTCTCCCTCAGTATTTTTGTCTACATGCCAAATTAAACAAAGTTGAAAGCTTTGTATTATTAATTTGAAGAAAATGGCTTTGTGATACAGTATACTCAATACCTGAAACATTTAAAGTATATTAGTACCTATCATAAGCTGTGCATATTAAATTCTAGCTATTGAAACAAATGACAAAAAAGGTTGAATTTAAATGATTTCAAAGGTCCAAGAAAGAATTCCATTTGACTGTCTCTGATTTGACAGTTCAGTAGGCAATGGCGTCTTCATATACATTAAACATTTTATCAGATTTATTCATAGTAGATGATTATTTCCCAAATATAATACTCCTATTTTTAGTGGATGCATACATAATTTAAGTAATCTTGTAAAAAGAAAGTCAATTAATCTTTTGATAGCCAGGAAATTATGTTGTGGTAAAATTAACAATCTTAATGTAAGTGGAGAGTCTAATTTTAACTGCAACCCTTCACCACCACCCCTGTTGTCCTTTGGTTGCTACTTTCTGTGAGTATAGATAAGTTGTTTGATATTCCAACAGCATATATTTAAATGTGCTAGGGACCTTGTTAAATGTTGTCCTCAGTTAACTGCAGTGATTTGGATAAACGACAACAAATACAGAAACAAAGGACAAGCTAAAAACATGTTCTCGTTTCTTAAAGCTTTGTTTGAGAATGATACTTTCAAAACTTCTAAAACTGTCAGAAATAGTTATGCTTTACTATACATGTGTGAAATTGTAGCTTAAAAATATGGAATTGTTCTGGTCTTTTTGTTTTTGCCTAGTATGAAGAAATAAATACATTATTTGGATGCAGGAGATGATATTTGCTAAGTCATGAAGAAATAAACTTCTAAAGAATCTATAGCGGGGATTTTTGCTTTCTGTAGTTAAACTTTTATTATGCCAAAGCCATACATGAAAACTGAAAAGCTTTGCCAAGTTCCAGAACTTCTTTTATATTCCACCTGTCAGTTTTAGGACACATAATTAGAGGTCAGATTTTCCACAGTTAAAATGTACAGCTAATTTATATATATGGTAGCAATTTCCTGAGTACATGACAATATCTAGATAGTTTCCCAGTATTTTCAGTTTACATTGGAGCGTTTAGTATCATATAAATCTAGGATGATTCTATAATACAAAAATTCAATTGCAGATGTTTGTTTAAATAATAAGTACTAAGATTTGAAAAACATATTAATAGAAGTTTAACTTAAAATACCACTGCACCACTTTACTTCTACGTAAGCCATCAAATGTTATGACTATGAACTATCTGACACCTGTGTTTCTGTTTCTCAGCAGTCTTGCAGAGGATCCTGAATAATCCATCTGACATTTATCACATGAGAAGATTAAGGCCCAAAGAGATACAACTGCTGGATTTACTGGGTGTTCAAATGACTATACAATAGTGAGCAACAGCAATACAACCATGACTCTTCTATTCACTCAAGAATCATCAGTTGGCTTCCTTACTATAAGTGAAGCACTATGATAATCATGAACAGTGCAAGAAAGCAGAACACAGTCTTACTTCATAAAGCTTTGATAATGATTATCTTAAAGTTTCTTAGGGTGTCATAAATAAATATGTTTCTATACCTGTGTAAAATTGCCATTTCTAGAAGCATAGAGTAAATTTAAATTAACTTCATTTATAAATAATAATACATTAACGTTTTGAGGGAGAAGATGATTAAATGTAAATGGGAGGGGCAGGCACTAAGTCAATGAGAATTTTATTTTATTTTTTTTTATTTTTTTTATTTTTTTTGAGATGGAGCCTCACTCTGTCACCTGGGCTGGAGTCCAGTGGCACCATCTCGGCTCACTGCAACCTCTGCCTGTCGGGTTCAAGCAATTCTCCTGCCTCAGCCTCCTGAGTAGCTGGGATTACAGGCGTGTGCCACCACGCCCAGCTAACTTTTTGTATTTTTAGTAGAGACAGGGCTTCACCATGCTGGCCAGGCTGGTCTCAAATTCCTAACCTTGTGATCTGCCTGCCTCGGCCTCCCAAAGTGCTGGGATTACAACCTCAGCTCTGTTCCACAGGTCTGTTATGAAGTTGCATCCCAAGAAATCTTAACTGGGAAACCTTTCCATCTCCTCCATATAACAAAGGTATTCAAGATTTCCAAAGGTATTGGCTATAATAATGATTTATTATATCTCCAATCTTAGACATTCCCTATGATATTTGACTGTTTTTTTTTGTTTCCCTTCCTAATTGAACTGCCAAATGCTCTATTCTCTCTTTCTGTCTCTGACACACACGCAACCCATGTTTTTCTTTCTCTCCCCCTACAGAGCAATGTGCTGACTTTTTGGGCATCTCATTTGACTGTCATACCTTCTTAATTCTTTTTTGTTTGTTTGTATTTTTATTTCGATAAGTGCGTTTGATTTAGCTCTTAAATTAAAAAATTAATTTTGTAGGCACATAGTAGATGCATGTATTTATAAAGTACATGAGATGTTTTGATACAGGCACGCAATGCTAAATAATTACATCATGGAGAATGGGGTATCCAACCCCTCAAGCACTTATCCTTTGCATTACAAGCAATCCAATTACACTTTTTAAAGTAATTTTTAAATGTACAATCAAGTTATTATTGTCTATAGTCACCCCGTTGTGGTATAAAATAGTAGGTCTTATTCATTCTTTCTAACTAATTAATTTTTTTGTATCCATTAAACATCCTCACCTCCCCCACAACTCCCTACTACTCTTCCCAGCCTCTGGTAACCATCATTCTACTCTCTTTGTCCATGAGTTTTGATTTTTACGTTCCACAAATAAGTGAGAACATGCGATGTTTGTCCCTCTGTGCTTGACCTATTTCACTTAGCATAATGATCTCAAGTTCCATCTACGTTGTTGCAAATGACTGGATCTCATTATTTTTATGGGTGAATAGTACTCCATTGTGTATATGTGCCACATTTTCTTTATCCATTCATCTGTTGATGGACAATTAGGTTGCTTCCAAATCTTAGCTATTGTAAATAGTGCTGCAACAAACATAGGGGTGCAGATATCTCTTTGATATACTGGTTTCCTTTGTAGTTTTGTAGTTTTCCTTTCTCATTGTAGTTTTGATTTGCCTTTCTATGATAATCAATAATGTTAAGCACATTTTCCTACACCTGTTTGCCATTTGTATGTCTTCTTTTGTGAAATGTCTATTGAAGTCTTTTGTCCATTTTTTAATTAGATGATTAGACATTTTCCCAAGGAGTTGTTTGAGTTCCTTATATATTTTGGTGATGAAATCCTCATCAGATGGGTAGTTTGCAAATATTTTCTCCCATTTTGTGCACTGCATCTTTGTTGATTGTTTCCTTTGCTGTGCAGAAGCCTTTTAACTTGAAGTGATCCCATTTGTCTGTTTTTGCTTTGGTTACTTGTGTTTGTAGGCTATTATTATTTTTGTGGAATTATTTAGGTGTTTCCAAATATAAGAATGTGTATGTGTGTGTATGTATATATATATATATATATATATGTGAAATTTTTGCCCATACCAACATCCTGGAGAGTTTCTCCAGTGTTTTTTTTTTTTGTTGTTGCTGTTTTTGGTTTTGGTAGCAGTTTCATATTTCGAGGTCTTAGATTTAATACAAAACCCTTCACCTTAACTTCATCCTCCTTTCTTTTTTACTTTTTGCTATTTCTAAATCATTCTATGAAGCCAGTATCATGCTAATATTAAATCCAGGAATGCAGATAACAAAATATGAAAACTACAGACCAATATCCCTTATGAACATAGATGCAAAAATCCTCAACAAAATACTAGCTAACTGAATGCAACAGCATATCTAAAAAGATAGTATGCCATGATCAAGTAGGTTTCACTCTGGGGATGCAGGGATAGTTTAACACATGCAAGTCGATAGGTATAATACATCACATAAACAGAATTAAAAACAAAAATTATATGATCATCTCAATAGATGCAGACAAAGCATTTGACAAAATTCAGAATCTCTTTACGATTAAAACCTTCAGCAAAATTTCCATACAGGGGACCTTCCTCAAGGTAATAAAAGTCGTCTATGAAAAACACGCAGCCAACATTATACTAAACAGAGAAAATTTGAAAGCACTGTCCCTAATAACTGGAACAAGACGAGGATGCCCAGTTTTACCACTTTTAATCAACGTAGTACTGGAAGTCCTAGCCAGAGCAATCAGACAAGAGAAAGAAATCAAGGGCATCTGAATCAGTAAGGAGGAAGTCAGACTCTCACTGTTTGCCAATGATATGATCATATACCTAGAGAAAACTGAAGATTTATCTAAAAAGCTCTTAGATCTGATAAATGAATCCAGTAAAGTCTCAGGCTACAAAATCAATGTACACAAATCAGTAGCACTGCTATATACCAACAACAACCAAGCTGAGAATCAAATCATTTACAACTGCTGCCACTGCCAAAAAAAAAAAAAAAAAAAAAAAAAAAAAAAAAAAAAAATCTTGAGAATATACCTAACCAAGGAGGTGAAAGATCTCTACAAGGAAAATTGCAAACCACTGCTGAAAGAAATCACTGAAGACACAAATGGAAGACATAAATGGAAATGCATCCCATGCTCATGGATGGGTAAAATCAATATTGTGAAAATGACCATACTGCCAAAAACAATCTACAAATTCAATGCAATTTCCATCAAAATACCACCATCATTCTTCACAGAACTAGAAAAAAACAATCCTAAAATTCATACAGAATCAAAAAGAGCACACATAGCCAAAGCAAGACTAAGCAAAAAGAGCAAATCTGGAGACGTCACATTCCTTACTTCAAACTATACTATAAGGCCATAGTCACCAAAACAGCATGGTACTGGTATATAAATAGGCATGTAGACAAATGGAACCGAATAGAGAACCCAGAAATGAAGTCAAATACTTACAGCAAACTGATTTTTGACAAAACAATAAAAAATATAAAGTAGGAAAAGGACACCCTATTTAACAAATGGTGCTAGAATAATTGGCAACCCACATGTAGAAGAATAAAACTAGGTCCTCATCTCTCACCTTATACAAAAATCAACTCAAGATGGATCAAAGACTTAAACATGAGACCTGAAACCATAAAAATTCTAGAAGATAACATTGGCAAAAGCTCTTCTAGACATTGACTTAGACAGAGTTCATGACCAAGAACCCAAGAGCAAATGCAACAAAAACAAAGATAAATAGATGGCACCTAATTAGACTAAAAAGCTTCTACATGGCAAAATAAATAATCAGAGGAGTAATCAGACAACCCACAGAGTGGGAGAAAATATTCACAAACAATGCGTCTGACAAAGGACTAATATCCAGAATCTACAGGGAACTCAAACAAATCAAGAAGAATAAAAACAAATAATTCCATCAAAAAGTGGGTAAAGGACATGAATAGACAGTTCTCAAAAGAATATGTACAAATGGCCAACAAACATGAAACAATTCTCAATATCACTAATTATCATGGAATTGCAAATCAAAACCACAATTAGATACCACCTTAAGAATGACCATAATTTAAAAATAAAAAAAAAAACCAAAAAAAACAGATGTTGGCATGGATGTCGTGAAAAGGTAACACTTTTACACTTCTGGTAGGAATGTAAGCTAGTACAATCACTATGGAAAACAATATGGAGATTCCTTAAAGAACTAAAAGTAGAACTACCAGCAATCCCACTACTGGGTATCTATCCAGAGAAAAAGTCATCATATGAAAAACATGCATGTTTATAGGAGCACAATTTGCAATTGCAAAAATATGGAACCAGCCCAAGTGCCCATCAACTAATGAGTGGATAAAGGAAATGTGGTATATATATATATATATATATATATATATATATATATATATATGAATACTACTCAGCCATTAAAAGGAACAAAATAACAGCATTTGCGGCAACCTCAATGGAGTTGGAGATCATTATTCTAAGTGAGATAACTCAGGAATGGAAAACGAAATACCCTATGTTCTCACTTATAAGTGGGAACTAAGCTATAAGGATGCAGAGGCATAAGAATAATATAATGGACTCTGGTGACCTAGGGGGAAGGTTGGGAGGGGGGTGAGGGATAAAAGACTACACATTGGGTACAGTGTACACTGCTCAGATGACGAGTGCCCAGAAATCTCAGAAATTACTACTGAAGAACTTATCCATGTGACCACAATCCTCCTGTTTTCCCAAAACTATTGAAATAGATTTTTTTAAAAAAGACAAATATCAATAAGAGGACTCACAATTAAAAAAGCAGCAATTTACTTCAAGTAAACATGGAAAGGGCTAAGTACCATTCTAAGTTTATTGACATTGTATTGTTTAATGATAACAATGACGTCAAACTTTGTGTACTGTTTTAGTCACCATTTAAAGATAGAGAAACTTAGACAGAGGAAATTTAAGTATTTTGTCCAAAGACACACATATGGTAAGTGTCAAAAACACAATTTGAATCCAGTCAGTCTGGCATCAATGTTCCTTACTTTTCACCATTACTCCAAACTCCTTTTATTGGGATTAGTAGGAAATGGTGCTTTTCTTAGGAGAAATGAAGGGGTTAAAAGCTCTATCTTTCCTGGGATCTGATCTCCTCGCTAAACTTGCCCCCTTATATTTCAAGGTAAAATTGACTGATTCCTGTTTATGTGAGGCTCAGGGACAGGGAGGAAGAAAGTATATGGTTCTCATTAGGCTGTAGAAAGGGGGAACTTTTCTTCGGCTTTGCTATTTTGTGCTGCTTGTAGTCAAGGTGGTAACATCTAGAAGGCTAGGGTCAGGGTATGCAGGCAAAACCAAGCCTCTTAAGATTCACATATGGCCCGTTGTTGACACCAGGGAAATAATTTTGGTTTCAAAACCCGAACTAAGAGAAGTACGTGCATTTGGCTGGAGTGTTCTCTGTAAGTTTTAACCTCAGGAAACCGGGACAAGTAAAAGCTAGTGAGGATTTAGGGGCATGAGGACCCCACGGAATCTTCATCAGAGAAAGATTAATATAGTCTGTCTTTTTTTTTTTCTTTTCCCATATTTGTGCTAGTCTGGGCCATCTCTATCATCAGGTTATTGTAGTAGTTCCCATTTTTTGGTCAGATAATTTCACCTGCTTCCTACTGATGATTAAAAGCATTCAAAAGTATTTCTCTTGGTTGCACCCCCGGCCCCTTTCTGTTTTGTTTCTCATTTTTCCCTTTTGAACGCCCTGTATCCCACCCAGGTCCTGCATTTCCGGCTTCAGTTTCTTTGCCCAAAACTGTTTCCTATGCCTAAAATGCCTCTCAGTCGCACTTCCACATATTCAATTTTTTCAAGTCCAAATGCAAACTTGTCTTCTCCAAGATTTTTCTGATTCCTTAGCCTGTTGTAGTCTCTCACTCTTCAGAAAGCCGAGAGAAATGATCTGTTTTTCTCTTATGGTAGATATGAATTATTACTTTGCAGTAAATGAGTTGTGTTTTATCTACACCATAAGACTATACACTTCTTTTTATTTATTTATTTATTTATTTTTGAAACAGAGTCTTGCTCTGTCGCCTAGGCTGGAGTGCAGTGGTGCGATCTCGGCTCACTGCAGCCTCTGCCTTCTGGGTTCCAGTGATTCCCCTGCCTCAGCCTCCCGAATAGCTGGGATTACAGGCGTGCACCACCACTCCTGGCTAATTTTTGTGTTTTTAGTAGAAATGGAGTTTCACCATGTTGGCCAGGCTGGTCTCAAACTCCTGACCTCAGGTGATCCACCTGCCTTGGCCTCTCAAAGTGCTGGGATTACAGGCATGAGCCACCATGCCTGGCCAGACTATACACTTCTTTTTTTTTTTTTTTTTTTTGAGAGGGAGTCTGGCTCTGTCACCCAGGCTGGAGTACAGTGGCGCGATCTCGGCTCACTGCAAGCTCCGCCTCCCGGGTTCACGCCATTCTCCTGCCTCAGCCTCCTGAGTAGCGGGGACTACAGGCGCCCGCCACCGTGCCCGGCTAATTTTTTTTTGTATTTTTAGAGACGGGGTTTCACCGCGGTCTCGATCGCCTGACCTTGTGATCCGCCCGCCTCGGTCTCCCAAAGTGCTGGGATTACAGGCGTGAGCCACTGCGCCCGGCCCAGACTATACACTTCTTAAAGGCAGACACCACTAGGCATTTATATTCCCACAGCTCATACCCTTTGCTCATTTATCCAGTCATTTATTTATTTAACAGTAACAAACAAAAGATAGGCATTGCTTACATCATGAAGCCAATATGGAATAGGGTAAGTACACACAGCAAGCCTTCAAATATCTGTTGAATGAGTGTTGATCATAGTTGAGGTATTTACTGGTTGTATTAGACTATGCAGGCTGCTATAACAAGATACCTTAGACAGTAATTTATAAACAATAGAAATTTATTGCTCATAGTTTTGGAGACTGAGAAGTCTAAGATGAAGATGCCAGCAAATGTGGTGTCTCGTGAGGGTCTGTTTCTCACAGATGTCACCTCTGTGCCCTCACATAGTTGAAGAGACAGAGGGGAAAAGCAGCCTCCCTCAATATCCTTTTATAATGGCACTAATCCCTAAGAGGTTAGGGATTAGACTCTGCTCTCATGACCTAATCACCTCCAAAAGGCCTGTAGTAGTTTCTCCTTAGGCTGTAGAAAGGGGAACATTATCGTTAATACCACCACAATGGGGAGTAAGCTTCAACATATGAATTTTGGAGAAACACCAACTTTCAGACCACAGGACTGTTCTTTATTGTAATAAATAAGCCTTTAAGTATAAAGAAATAATAGGTTTATATTTAAGAGTACCTCAAGGTGTATACAAAGGTCTATAGGATTCCTTTAATATTTAAAATCCACAAGAAAGTTTATAAGAGACACTGTAAATTCAATGTAAGTTGATAATAATAGACACCTTAAAACATTTTAAATATTGTTTTAATTTTTAAGCCTATTATTTAAAAGCCTGTGAATGGGGGAATAATTATGCATTCTGGGCAGAATTTACATGGTATGGAATCAGGGTCTCAAGATTAAATCAGCCATACTCAGCATAGAAAATGCTCCTAATTCATTGTACTATTACAGTAAAATGGTCTATGGGCCCAGATGGTTTATTCTTGCCATTAAAACATTAATTCTAATGGTGTGAAAGGCAAATCAATTTCTCTCAGAGAAATTAGTGGAACTCTAGTTTGATATGTGCAAATTATAAAGTCAACAATAACACATAAGCAGCTAACGCAGGAGAATAGTATTTTTAGGAAAACTCCTGCCTTTAAGCCCAAGCAATTGTGATCACTTTGAGAATTGTTCTTGGTTATCTGGGATAATCCTCACTCCCCTGTCAAAATTGACTATAAAAAGCATCATATTTTATGTGAAGTTTGCTAATTTTAGGATCACTAGACAACAATGTCTCCTGTCTCCTCGAACTCGGGGACCTTGATAAACCTAGTCAGGAATCCTAGGATCGTTCAACTCTCATGTAGCCAGGGAGGTGGCAGGACTGTCTCCAAAGTCCTGCTGTCATTGGCCTTCAATGCATCTCACCTCTGATCCCTCCTTTGTGTGTGCCTAGCACTTTGTGTTTATGTCTTTAAGTGTACTTACAATATTGTATTCTAATTATTAGATTGCCAATCTCTGTCACTAAATGTGATGTATCTTGAGGGCAAGGACTGAGTCGTTAGGTCTCAAGCAACTAGAATGAATCTTTAAATAAATATTTGATGACTGACTTAAATTGCATATGTTAGGCAGAGATGTCTTAAGAATAGAAATGGTGTCAGAAAATCAAGAAGAACACTTACTTAACCTTTACTTTCCCCCACTGATTAGCTGGCGACTAAAATCACTTAATTAGAAATTCAGTTCTTTTTATTTTCTAAAAAAATCCAAGTACTCCTGGTGTGGCTAACATATAAAAACCTATAGGTGATTTTTGGATAAGTTCAGTGGTTCTCAAACATCAGGGTGCGTCAGAATCACCTGGAGGTGTTGTTAAAACACAGATTGCTGGGCTTCACCCCCAGAGTTTCTGATTTAGTAGGTCTAGGATAGGGCCTAAGAATGTGCATTTCTAACACATTCTCAGGTGACATTGATGGTGATGGCCCCGGGGAACACATTTTAAGAACCGCTGGCTTACTGTAAAGGAACTGTCAGATCATTACCAGAGGGTAGATTTTGATGGCTATAGACAGTGCGGGAGAGTATGAAAGGAGGAAGAAAGAAGGAAAAATGGAGAATAAAAATAGCTCCAAGACAAGTTACACTTTACAAATTTTTTGACGGCCTGAAATAGTAGAAATCTTTGAAGTGTAATGTGTAGTTGTGGAATTGGCACAGTGCACTCACCTTGGGAATAGAAAATACGACTTTCTAAATACAATATTCTTTACACCTTAAAAGGGGTATTTCAATAAATGCGATAAATGCTTATTTAAGAATTTATAAATATAGCATGCTTTTTCCAAGTCATTTGGCCTTTAAAATGTGTGATTGCTTTTTTTGTCCAACAATAAGAGACTATTTTGTGCTATTTTCCCCATGAATACTGCTGTTATTACTTAATTTTATTAAATAGCCACCATAGTGGCTTTATTCTTACAGAAGAGGTTTTTCTTCTTTACATTTCTGTGCTAAATAGGATTTTCCTACTGCCTGTCAAATTGAAACCATATTAAACAACACAGAATAACTTGAAGCAGACTGGGGTATAGGAATCAATGCCCACTTTTCTGAATTTATTAAAGCCAACAACAACAAACTAAACATTTCCTTCTTTTAGCTTGATCCTAATGTATCTATTAGGAATGCAGTTGCAAATACATCCAATCAATTAAACAGGTCACACACTGATGAGCCTTCAGATTTATTGTTTAGAAGTGAAATGTAGGAACATATCATGTCAAAGGAAATAGGATCCATAGTTTAAGGGAAGATAAATCAGACTTTGAAGGTAATAATCTTCAGAAAAGTCATTTTAAAGAGACACTGTACATGTTGGATTTGATCGCTTGAGGAGAATGAGAATTATAATAGTGCTGAAGGGTGAAGCTGAGAATTTAAAGACCAGGGAAAATTTAATAAAAAAGAGTCATGCTTTATGACATGGATTAGGAAACTGCAAGGATAGAATTCACAGTCCTAATTTCTGTTATTTGGAAAAAAGAAAAAAATCTATTTTGTGATAAGACATCACAATTCTAGCAGTCTCAAAATAATTATTTCTAGTTCAAAACTATATAATGAATCACAACACAAAATAAATATGCCTTCAGACATATCGAGGCTGGGTTTTTTTCTTTCTCTTTCTCCTCTGATTCCTCTCCGCCAAATGTGTGAATGCATAAATAATGGAAGAAAAGACTAAGAGAATTACCACACAGAACAATTTGAAGAAAGCATCAATTATGGTTCTATTATGGGTTGAACTGTGTCCCACAAAAAGATTGTTGAACTCCTAATCCCCCATACCTCAGATTGTGACCTTATTTGAAAATAGGTTTGTTGCAGAAGTAACTAGTTAAGATGAGGTCATGCTGGGATAGGTGGCCCTTAGAAGTATGACTGGTGTGCTTATAAGAAGAGGAGAAGAGACACAGACGCCTAAGAAGAGTGCTATGGCCCGGCGCGGTGGCTCAAGCCTGTAATCCCAGCACTTTGGGAGGCTGAGACGGGCGGATCACGAGGTCAGGAGATTGAGACCATCCGGCTAACACGGTGAAACCCCGTTTCTACTAAAAAATACGAAAAAACTAGCCGGGCGAGGTGGCGGGCGCCTGTAGTCCCAACTACTCAGGAGGCTGAGGAAGACAGAATGAGAGAGAACCCGTAAAAAAAAAAAAAAAAAAAAAAAAAAAAAAAAAAAAAAAAAGAGTGCTATGTAACAACAGAGGCGGAAATTTGAGTGGTGCACCTACAAGCCAAGGAATGCCAAGGATTGCCAGCCATCACCAGAAGCTAGGAGAGAGGCACGGAACAGATCTTCCCTCAGAGCGAACCATTCCTGCTGACACCATTTCAGACTTCTAGCCTCCGGAACTGTGAGAGAGTATGTTTTTGTTGTGTTAAGCCACCCAGTTTGTGGTGCTATGTTACAGCAGCCCTAGGAAACTGATGCAGTTTCTTTCTCAAAACTTCATATGTTTTAAGATTTGTTCATATAAAGGGCTAAGCTTTCCTTCTACGTTAACTCATATTTCACCACTTAAGTCAGTCAAAACCTTTAGTGAAACTAAAAATTATGAATAAATGAGATGAGTTTTTATTAGGATGATTCTCAGGAATGTACATGTACTAGTGGAATAACAGTCAACACACATCTTAGGGCACACTATCCCAACAGAAATGAGAAAAGAGATAAAGTGGGAATAAAAATGCCTGAAAATATTCGATATTTTATTTTTAATAGTAAAAAACATTTTTGTTCTCACTAATATGTTATTATAAATGTTACATATAGATTATATTTTAGTGAGAGCTATGCTACTGGATGTAGTTAATTACTTTTAAATTCTTGGTTTAATAGTTTATGATGCAATGATTTAACGGTCTGGTTCTAAATTTAGTATATCTTGATACCTGGTTTGAATGGTTATTATAGTCAAAAAACCTACTGCACTGTTGGCTGCATTTATTAAATGCTGATGTTCAATTCTTTGTTCCAACCACCAATTTTGTAAAGGTTTTGGTTAAATTACGTTGATACATTTCTTTTTATTTTAAATAATTTAGAAGTAAATTGCAAACATTATAGTACTTTCTCTTTTCACATTCAGCTTGTATCTACTAATAATAAAGACATTCTTTTATATAACTACTATATTAATATGGCACCTAAGAAAAAAGACAGTAATTCTCTAATGTTACCTAAAATATAGTCCATATGAAAAATATGACAATTGTCCCAAGAACATCTTTTATAGCTTTTTTTGAACCAATGGGCAATGTAGATTCACATATTACATTTTTGTTTTTGTTTTATTAGCCTCTCAGGAAAGAATATCTGTCATTCATTCCTTTTATTTTTCATAACATTGACTACTTTTTAGTCTAAGATTGCTTTCCTGTAGAATATCCTGGATTCTGGGTTTGTCTTATTGTTTCCTCCAGGTATTAACTTTTTACAAGTCACATGTATTTCTTATGAACTAAGAGTAAGGCCTCTAGAAGCTTGATTAAATTAAGGTTAAACGTTTCAGCAGGAATATTTTAAAGGCAATATCATTTATTTCAATTTGCACTATATTGATAGGCACACCAGATCTGGCTGCCCCTATAGTAGTGACAGTACACTTGATCGTTTGCTTAAGGTGGTGACCTCCAGACTTCTCCACTATAAATGCACTTTCCCCCAGGCATAGTTCCACAGGGCCAATATTCTTTCCACAACAACTTTTCACTAAACTGCTTTAGCATTCATTAATAATCATTGCCTTGATCAATGATTACTTTAGAGGTTACAAAATAGTGGTTTTCTAAATTTCTCATTTATTTTACGTTTAATTTATTAACTGGTATTCTGGAAATAAGTGATCTCCTTTTATCTACCTTTCTCCATGTCTGGGGCAGGGAAAGTGCAAGATGAGACTAAAACATCTTGTTTCAGAGATCACAAGGTGGTGCTTGAAGACAAATAGAGACACGTCACCTCACAAGGGTACAGGATCCTCACAAGGGTACAGGATCCTCACAAGGGTACAGGATCCAGCTGGAAGAAGCTCCCACTCAAATTGTTTCAAATGTGGCCAGTGGGACCTCAGGCTTCTTGAGTGTCATTACTTACTTCTAGGACTATCAACAGCCAGAACTAGGAAAAACGCTTTTTAAAATTATGAGTTCATCTTGATACTGTCATCTTTTTATTTTCAATTGTGGTAAAAATACACATAATAAAATGTACCATCCCAATCATTTTTAAACATACATTTTCATAATGTTGTGAAACAGAAACAGATCTCTAGTACTTTCATCTTGCAAAACTGAACGTCTATACCCATAAAACTCCGCCTTCCTCCTCCCCCCAGTCCCTGGAAACCACCATTTTACCCTCAGTTTCCAAGATTTTGACTATGTTAGATATCTCAAATAAGTAGAATTTTACAGTGTTTGCCCTTTTGTGACTGGCTTATTTCACTCAGCATAATGTCCTCAAGGTTTATCCATGTTGCAGCATATGACAATATTTTTTTCTTTTTTAAGGATGAATAATATTCCATTGTATGTATATACCAAGTTTTGTTTATTCATTAACAGACTTTTGGATTGCTTCTGCCTCTTGGCTATTTGTGAATAATGCTGCAATGAACTTCGCTGTGCAAATATCTCTTCAAAATCCTGCTTTCAATTCCTTTGGACACACCGGGAAGGAGGATTGCTGGATCATATGGTAATTCTATTTTTAATTTTTTAAGGAAGATTTGTACTGTTTTTCATAGTGGCTTTCAGTTCAGTTTTTTTTAAGTTGCAGAGCTTTTTTGTAATTTATTCATTACTTCTATCTCATTTTTAAAATCTTTTAAAATTTTTTTACCATTTTTAAATCAAAATGTTTGTTTTCATGTTGAAATAGTACTTGAAACTTTAGAAAATATACAACAGATATAAATTTCAGATCATTGTTACCCTCCAACACAGTGACATGGGAGACAGTGGCATTACCCAATCACCAAATATATACATTTAACACGATATTATGATTCATGGAGTGCTTTCTACCATTCGTCCTTCTCAATATTTTATTTCAAGTAAACAACATATCATTTATTTGCTGAATATAAAGTTGGTCTACTTGCATGTACTTGTTATAATTGGGTTCTATTATGGGCTTTTTTGCTTTTATTATTATTTTTAATTGACACATAACAATTTTACATATTTATGGGGTACAGTGTGATATCTCAATACATATATACAATGTATAATAATCAAATCAGAGTCATTAGTATATCCATCCCCTCGAACATTTATCATTTGTGTTGGGAACATTAAAAATCCTTTCTTATAATTATTTGAAAATATATCAAAAATTGTTGTTCATTCTAGTCAGTCGCCCTCTAGTGCTATAGAACACTAGAACTGATCCCTCCTCTTTAGCTGTACTTTAGTATCTGTTAACTGGCCTTTAGCTATCTCCACCTATCCCCTACCCTTCTCCACTTCTAGTAACCACTATTCTACTCTCTTCGTCTATGAGATCAATTTTTCTAACTTCCACGTATGAGTGAGAACATGTGGTATTTGTCTTTCTGCGTTTGGCTTATTTCACTTCACATAACGTCCTCCAAATTCATCCATGGTGCCACAAATGACAGAATTTCCTCCTTTAAAAAATTATATTTCTTCTCATTACTCTGAAAATATCGGTGCCTAACCACATGTATACATACACACACACTTATTTACATTATCCTGAAATATATCTAAATTAGTTTCAAAATTACAATCAATATTAAAAATAAAAACAAACCTACTGAGTTTTCTTTGCAGCTATTTTTGTCTTTTTACTATATTTAATTAAGGATGCACAGGCAGAGTATTGTGTTAAAAATTATTTTGAATAATTATTTTCTCTGTATGATTATTTTTCATATATATTTATGCTCATATGTTTCCATTTGTGTTGACAAATTTATGTTTTATAATTTTTTTTTTTTTTTTTTTTTGAGATGGAGTCTCGCTGTGCTCCCAGGCTGGAGTGAGTGGCGTGATCTCGGCTCACTGCAAGCTCCGCCTCCCGGGTTCACGCCACTCTCCTGCCTCAGCCTCCCAAGTAGCTGAGACTACAGGCGCCCGCCACCACGCCCGGCTAGTTTTTTGTATTTTTAGTAGAGACGGGGTTTCACCATGTTAGCCAGGATAGTCTCGATCTCCTGACCTCGTGATCCACCCGCCTCGGCCTCCCAAAGTGCTGGGATTACAGGCTTGAGCCACCGCGCCCGGCCTGTTTTATAATTTTTAATTTAATTTAATTTAATTAATTTATTTGTTTTTGAGATGAAGTCTCATTCTGTCACCCAAGCTGGAGTGCAGTGGCGCAATCTTGGCTCACTGCAACCTCCGCCTCCCGGGTTCAAGTGATTCTCCTGCCTCAGCCTCCCAAGTAGCTGGGACTATAGGTGCCCACCACCACTCCCAGCTAATTTTTGTAGTTTTAGTAGAGATGGGGTTTCACCATCTTGGCCAGAATGGTCTCCATCTCTTGATCCACCTGCCTTGGTCTCCCAAAGTGCTGGGATTACAGGCATGATCCACCATGCCTGGACCAACTTAATTTTATTTTTGAAATAAAATTACAGCATATGCATACTTCAAAAGTTAACAAGAGGTCAGGCATGTTGGCTCATGCCTGTAATCCCAGCACTTTTGGAGGCCAAGGCTGGCAGATAACTTGAGGCCAGGAGTTCAAGACCAGCCTGGCCAATATGGTAAAACCACCTCTCTATGAAAAATACAAAAAATGAACTGGGCATCACAGTGGCATGCACCTGTACTCCCAGCTACTCGGGAGGCTGAGGGCTGAGAATCACTTGAACCTGGGAGGTGGAGGTTGCATTGAGCCGAGATCATGCTACTGCACTCCAGCCTGGGCGACAGAGTGAGACCTTGTCTCAAAAAATAAATTAATCAAGTTAGTACGATATAAAAAGATACACTCAGAATACTCAGAGAAGGCGTGCTCCCTCCACCTATCCTCCATTTTCATTAGTTTATGATGTTTCTAGTTAGCTCTTCCATCCTTCCATACATTTTTGGCAAAACAAATCAAATCATCCTCAGTCTTTAAAAACGTTTCATGTACCTCACTTTGTCACTGTATCGTAGTTTATTGGACCAGTGCCTTATGAGTGAATATCTAAGCTGTTTCAAATTTTTGTTATTACAAATAATGCTGCAATGAATAACCTAGGGCATATGTTTCATTCCTTTGGAGTTGTATCTATGAGGTAGATTCCTAGAAGTTGAATAGTTGGATCAAAAACTAAAACCACAGAATTTTTGTAGATATTGCCAAATGCCTCTCCATGGGAGTTTAAACATTTGCACACTTACCAGCAATTTAAGAGACTATTTCTTTACACTAAGCTAACAAACTTTATCGTCAGTGTATATGAAAAATGCTACCTCAGTATGGTTTTAATTTTAGTATCTTAGGTGTGAGAGTGAGTGTTTTCTCACATACAAAAACTCTTTGTTTTTTTTTTCTGTGAATTGTTTATGTCTTTTGTATTTTTTCTATTGCGTTTTCAATTTTTTAAAGGTGCAGATAGAAATCTTTTACTTGTTTTTATAGGTGGCACACATAGTTTCTGCAATAAAATCACATAATGTTAGAAATATTTTCAAACACTCCTTTTAAAGATTATCTTTCCATAATGTGAGTTTCTTTTGAAAATGAGATGTCTTCTTTATTATTGTTACAATATCACTTTTCCTTTGAAGGTAGATGGGTTGTTTATTCATTTTTAAACAACGTTCTAAGTAACACATTACTGAGAGCCTTTTGTCATCAGAGTAAAGGTCACCACACTTGAAACACTTACCTTTTAGTAAAAGAAAAATGCCTAATGCATCTTTAAGTTCTAAAACTTCTTTAAGTACTTCGTCTCAAGGTAATCAAAGAACCTCTGCATAATACAAAATAGTTTCTGTGTCACTCACCATATATGTATTGAAGATATGTCACCATGTATTGGTCTGTTTTTTTTTTAAGTGCATAGATGACATCCTGTAAATTATAAGTGAAATCTTTTTCTTCTTGCATCCCCAAGGATCATGTTATGTGCTCCACTTTGGAAATCACTATTAAGTAGAATAGCCAGTGCCTATTCTGTCTAAGGCAAAGAACCACAGTAATGTCCCTGACACTAGACTAGATGTTTTTGTCTCTTCTAAACCTCAAAACTTTTTCATGTTCTACTTAGTAAGTCTCTAGATCTTGAGAGTTACAACTTTAGATTTTAATCAGGTCTAAAATATAATTTCCAGTTAATCTTGCCAGAGGTCTCATACACTGTTTTAAGCCATCAACCTAAAGTGAATACAAATTTTTATTTTTTAATCTACATTCCTTCTCTGTTTTTCCTGGTTAAGAATCCCATTTTGGTTTTTACGAATGGTCCCTCCCACTACCTGGTGAAACTGTCAATCAAGGGATCCTCCTTTACTTGCAATCAAGTAGGCACAGGAGCCGGACTTGGCCAATGAGAGCACTTCGTCACCATAGAAAAAGCGATCAAGTCAAGATTGGCTATGTGACACAAATCAGACCAATGAAAGTTATTTGTAGGTATGGATTTTGATAGAAAGTAGGTCTCTAGTCTTCTAAGATAGTGAGTACTAAACAGTATGTGAATCATGAACTGCAAGGGGACATCTTTACCATATTGTGAAGACAGCTTATCTCAAAATGAATCTAATGGACAGCTAATTAGAGATTAAAAAGAGAGAAATTGAATCTTGATTTTGTTGCTGGAGCATCTGGGATCCAGCCACACCTGAAGGAAGACTATCCTTATAAATTCTATTTATTTTACTTACTATTATTTTTAATTGACAAATCATAATTATATACATTTATCAGGTACAGTGTGATGTTTTGATATATGTATACAATGTGGAATAATTAAATCAGGTGACTATATCCATCTTGCATACTTATCATTTTTTATGGTGAGACATTTGAAATGTATTCTTATTTTGAAATATATAGTATGCTATTATTGACTATAGTTGCCCTGCTGTACAATAAATCTCAGAACTTATTCCTCCTGTCTATCTGAAACTTTGTACCCTTTTATCAACAAGTATAAGCGAGATCAGGTGGTGTTTGTCTTTCTGTGTATGGCTTATTTCACTTAGCATAATGTCTTCCAGATTCACCTATGTTGTAGCAAATGACAAGATTTTATCTCCTTTTAAGGCTGAAGAGTATTCCATTGTGTATATATACTATTTTTTAAAATCTGTTTATCTGTTAATGGACACTTAGGTTGATTCTATATCTTGGCTATTGTGAATAATGCTGCAATGAACATGAGTGTAAAGATATTCCTTTAACATACTAATTTTACTCCTTTGGATATACACCCAAAAGTGGGATTACTGGATCATATGGTAATTCTATTTTGAGTTTTTTTGAGGAACCCATATAATGTTTTCCATAATGGCTGTACTAATTTACATTCCCATCAACAATGTACAAGAGTTCACTTTTCTCCACTTCCTTACCAAAGGTTATCTTTCATCTCTTTGTTAAAAGCCATTCTAACAGGTGTGAAGGGACATTTCACTGTGGTTTTAATTTGCATTTTGATTATTGATGCTGAGCACTTATCACTAATCTATTGCCATTTATGTGTATTCTTTCAGGAAATGTCTGTTCAGGTCCTCTGCCCATTTTTTTAAAAATATAATTATTTATTTTCTTGCTATTGAGTTATTTGAGTTCCTTATATAATTTGGATGTTAATCCCTTATCAGATGTATAGTTTGCAAATATTTTGTGTGTCAAGAATACACAATGGGGAAACAATAGTTTCGTTAATAAATAGTGTTGGGAAAACTGGATATCAAGATACAGAAGAATAAAGTTGGAACCTAGTCTTGCACTGTATACCACAATCAACTCAAAATGGGTTAAAGCTTAAATATAAGACCTAAAACTATAAAACTACTAGAAGAAAACATTGGGAAAAAGCTATGCACC
The DNA here is from genome assembly GCF_008728515.1 of Papio anubis. Classification (NCBI taxonomy): domain Eukaryota; kingdom Metazoa; phylum Chordata; class Mammalia; order Primates; family Cercopithecidae; genus Papio; species Papio anubis. The sequence continues at coordinate 54,307,683 of NC_044996.1, read as the reverse complement.
ATTGGTTTGGATAATGATTTTTTGGCTATGACCCTGAAAGTGGAATCAGTGAAAGCAAAAATAGACTAATGGGATGACTTCAAACCCATAAATTTGAGTTATATAAACCAGTAATTTCCCTTTTTAGTTTCAGTAGGATTAAACTTGTCGTTTGCAGACAATTATCACTTGGGAGTGGCTGTCTAGCTGGAAACTGTATTTTCTAACTACTTTCATATCTAAGTAGGGCCTTGGGACCAGTTATTGCAAATGGAAGGAATACAACAGGTAGACCTTCTCTGCTTGTTCTCTTTTACCTTTTATCAGCTGAATACAGATGACTCTGGGGATCTAGAGAATGCTGGAGCTACAAAGAGAAAGGTACTGGAGTGCCGAAATAATTGTACTGAAGGTTGATGCTTGCACTGGATTATTTTATGAGCAGAAATAAATGTGTGAAGTTATTGAAATTTTGGAGTTTGCTAAAGCAGCTAGTATGACCCTAACTAGTATACCAGATATTGTCTTATATTAGCTTGTCTTATATTATTTATTTGATTGTCTTGTCTCACTCTTAGATTGAAATTACCCTAAGGGTAAATATTAGGCCTTATTCATCTTTGTATCTCCTGTGACAGAGGTACTCAATAAGCATACGTTGAATTAAGTGAGATTTCAGAGGGCTAAAAATATTTAGTTCAAAATAACTCAAATATGACTTGTGCAAGTTAATTATGATTACATTTTTAAAAATAACAACTTTATGGAAATATGTTTCACTTACCATATATTTCACACATTTAAAGTATATAGTTTTTAGTGTATGTACACAGAATGTACAACCATCACCAAATCAATTTCAGAACACTTTCAATACTCCCTAAAGAAATCCCTTACATATTAGCAGTTACTCTGCATTTTCCTGTAACCTTGCTCTCCTTTTATCCTAGACAACTACTATTCTACTTTATGTTTTATGGATTTTCCTATTCTGTTCATTTCATATAAATTTAATCATACAATATATGACCTTTTGTGACTGACTTCTTTCAATTAACACAGTGTTTTGAAGGCTCATCCATGTTCTAGCACGTATCAGTACTTCATTCCTTTTTATTACAAAATAATATTCTTTTGTATGAATATGCCACTTTTTGTTGATCCATTTACACATTGATGAACGTTTGGGTTCTTTCTACTTTTTGACTATTATAAATAATACTGTTATAAACATTTGCGTACATGTTTTCATGTGGATGAATTATTTTAATTATTTAAAAAGTTTTATTTTATTTTTTTTTTTGGTAGAGATGGAGTCTTACTATGTTGCCCAGGCTAATCTCTAACTCCTGGTCTCAAGTGACACTCCTGCCTTGGCCTCCCAAAGTGCTGGAATTATAGGCATGAGCCACCGTGCCTGGCCAGGATGTATATTTTTATTTCTTTTGAGTATATACCTAGAAGGGGAATTTCTGAGTCATGTGGTAACTATATGTTTTAGCTTAGAGGAATTGCTAAACTATTTTCCAAAGTCTCTGTGCCAGTTTACATTCCAATCAGCATTGTAGGATGATTCTAATTTCTCTACATTCTCACCAACATTTGTTATTGTCTGTCATTTTTTTATTACAGCCATTCTAGTTGATGTGATGTAGTCTCTTATTGTAATTTTGATTTACACTTCTCTGATGACTAATGATGTTGAACATCTTTTCATGTGTTTACTGATCATTTGTGTATCTTATTTAGAGAAATGTCTATTCAGCTCCTTTCCCATTTTAAAACTGCCATAGTTGGCTTTATGTTATTGAGTTGCAAGTTTTTATATTCTGGATACAATTACCTTATCAGGTATTTGATTTGTGAATATTTTCTCCCATTTTTGAGGAGCTGTCCTCTCACTTATTTGATGCAGAAAAGTTTTTAAGAAATGTTTGATGAAGTTCAATTTGTCTATTTTTCTCCTTTGATGCTTGTGCTTTTGGTGTCATAAGAAATTATTGCCTTATCCAAGGTCATAAATATTCATAGGTATGTTTTCTTCTAAGAATTTCATGGATTTAGCTCTCACACTAATGTCTTTGATCCACTTTGAGTTAATTCCTTATAAAGTATGAAGTAGGGGTCCAGCTTAATACTTTGGCATGTGGATATCCAGTTGTTCAGCATCATTTGTTGAAAATACTATTCTTTTTCCATTAAGTTGTGTTGGCGCTTTTGTTGAAAATCAATTAGTCTTAAATATTGGGGTTTATATCTGGACTTCTAATTTTATTCCATTGATTTATATGTCTATCCTTATGCCAATACCACACAGTCAGTCTTGATTACTATAACCTTGTAGTATGCTTTGAAATCAGGACATGTGAGTTCTCCAAGATTATTTTTGGTCTTCTGTGTCCTTTTCCATTCCATATAAATTTTAAAATAACTTTATCAATTTCTGCAAAGAAAGCAGCTGAAATTTTGATAGAGATTGTATTGAATCTGCAGATTAATTTGGGGAGTATTAGTTTCTTAACAATCTTAACTTTTCTAATCCATAAGCGGGAGATGTCTTTTTATTAATTTAGTTCTTCTTTTATGTCTTTCAATGATGTTTTGTCATTTGGGGTGTCAAAGTTTTGTATCTTTATTGTGTGATTTATTCCTAATTATTTTGTTTTTGATTATGTTAGAATTGTTTTCTTTATTTCATTTTTGAATTGTTTATTGCTAGTTTGTAGGAATACAATTTTTTCCGTATAATGATCTTGTATCTTGCAACCTTCCTGAACTTGCTTATTAGTTCTAATAGTTTTTAAGTGTTTTAAAATAATTTTTTATATAGAGGATTATATTATCTGCAAATAGAGTATAATTATCTTTTTCAGAATATAATTATAAGAATATAGCAGACTGCAAGAAGACTTTTAAAGGGAGTTTTCTGCTGGTTTAAGAATACCATTTGTGTAAGTCTAAGCTAAAAAAGCATGCTTTTAAAATGCTGCCAGTTTTAAGGCCAAGGAAGAAAGCAGGAAAGATTCTGCTTTCTCAATAATCTTATTTATGTACAATACTTTCTTTGGCGATCCATGAGAGAAAATTCTAATTGCTGAGTTGGAGTTAATTAGATATGAAGATAGAATTGTTGTATAGTGTAAATAGACTATTACCATATACTTCTTATCTGATTAGAATAAAGATCTGGAAAGATGTTGTTGTATAAGATTTTGATTATTCATCCTTTCTCAGCAAACATTTCCTATAATAGGAGAAAGGAAACATTGTGGGTAGATTACAGGAACCCACACCCCGAAACCTCTCTAGCTTTTAAATCACAAACAACTGTTCTGATGAAGCATCTACATTACTCTCCAAGTAAATGATAGAAACATATTTCTATCATTTATTTTATCTCCAAATAAATGATAGAAGCATCTACTTTACTCTCCAAATAAATGATAGAAACATATTTGTCAGAGTTACTCTATAGCATACACATCATATGTGTCTGTAAATGCTATAAAAACTCATCTATAGGAGCCAATTCCCCACTTAACACTAAGGATTACAGGATAACATAGCAGCAGGGAAGAACATAAATTTGGATTCAAACAGATGCAGGAAAAACAACAATAACAATGAGTTTGAATCCTGGCTCTACTACCTAGTTAGCTTTATGAGTCTCATTTCTTTATTTATGAAATTGAGATACTAATATAATAGTCTTAAAGGATAACATGAAATAGACTTAATCTCTAAATAGAGATTTGTGGTTGGTAATAGCCCACCTTTTACATATCTCCAAGTCTAAGAAAGCAACCAATAAAAGTTAGATCCCTTTACTCACCAAGGGCAAAATAATTCTCAGGATAACCCTACAGTCCACTGACAGGTCTAAATCACAGTAATCTCTTGTATATGTTGTAGATATAAATATTTTGGAGCCATTGCATATGCAGTTTCCCAAATTTATAGTGAACCTTGAATAATTTGGTGTCATACAGTTGCTTTAGTAGAAGTAATTCACAAACCATAGTTCGTGCACAGGTATTAATCTTCTCAACATAACCTTCCTTTGAAGAACCACTCTTGCCTCAATGCATTATAATTCTGCTAAGTTTATGTGCTTTCATTTACGTTGGTCTTCCACAGGGATGTGGGGTGAGGACAGCCCAGACCTGGCCAAAAATTGTTTCTCATGACTCTGGCCAGAATGATTAGCTCAGCAATAGCCATGTGATGCAATGCAGCCTCATCAGAACTTACCCTGGAACTTTATAAGAGCTATTAAGAAATACACTATCATTTTATCTAGGATTGGGACCTCTAAAAATAACATGGGTTTGAGGCAACTATCTTGTTGCCACATAGGGAAAACCCTCTGGGAAAGAAGGCAAGTAGAAATAAGCAGAGCTGTAGCCAAGAGTTTGAAAAAGAAGCAGTTTTAATGCTATCATTTCAACTGGATTTCACTGTGCATAAAAACATGCCCCCTGGCTTCTCCTCCTTCCCCACCTCCCTCTTTTATTCAGCTAGTTTGGGTTTGGTTTCTATTTCTTAGAATTGAAAATATTCTGACCGACACATGTATTCTTTACAATACTGTACAAGTTCAGGACTCCTTCCACAACCCCATGCTGAAGTTAGCTGGGAATAATAGAGGAAAAGTTACAAAGCAGAGACATGGAAGAAGAGAAAAAGAAAGGGCTCAAGAGAAAACAGTTCAAAAGAATAAAACAAAAAAGGCAAAATAAGTGGATACTCATGATAGTGAGGGATAGAGACAGTAGTACAAGCCAGTTCTTCTCAAGTAATGTTTATGTCCCTTACTCATAGCCTTTACCATGGAAATAGTTGAGGTTTAAATCATTATTTATAAAACTACAATTATTACCTATAGAACGTTTAGGAGGCATTCTTAAAATCACATGTATTTTAAGCTCAGTATGTGGTGATTCTAATGACACTGAAGAGCCTCAAGGAGCACTATGGTGATGTCAAACATTGAAGCACAAAGTTAGAATAATGGGTCTATTTTTTTTCCTCTTGATCAATCCATTAATAGAATTCTTATCCATCCTACCACATAAAGGCACACAAAAATCCTTTGAAAAAGTCATTATCAAAAGTTTGAGCTATTTTCTGATGTTATAGTTAAAGGGGGAAGTGTGTTAATTTAAGAAACCGAAGGCTGTGTGTCAAAGAGAAGATGAGACTGGTCACAAAAGGAGCTTTAGAAAATAAATGTCTTTGAAAGCCAACCTAAATGGCATCTTTGGCCATAAGGTATAAGGAAGGAGGTTTCAGGGCAGGTAGGGCACACACATAATTATAGGTATACATTATGAAACCCACTTCTGTAGCAGCTAAGTTAGGAGTCAACAAACTACTGCCTTCGGGCACCATTGACCTATTGTCTGTTTTTATAGGGCCCATGAGCTAAAAATGGTTTTTATATTTTTAAACCATTGGAAAAATCAAGAGAGTAATAATGCTATGTTACACAGAAAATTATACAAAATCACAATTCCAGAGCCTATAAATAAAGTTTAATTGAAACACAGCCATGGGCATTTGTTTCAGTATTTTTATAGCTGATTTGCTCTACAAACACAGAGCTGAGTAGTTTCAACAGAACCCATGTGGTTAAAAGCGTAAGTTTGCAAACCCCTGAGGTGGAGCAATGGGGACAGAAAGCCAAGAAGGCTAAGGAGGTGATAGTGTGGTTGAGAAGACAGAGTGTGGAGTCAGATTTCCCTAATTCTGTTGGTTTATCCTGAGCAAGTTACTTAATGTATTTTAGATTCAGTTACCTTTGCTGTAAAATGAGGATGATAATATACCTGCTCAATAAGGGTTTTGTGAGGATCAATTGAAATAATATCAACAAAGCGTTTAGCATATGGTAAATGCTACAAATGTTAACTATTAGGTGGATATGGCATTGTACATCTGGTAGGAAGAATTTGGGTCCCTTCTTACCTCCCCTTTGAACTGTGAGTTATTTTATTCCTTCACTCAAACATAATATAGTCCACGAGCATGCTGTTATGAGGCACAATTAAGCCACGAAAAGTACAATATTTTGGTGAACAGTAAGGGATAACTTTTGTTACTTTTCATTTGTTGATTTGCCTATTACCTTCAGTGCATTTATCTGGCTGGTTGATCACTTTCCATACATGAATAAGACGTCTGTGCACTCTGACAATGAGCAAGGACACAAAGCAAAGTGCCAAATATTCAATGCCCTTGAACCACACTCAAATGAGTACATGACAGATAGAAAGATTATAGTATTTTTTAATGTTTGAGTCAGTATGTTTATTGGTGGTTTTAAGAATAAACATGTTTATTATTAACTGTTGTTATATTGTTCTTGGTTTCCACTATGAGCTCAAGGACTGGAGGACCAATTTGGTAGTTGAGAGACTTTCAGAATTTTTATAGAATGGATGATTTGTTGTGTGAAGACCCAAATACCTGGGCTAGTCTCTGTGTTTACATGCCCATGTTTGTCTCTTGAGATAATGCATTTTCCATTTTTATCTTCTTTACTTGGAAATCTCTTACTGCCTGTATTTTGGTGACAGAAACTGCAAGTGCATGAGCACATTGTAAATGAGAGTATAAAAGAATGTAAATGAGTTGTCTTAAGTGTCACAACCAGCAATGATACTGGAAATAAATCTCAAGAGTTTCTATTCCCAGATATGATTCTCTTTCAGTTTTCAGACCAATGAAAATTTAATAGTTGAGAAAACATAATTTCATCCTTTCATTATAGAGAGAGTATGCCTCAAAGTTAGGCAGTCAGAAGGCAGTCAAAAAGTCAGAAGGAAATAGAATAAAAGCATTTGCCTTTCAAAGTTAACAGTTGTCTAGGAAATAAGGAGGAGAATTGGTATACTAAAAAATGTAAATAACAACTCATTACTGAGTAGTTATTACTTATTGGCTCAAAGTTCCATTTTAATTCTCCTTTCTTTACCTAGTTTCTGATTGTTATGCATCTGGAATTAGAAGTGAATAACAAGATGATTGTATTTTACTCACTGTAAAGTACTGCTCACCTGAGGTAATTGGGTAAAGTGATTGGATGATTTAGAAAATAGAGATAAAGAGATAAAGTTTTCCCATCAAATGAATCAGTCTTCAGCCTAGGATTAGCATGACAAGACCAGTGTAGCCATGCTAGACCATCTCACCATGAGTTCTAGCAGGCAGATATGATCACTTGTGAAAGTCAAGATTGACTATATTAAGGACCCTCTTCTTGCTAGGAAGAGCAAAAGCAACTGTTCAGGAGGGATCCTCTTTATCCAGCCTGACAGCCATGTTAGATCTCAAAGCCTGGAGAAAATATATGTGAATTGTTTTTGAAAAAATTTTAATCTAGACATTAAATTGTTAAAGCTTATTTTTTCTGCATAGCTCATATGTGAGTATTGATATCATGTGGTTCTTTGAAAACCAGTTAATGAACAAAAGCGCATTGTCACATCAACTTACCTAAAGTTTTAAAGTCAACTTAAGGCTGTTTATCAGATAATGCTGTTTGCCAAACTGATCATTATTTTTCAAAAATGCACTCCCTGTATAATTAATAAATTATATGTTGGTATGAAATATACCTATAGTCCCTACAGGTTTGGCACAAATCACAAGTTTTATAGAGTGCAAATCATCACAATTTGAAGATTTATTGACTATGGTTACCATTTTAGTTTTGACCTCTAAGATTGGCCAAATGACTCTTCAATTTAAAATAAACATAGTTAATGAAATTGGGATATTGATTGAAATAGATTTTAAAAATTGATGGACCAATGGGGATATTTTTATGTTATCATCTTTGATACTTACTCATTTTGACCTTGGTTTACTATTCATAGCATGTACAAATATTTGCTGTATGAATGAGAGAACCATGGAGAAAGAGTAATCCAGAAACTATATTCTACACTTACACATAAGTATTTAAATATCATGGGGAGATCTGTTACTTTTCAAAATAAAGCAAGCTCTAATAATTCTTGATAATCATGATGGCTCAAAAGAGAAAAGTAGCTGTGTTTGCATATCAAAATGCAACTTGACTAATTTCATTTTAAGGAATGATATGAATGGTAAAATGAAGCTACACAAAATTACCTATGGACCATTTAAAACAAAGTCAACTGAATAGCTTACTTGGAAAAAATGTGAGGATTTTTGAACTGAAATGTTTTTTTCTTGAAATATTAACATTACTTTTCTTGGTATTAAAGGAAATGCTCTTGACCATATTATAATGTTCGTGTATTTGCCTGAAAATTCCAAAGGGTATGGAAAACTTTTTCATCCATTCTGGATGCATGAAGGTCTTTTTTGTGTGGTTGATAACTATCCACTATTTGCAGATGATTCTTCTGTTTGTGCATATTACTTGCTTTAGCTTCAAGAAGTAAGAAGAAGAGCTAACGTTTTTTGATCACTTACTAAATCACAGCCACTTAATTTAATTAATTTAATTTTAAACCCTTAAAACAACCTACAGAATGGGAGAAAATTTTTGTAAACCATGCATCCAACAAAGGTCTAATATCCAGCATCTATAAAGAACTTAAATGCACAAAAAAACCGTTAAAAACTAGACAAAGGACATGAACAGACACTTTTCAAAGAAGACATATATGCAGCCAACAAGCATATGAAAAAAAGCTCAACATCACTGATCATTAAAGAAATGCAAATCAAAACCACAATGAGATATCATCTCACACCAGTCAGAATGGCTATTACTAAAAAGTCAAAAAACAACAGATGCTGGCAAGGTTGTGGAGAAAAAGGAACCATCATACACTGCTGGTGGGAGTGTAAGTTAGTTCACCCATTGTAGAAGACAGTGTGGTGATTTCTCAAAGACCTAAAGACAGAATACCATTCAACCCAGCAATCCCATTACTGGATATATACACAAAGGAATATAAATCATTCTATTATAAAGACACATGCATGTGTATGTTCATTGCAGCACTATTCACAAAAGCAAAGACATGGAATCAACCTAAATGGCCATCAATGATAGACTGGATAAAGAAAATATGGTAGACACACACCATAGAATACTATGCAGTCGTAAAAATGAATGAGATCATGTCTTTTGCAGCAACGTGGATGGAGCTGGAGGCAATTATTCTTAGGAAATGAATGCGGGAACAGAAAATCAAATACCACATGTTCTCACTTACAGGTGGGAGCTAAATGATGAGAACACATGGACTCATAGAAGGGAACAACACACAATGGGGACTACCAGAGGGTGGAGGGTGGGAAAAGGGAGAGGATCAGAAAAAATAACTAATGGGTAGTATGCTTAATGCCTGGGGGATGAAATAATCTGTAAAACAAACCCCCCGACACACGTTTACCTGTATAACAAACCTGCACTTGTTGCCTGAACTTAAAAGTAAACAAACAAACAAACAAAAAAAAACCAAAACCATTAAAAGATAAACATTATCGTTATCCCAATTTTGCTAATGAAGAAACAGGATTTGACAGGTGTTGTGTCTAGGTGTCAAATAGTAGATAACACAGGCTGGATTTATGCAAAGCCATGATTGTCTGTAAGGTCGATGGTCTATTTATTTTATAACACTTCCTTCATCTTTTTGTCTACTGAGCCTTTGCTATATCAATGGCATTGTAGTAGGTACTCAGATGCTTTACAAGCCACAAAATACTTGTGTTTATAAAGAAAGGATTCATTATTGTACCTTGTTTTTTCTGTGTTTTCTCAGATTTACCATTCTATTTGTAGTTGTGCTTTCATGATCTTTTATTTACTTTATATTTTCTGAGTCTGAGCTTTTTAGGACATTTATTTGGACAATATCTGAATTGACAATATTATATCAACTAGTGATTTAAAAGTCTCAGTTCCTTCATTAGTAAAATAAGCTACTAATTCTGCGTACTTGTTGATGAGAAAATCTATTTAGTGTCCATTAAAGTGCTTTGTGTATCATCTTATAAATTTATGGTACCATTGACATTTGGTTATCAAAAGAATTTAATAATAGACAAACTTGTATTGCAAGGAAAATTGTTGGCAAACATATGAAACTCTTCTATGTAAAATTTGTTTTGTGCATTTTAACACAGTAATGGTGTATTCGTTTATACTGCTCTAACAAACCACCATAAACTGGATAGCTTATAAACAACAGAAATTTATTTCTCACAGTTCTGGAACTGGGAAGTCCAAGATAAAAGCACTGGCAGATCCAGTGCCTGGTGAGGACCCACTTTCTTGGTAATAAAAGATATATTCTCGCTTCATCCTCACATGGCAGAAGGACACAAGGCAGCTCCCTGGGGCCCCTTTTATAAGAGAACGAATCACTTTCCAGAGGCCCCACCTGCTAATATCATCACATCGGTGACTAGGTTTCAACATATGCATTTTGGAGGGACAAAAACATTCAGACCATAGCAAATGAGTCTCAGTATCAGTAGCAGTGGGAGAAAACAAACAAGTGTAGCTGCCTGAAGAAATGTACATGCATTTAAAGATGATTTTATGAATGGTACCGAATTAATATACAGAGGATATTATATCCATACACATTTGTTTCATTATTGACTCCATGTAAAGTCATGTAATAAATGATTTTTATGTAAACTAATTAATGTAATTGTGTTTACAATCAGCAAATCCAATAAATAGGTTAATACTACTATACCCTTTCATTTCTGTAACCAGTTTTTCCAAGTTAACAATCCTGAAATTATTTTCAATGAAGGAACAGAGCAATTAAAAATCAAACTTAAGACAACCTGTTTATTAGTGTCAGAGTTGTGCAGTTTATTATAAGTTATGATAACAGTGAATAGCATTCAGCACATCTATTTTGTAAGTGAACAAAAGCTCAGATGACTTCTGATTTTATCCTTTTTTTTTTTTTTTGGAGACAGAGTTTTGCTCTCGTTGCCCAGGCTGGAGTGCAATGGCACGATCGGGGCTCACTGCAACCTCTGCCACCTGGGTTCGAGTGAGTCTCCTGCCTCAGCCTCCTGAGTAGCTGGGATTACAGGCATGCACCACCGTGCCTGGTTCATTTTGTATTTTTAGTAGAGACAGGATTTCACTATGTTGACCAGGCTGGTCTTGAACTCCTGACCTCAGGTGAGCCGCCCATTTTGGCCTACCAAAGTGCTGGGGTTACAGGCATGAGCCACTGCACCAGGCCCTGATTTTATCTTAATTGGTTCATCTTTCCCGATTTTTATTCATCAAAAACTGCTTAGAGATCTAATTTCCTAGACCATTACTGTTACTTAATATTTATTGAGCTTCTTAAGCATTTGTAAAAGTAACCCTAGCCCTCTCACAATTAGTTTATTTATTTCTTTCTTTTTCTTTTTTTTTTTTTTTTTGAGACGGAGTCTTGCTCTGTCGCCTAGGCTGGAGTGCTGTGGCCGGATCTCAGCTCACTGCAAGCTCCGCCTCCCGGGTTCCCGCCATTCTCCTGCCTCAGCCTCCCGAGTAGCTGGGACTACAGGCGCCCGCCACCTCGCCCGGCTAGTTTTTTGTATTTTTTTTAGTAGAGACGGGGTTTCACCGTGTTAGCCAGGATGGTCTCGATCTCCTGACCTCGTGATCCGCCCGTCTCGGCCTCCCAAAGTGCTGGGATTACAGGCTTGAGCCACCGCGCCCGGCCTAGTTTATTTATTTCTTATTCCTGCTTTGAAATAGACTTGAAATGTGGAGAGGCATACTTCTAAAATATTCAATGAAACATTTCCACATTTAATGAGGTTCTGATTTGGTTAAGGATTTGTAGGTTTCAGACTACTCATTCCCACTTTATCTAAACAGGTTTGCCCGTCCTTCTTATGGATTTACACTAATGTCTTACAGCACCTTCACCTTCCTAACCCATTTGTGATTACACATCAATTTGCAAATAACTTAAAAGTCGATTATTTGAAATGTTTAGGGTTTTTTCAGTTATCTCTTAAGAATGAGATTACTTTAAACTTTGCATAATTCAGAAGGGAACCTTAGGTGTTATTGGAGAATATGCCAATACCAGAAGAATTTTGTTCTGGTACTTTTCATTTAGCTTCTACTAAACACACTGGCATTTGTGTACATAAAAGTAAGTATCATATGACCACATCTTACTAAACATATCGACAGGAATATTACCCTGTTAGACTGACGTTGACCAATGTACAGCTCCTAAGAACCATCTAACCTTTTGGATCAACATGAGGGTCAGAATTCTACAAAATTTTAGTCATTACTTTCAGAGAATTATCAAAAAGTTAATTTAAACTCATCAAATTTCATCGATACTTTTAAAAGTAATTGATCTTTGTGAACATTAGTAGTTTGAGTAATAAGGCAGAAGTTATTTTAATCATCTTTCTTTTTGTACACAAAGGTATTCTGAATTCTTATTCTTTCCCTTGGACAAGATTCCAGAGGGTGTGATCATCTGTTGAGAACCATGTTTCGAATGTGCTGTCTTCCCTTGATATTAGAGGGTAATGATTTTGGTCTTGTAGGACCTGGAGGTTCTCTCAGCTTTGAGGGCAGTTGGTGAGTACAGTGACACAATTTACTCTGCAGACCCCTGGATCTGGACTAGACCATACCTCGGATCAAGAGTCAGCGTGGGAATTGATAACCTATGCTGCCTGGCCAATATCTGAATCTTATTGGTGCCATGGAGTTGAAGAAGCCAACTGAGGCTTTAGTGGTATAATAATGAAAGTGTGGGCTCTAGTAGAAGGCTGCCTGGGTTTGTAGCCTAGTTTAATAGTTTACTACTTGTACCAACATGGGCAAATTGCTTAATTTTTCCAAACTCATTTCATCATTTTTAAAAAGGAGAGATTACTGGTGTCTATCTCATAGGATTATAATGGAGAGTTAAAGAGAGAATATATGAAAAAACACCAAGAATAGTACATGGAACATAGCAAGTACATAATAAACCTTAACTTTCATCACTGTTATTATTATTATTGGTAACCATAATGATAAGCATACTTGTATAACTTTATAAAATATATTTATAATAACCTTGGTGGCACTTTTATTTTACATGGCATACCATATTGTGTTTCCTTAAAGAATATTCCCACTTAAGGAAGGTCTAGATTGTGCCAGCTTGAGTCCAACAAGAAACAAATGCCAAGTCAGGATTAGAAAAGCAAACAATTAATTGGAGAAAATACCTATGAAGGGTAAAGGTAGAGGAAGCTAGAGTAGGCAGCGAGAGTCTTTAGACAGCAATGCAGATCTGACACTTACGAAAACAGAAAGAGGACATAAAGGAACATTGGGCAGCAAGAGGTACAGACTGCAGCCCACTTTTGAGAAGACCTTGGCCAGATAAATGGGAAATGGGAGGTCCCTGAGCCATGATTGTGTGCTACAAGGATCGCCTGTTGGATAGGAAAGTATCTTCATTAGTACCCCTACCATATTCCATCACTGACTAGGAGAACCAAGGAGTACGTGTGGCCTTACCATTCAAAAGGGGACACATCTGAAAGCAGTCAGTTAACTGGGCACTTCACAGCAGTTTCTCTTGAAAGACTTCTAGGTAGTGTATCTCAATGGCTGCCATATACATTAAAAACAAAATAGATTTAAACTCATACATTAGATATTTTTAAAGTTAGTGATTTTTTTTCTCTTACAAATGGTCATTTCTTTACAGATGAGTCCACTACACAGATTAGGGGATCTCTTATTAATTCAGGTGTACAATTACTAATCTTTGATGTTAATGCTACAATTTCTCTTCGTTTTTATAAAGCAAAGTATTCCCAATGATATTCCTAGAAGTTTATCGACATTTTTTATCTTCCTAACAAACCAGCATTTGACTTCATTGACTTACAATACAGTTTATCTAGAACTAGAACAGTTTATGGCTTTCTATTCTGATATTTATTATTTCTATTTTCTTATTTACTTCTGGTTTCATTTTCTCTCTCTCTTTTTTTTTTTTTTTGGATAAAAGTTGAATCATTGATTCGAGACTTTTTATTTTTTCCCTAATTTCTTTTTTAAATGCTGCTTTAGTTGTAATCCACAAATTCTGATGTATTATAGTTTCATTTTCATTTAATTCTAGATACTTTATAGTTTCCCTTGTTATTTCTATTTTGACCTAAGGTTCTAAGGTTCTTACTTAGTTTGCAAGTATTTGGGTATTTTTTCTGAAGATATTTGTTATTCTAATTTAATTCCACTGAGGTCAGAAAATATACTTTGCATGCCTTGAATACTTTCAAATTTGTTGAAACCTGTTTTAAGTCCCAGAATATAATCTGCCTCGGTGAATGTTCCACATGAGCTTAAGAAGAATGCGTATTGTGCTATTGTTTGTTGGACATGTTGTTTATGAATGTCAAACGTCATGTTACTTGATGGTGCTGTTGTTCAAGTCTTTTGTATCCTTACTAATTTTCTGTCTGTTTGTTCTTATCAATTTTTGAGAGCATATGTCTTAGTTCCAGGTGCTATAACAAAGTACCATAGGTGGCTTATAAACAAGACAAATTTGTTTCTCAGAGTTCTGGAGGCTAGAAGTCTGAAATAAGGGTACCAGCATAACTGGGTTCTGGCGAAGGCCATCTTCCAGGTTTTGGCCAGATGATTTCTCCTTTTAACCTCACATGACAGAAAGTGAGCGAGAGAGCTCTCTGGGGACCCTTTTATAAGCGCACTGAATTCCATTCATTAAAGCTCCAGCCTCAAGACCTATTTACCTCCCAAAGGCCCTGTAAAAGGGGAAAATTGATGGTGTCTACCTTATAAGATTATAATACAAAGTTAAAAGTTATATGTACAAAAAGCACCAAGAATAGTACATGGAGCAAAATGAGTGTATAATAAATATTAAGTTTTATCAGTAGTAGTAGTATTGGTAGCAGTAGTCCATCACATTGGAATACTATCATATTGGGGGTTAGGATTTCTTTTTTTTTTTTTTTTTTTTTTTTTTTTTGAGACGGAGTCTTGCTCTGCCGCCCAGGCTGGAGTACAGTGGCCGGATCTCAGCTCACTGCAAGCTCCGCCTCCCGGGTTCACACCATTCTCCTGCCTCAGCCTCCCGAGTAGCTGGGACTACAGGCGCCTGCCACCTCGCCCGGCTAGTTTTTTGTATTTTTAGTAGAGACGGGGTTTCACCGTGTTAGCCAGGATGGTCTCGATCTCCTGACCTTGTGATCCGCCCATCTCGGCCTCCCAAAGTGCTGGGATTACAGGCTTGAGCCACCGCGCCCGGCCAGGATTTCAACATATAAATTTTGGGAGGGCACATGCATTCAGTCTATAACAGTGTAATACTGAAGTCTCTGACTATAATTTTGGTTTATCTATTTCTCCTTGCAATTCTATCAATTTTTTTTAATTATCTGGTAATTATAAAACAGATTTGTTTATATTTAGTATTATAAGTGCAGACATCAAAGAGAATATTTAAATTTTTGGTAAAAAGCTCTATGAGTTTTTGTTCCTTGTATTTTGAAGCTCTGTTATTAGGTGTACAAGCATTTACTATTGTTAAATCCTCCTGCTAAATTGACTCCTAGATCATTAGGACATGATCTTGTTTATACTTGGTAGTATTATTTACTCTGAAATCCACTTCGTCTGATATTAGTAGAGGCATTCAGCATTTTTTGTTTGTGTTACCATGGTATATATTATCCCATCCTTTTACTTTTAATATATTTGTGCCTTTTATATTCAAGTGTTTCTTTTAAGTAGCATATCATTGGATCATGCTTTTTTCACCAATCTGATAATATCTGCCTATAAATTGGTGTGTTTAGACCAGGGTCCCCAACACCCAGCCCATGGCCTGTTAAGATCCGGGCCTCACAGCAGGAGGTGAACAGCCAGTGAGTAAGCATTACTGCCTGAACTCCACCTCCTGTGAGATCAGTGGCAGCATTAGGTTCTCACAGGAGTATGAACCCTATTGTGAACTGTGCGTGCGAGGGATCCAGGTTACACACTCCTTATGATAATCTAATGCCTGATGATCTGAGGTGGAACAGGTTCATCCTGAAACCATTCCCTCCCTCCCCCACCCCATGGAACTATTGTCCTTCACGAAACCAGTCCCTGGTGCCAAAAAGGTTGGGGACCACTGGTTTAGACCATTTACATTTCATGTTATTATTGATATAATTCAATATAAAGCTTTCATCTTGCCATTTTTTTCTATTTGTCCTACCTGTTATTTTTTCCACTTTTCCTCTTTCTCTGTTTTCTTTTAGATTAATTTACTGTTTTTGATTATTCATTTTATCTCCTATGTGGCCTGTTAGCTATAATGCTTTGTTTTTGTTTTTTTTAGTAGTTGCATTAGAGTTTATTATATATATATATTTGACTTAACACAGTCTACCTTCAAGTTATATTATGCCATTTCATGAATAGTTTAAGAAACTTAAATATTCCCATATCTCCCTGCCTAGGCTTTATGAGATTGTCGTCATGTATTTTACTCTTATAAATGTTGTCAATATCAAATTATGTTATCAATATTTTTGATAAATGTCAATTATACTTTAAATGAATTTAACTCATAAGAAGAGAATCATATGTAGTTGCCCAAATCATTACAATTTCTAGTGCTCTTCATTGCATTGTGTAGATCCATATCTTCATTTGGTATTGTTTTACTTCTGTATAGAGGATTTCTATTAATATTTCTTGCAGTGTGAGTCTTGATGATGAATTCTTTAAGCTTTTGTGTGTCTGAAAACTTTTTAATTTTACCTTTATTAAACATTTTTTTAAACATTTAAAAAACAAAGCCAGGCATGGTGGAGAGTACCTTTAGTACGACCTACTCGGGAGTCCAAGGCAAGATTGCTTGAACCCAGGGGTTTGAGGCTATCCTGGGCAACACAGTGAGACCTCATGTCTAAAAGTAAATAAATAAATACATTAAATATTTTTAAAACATATTTTCCAGTACATTATGCTTCACTGCCTCCTCAATCACACAGTTTCTGATGATAAATCTAACCTCACCCTTATCTTTGATCTTCTGTATATGTCTTTTTTTGTCTTCTTTAAAGATTTTCTCTTTATTTTAGTTTCTGAGAAATTTACGATATGACTTGGTATAATTTTCTTTATTTTTTGTGTTTGAAACTTGTTGAACTTTTTTGGGTGTTTGGGTTTATAATTTTCATCAAATTTGGAAAATATTTGGCAATTATTTCTTCAAAATGCTTTTTGCCTTCCACCTTGGTGACTCCAATTATATGTATTTGAGTTATCTGGAACTTGTTGCAGAGGTCAGTGATTTTTAGTGATTTATTTTTTATTTTTTTGGCTATTTTAATCTTTGTATTTGATTTTGGATAGTTTTTATTGCTATATCTTCAAGTTCACTGACCTTTTTTTTCATAATGTCTAATCTGCTGTACATTTCATCCAGTGTATTTTTGTACCAGATGCTGCAGTTATCTGTAGAAGTTTGATTTACTAGTTGTTATATCTTTCTTGTCTCTAAATCACTTTTTGAACATATATGATACATTTATGACAACTGTTTCAATATTCTTGTCTTCTAATTGTAGCATCTGTGTCAGTTTTCAGCCAGTTTTGATTGGTTGCACGTTCTTATTATGGGTTATATTTTGCTGCTTCTTTCCATGTCTGATAATTTTTGATTTGGTGTCAGACTTGATGAGTTTTAACTTGTTGGTGCAGGATAGTTTCATATTCCTATAAACATTTTTAACTGTATTCTTTGATACAGTTAACTGGAAGTTTAATCCTTCTTGGTGTTGCTTCCAAAATTTGTTGGGGAGGACCAAAGCCATGATTATTCTAAGGCTAATTATTCCCCACTACTGGGGCAATGCCCTTCTGAGTATTCTACCTATGAAATATGAGGAATGCTAGCTGGTGCAATTGGGTATTATCTGTGACTCTGTGAGAATGCTGGATATTTTTCCCTCTGATCTTTTCATGTATGTGTATATATATGTATATACACACACACACGAAATATGTATATATACATGAAATATATATATATACTCACACAAAATATATATAATATATGTAAATATATATATAATATATATATACATTTTTCTCTCCTTGAATAGTTTTTTTCACGTATATGTACTGATCAGTAGTCTGCTGAATATTCCAGTGGAATCTAGTGTGGATCTCTGGTGTTTTCTCTCTGTGCAGTTCTCTGCTGTTCAGTACTGTCTCCTACAAACTCAAGCTGCCCTGGTCCTGCTAGTTCCATGTTCTGAACTCGGGTTGTCTGCCAGGCTCAGACAGAGAGATTTTCCCCTCTCTATATCATGGCCTGGAGACTCCTTCAAGGTATTAAGCTAGTGCAGTCCTTGGGCTCACTTTGCCCATTTCCTGTGTTTTAGGGATCACTTTCATTTGTTGTCTGATGTCAAGCATCTTAAAAACTTAATATGTATCTCGTATATATTTTGTCTGGATATCTGGTTGTTTTAAACAGGAAGGTAAATCTGGTTCTTGTTACTCCAACTTGGCTAATGGTTAAAATTCTGGTGTACACTTCAAACACAGTACAAACACATTCCTGGTTCAGATGGTCAAAAAGATGGCCAATGTTTTTCCAGTCTCTAAATCTAGAATTTCATACCTGTCACCTTATGTCACACACTGTATTCTAATAATACTTATTAAAATACTATTAATGTGAAGAAAAGCTCTTCCTAACAACATGAACCTGGAAAATTTTAAATTTGTTCCAGATACACTGGAAAATTATCGTAATTTTCGTGACAACTCAGAAGTTGGATATGTGTAGAAAATAAATTCAGGTGAACATTTTTAAAGGCCCTAATATTCTTAAATACAGACCAAATTTTTGCAAGGACCACAGAAATCAAGACAGACCAACCAGTTCTATTAAGATCTGGAGAATAATAATTTCATTTCAAACTATATTAGTGACTAACTTAATGTTTCTCACAGTGTCTTTTTCATTTGAGACTTGTGAACAAAACAGCAAAGGTTGGCATTATGTTTAAATAGCAATCTACAATGCTGTAAATGGACCACAAGAATTCTACTGTTTTGAAGTTTTAATTGTAATTTGCATTTTTAATGAGGTTTGACCTCATGTAGGTTTACCTCTTTGGTTAGAACCTACTTAGTACTATAAATCTGATAATTTGGAGTAATTTTCTGAGAAATGTTTATATCACAAACACACATACAATTATAAAATGAACATTTCTTTGCTAAGGTTGTTATAGTTGTTATAAAGCTAGGGCTTGCCCATGTTTGCAAGGTTGGAAAGTTTTATTTCTGCTTTTGTCTAGTGTGTCCAGTGTCTGAAGGGGATAGTTCTTGTACATTTAAAGGCTGACGTGATCTGACTTCTGAATCCAAGGACATCCACAGGAGTTTATGTTTTATACTGACTTTTCACAAAATCTACAATTTTTGTGATGAAGAGAATATATTGAGACCCTCTAGCTTCTCTACATGATAGGAATGGTTATTCATCGCATACAAGGAAAAAAAATCCAACACTATGGTGCTACTTGTCTCTAGAGTCAAGGAGGAACCACCATCTGTGGAATTTTTACCATTTTAATGATAGACGATGGCAAAATATTCTGATTTCAAAAATATTGTAAAGTTGTGTCTTCAAGGCCAAAACCACAGTTGAAAAGTGAAAAGTGAATTTCTTTTAAAAATATTAATTTGACTCATTTTCAATGAATTGATGATATATTTTGTCATCATATAGGCACTAGCTCATCCATTTTATTTTTAGGAGTAACAATACCAAAATGTTCAATGAGTTTTCTTGAATTCTAATCACCACTAACACTGTGAACAAGATGCAGGCTGGCTTCTCAGATATGGTAACAGTCAATTATTCACATTATCTGGCTTAAGTTTTCATTATTTTTAAGGCTTTCTCTGTGTAATTCCTTCTTAATAAATAATTTTATCCATAGCAGCTGAAGTCTCATTTGAAGCAGAAGGCTACAACTAAAAACAAACAAAATATTGCTTTTAGAAATTTTAGGGAATGTATCAATGAAGCATTATAAATAGATTAGTTCCTCAAATCATCTTAAATGGGTGAGTATCTCTTCATTGACAACTAACATGGTTGTTTAAACAATATAATGATGGATCAATTTTACTAAAATTCTTGTAAAATTAGTGTCTGGCTGTCTTGCACTTTGCACATTTCCACGAAGTAAGAATGTAACACTTTAAAGTGGCAAATAAGTTCAAACCCAATTCTCAAGGAAATAAGTTGAGGCTCAAATATTCAAATTAAGCAGAAATTTTGTGATTAATTATATAGATATTAACCCTCATTTCTCTATGCTCAAATTTCTGAGTCTGAAATGCATCCCTTTCTCCTCCCAAGTTCTAGTTGTAACCAATTTTTCCAGCACTATCTATCTCCCAGTGATTGGCAACAGAATTTCTTTGATCCAATCTGGCATTCTTTCCCCTGTGCCAGTGCCGTTGCTCTCTCCAGTTTCTTCAGTCATGCATATGTGACACCCTTCCAGGTCCAGCTCAAGCCTATCTTTTTCTATAAACATTTTCCCAATCTTTTTAATCCTTTGTTATTGCAGATGTGATTGGTGGATTAGCATAGCAGCATCATGAGGGAGTTTGTTAGAAATGCAGAATCCTGGGCCCCACCCCATATCTACAGATCAGAACCTGCATTTTCATAAAATTCCAAGGTTTTTGCATGTAAATTAGCATTTAAGAATTTTTCTGCATCCGATAGTGAACTCTCATTTATTTCAGATTTCCACAGTAGTTATTGGCTACATAGGTTTTTTTGACATTATTAGAATGTTAGGCCAGGAGCAGTGGCTTACACCTGTAATCACAGCACTTTGGGAGGCCAAAGCAGGTGGATCATTTGAGGACAGGAGTTCGAGACCAGCTTGGCCAACATGGTGAGACCCTGTCTCTTATTAAAAATACAAAATTAGCTGGGCGTGGTGGCATGCACCTGTAATCACAGCTTCTGAGGAGACTGAGGTAGGAGAATAGCTTGAACCTAGGAGTTTGAGGTTGCAGTGAGCTGAGATCACGCCACTGCACTCCAGCCTGGTGATAGAGTGAGACTCCATCTCAAATAAAAAAAAAAGGAAGAAAGAAAGAATATTCATCTAGTTAGTTTTTCATGGCTGTCTTATCTCCTTACATAGAATAAAAGCTTCTTGAAGGCAGCCATCAGGTTCTATCCTTTTATAACCCAGATGGAACCTAACACTTTGTATCCCATGTCGTGTTTCATTTTCTTTTATTTTTAGTTGACATGTAATAATTATACATATTTATGTATACAATGTGTAATGATTATTTAAATAATTGTATACAATGTGTAATGACCAAATCAGGGTAATTAGCATACACATCACCTCAAGCATTTATTATTTCTTTGTGTTGGGAAAATTCAAAACCTTCTCTTTTAGCTTTTGGAACATACGCAATAAATAATAGTTAACCATATTCACCCTACAGTGCTGCAGAACATCAGAACTCATTCCTCCTATCTAGCTGTAATCTGTGTCAATTAGCCAATTACTCCCTATCCTTCCCTCTCTCCTACCCTTTCCAGCCTCCAATACTCACAATTGTACTCCTTTGTTCTTGTGTTCTGATTCAGTGTTTCAACTTTCTGTAACATCTAGTGGTTGACGTTTTCCTTTCAGATGAGAGGAATGCAAATCATATTGCTCAGCTCACTACCTGACACATAGTGAGCAGCGAAATAAATAGTTGCTAAATGAATAAATTATTGAAATTTATTTTTGGCAAGATGAACCTAGTCTTCAGTTTAGATTCAGTGGTGTCTCTTCCCAGTCATGTTCTTGGGAGAACCGTTCATAATGAGAGTACTAACAGTCATCAGCCTATAAGGCTTCTGGGGACATTTACTTGAATTCTAATTGGGCTATTAAAACATTACTAATCATGTTCCTAGAATAGCTTTTGAATCTTCAGGGTCATTAAGCCTAACGGCAATCTTTTGCCCTTCACTGTAAGTCAGTATACTAAGATTTGTTTAGCTGCTAATTCGTCTCACTAACACAGTGGTTAAAAACAGGGGCTGTGGCATCAGACTGCAAGGGTTTTCTTTCTGGACCTATATTTCCTACCTATGTTACCTAAGGCATATTACTTTACTTCTTTGTGTCTCAGTTTCTGTGCCAAAATGGTAGAGATAATAGTATTTTTTACTTTATGGGGTTAATATAAAGATTAAAGTAGCTAATATGTATAAAGTGTTCAGGAGAGTGCCTGGCACATATTAAGTCCTAAAGAAATGGTAGCCCCTTTTATTTAAAAAAAAAAAAAAAAGCAAAACATGGAGATAGGAAATCTGTGTTTCTGAAATGCCATTTTAGAGTTTCAATCACTTGTATGTAGGTAATGTGGAATCACTTTAGATAGGTTCCTATTCTGTTCTCTTTTTCTGACTTAATATTTAATTTGTGTTTCCTGGTGGAGACGGCCTCCAGCGCCATATAACTTTGATACCTGCTATAAGGATATGTGCTTCTATTCGTGTTTCTATTGTCCAATCCCTAGGTACAGGTACAATATTAAAACTGAGTGCTGACTCATCCCAGAAAAGACAGAAGACTCGCTCCCTGTTCAGGTGCAACTGACTCAGTCAATTCAATTCAAATGACCTTCCAATAAAGGACTGAGTAAGCAGATGGGAATTGGATTATGTCCAGAATGCTTAAGACCTTGATCTTTGTCACACCACTAAATGAAACAAATGCCAAAGCTGAGATTTTCTTTAAATGATGTAAATGATACTAAGATAATTTCATAATAGTAAATAATAAGGCTTTATAATTGAATATAATATAAATGGTACATTGCCGAGCAGTGAACATATGCATGACAGCGTTGCAGGTTAAATATTTTCTAAAATTCTGTTGGAGACTTACAAAAATGATTTCTTTTCATCCACAGTAGAGCAATTTTTAGAATGCTGTTGATTGTGTAACTGTCTAAAAATGTAAAATTGTCGCATACTCAGTTAATCAAACAGTACAATTGATTCTTTATCTTCTTTATCACACTATATTCAAAGCTGGAAACACTGGGCTTCACACCCTTAAGCAGCCAGCCTTGGGGTTTTGCAGGCTTAGGGTGAGTTTAATTAAAGTTAAGGGAGAAAGCCAATTAAACACTGAGAAGAGCTGGCATCTTTGTTGCACTCTAAAGACAAAAATACCATTTAGAATAAGATGATGCTGTAATCTCAGTATAAATGCCATTGTCTACTTCAGCAATTTTGATGGCCCAGGTGTTCTCAGCACTTTGAAGAGCAGCTAGCTTATGAGCTTTCAATTCATAACTACATTGAATAATTTCCATCTGCTTTAAATCTTCTCTGATAGGAAGTGCTTAGAAAGGAGACTGCACAAATATAAAAAGTGGCTGCGCTTTAAGTCCTAGAATACACTTATGTTAAAGTGTGTGTCTCCAAAGAGCATTTAGAGTCAAATTCTATTTGAGTAGGTTTGGAAAGCAGAGGGTTAACATTTTCTATCACTGCTACATATAAAAGTGATGTAAGTAAATGGATAAAGGGATTCAGCTTCATGCAATGAAGAAGTTCATGTCATATTTATATTTTAGTGATTTTTGATGCAGTGCCATTACAGTTCTTCATCACTATTGTGCAGTACCGCCCACTGGGAAAATGGTAGAGCAGAAAAATATGCTGCTCTACAGCTTGTCAATCAATCAAAAAACTATAGAAAGAAGCGACTACAAGCATTATTGCAAATGCAGTCCTGGCAAGCTGTGAGGCATGGGAGAGACAAAGCAGTCAATGACAAACAAAAATTGAAAGCTGATAAAATGTGATGTACTGGTATTTTTCTCATCTTCATCTCACTTCCTTGCAAGTATTAATTGTAATGTAGAAGAAGAATATGGAGAGTGCATTACAGAAAGTCAGGGCTGTTGCTCTAATTGGTAACAAGCAAGTCAGCTATCTGGGTAATGTAGTACAACAGTGTGGTACTCTTTGCACTTTTGGTGTGCTCCCTGATGGAGCCTTCAAGCTAGTAAGGTCAGTTGATTTCACCTATGAGAAGTCTTGTGAATGTTTCTTTAGCAGTGTATAGCAGATATTTATGCAGACCGCTTATGAAAAACACATACAAATTCCTTACCATCAAGCACTGTTATTTTAATAGCCTTTTGAATTCTCAGATTAATGTGTAATAAATCTTAGCAATGGAGAAAATAGTTCTACGGTTACTGTTTCATACAAGAAGTCGCCCCATGTTTGGAAAATATCAGCAAACCCCACTCATAATTATAGCCAATTCTATAACATTGTGGTGATATTTTAAAGTGATCTTGCAAGTGATTGAATATCGTAGCTCAATTATACACGAGGTAGCTGATAAAGTATTTAGAATTTCTGAAAAAGAAGACATAATTGTCAACAATTTCTGGGTTAGGCAACGTGTTATAGAAGAAAACAGTAGTGGTGGTTCAGGAACTCTAGATTTTAGTCTGTCTCCAAATTTATGGATGGATTGGAAAACTTCCTCAAGTCCCTGGACCTCAGTTTTCTGTTGGTATAAATCAGAGCAATGGACAAAATAATTTCTAAACTCCCTTTCAGTTCTAAGTATTCAGGAATTCTCTTAATCAAAGCCAGCTTATAATGAGGCTGCAAGTTAGGTGTTAACAAAATGCCAGAAAATTGACCATTAAATATACAGATGGAGGCCAGAAATGGAACAATTAAAATTTGTTCTATCCTGTTTATATTGCAGTGGGAGAAATGAATTGTGAGTGTGTCATTATCCCACTATTTGTTTGTAAACATGATGCATCTTAATAGTTAGCCCAGTGACTCAGGAGGCACTGCCTGTCTAGTTTTCTACAAGTGACTACCACCTACATTTAATGTGTCATCAAGTCTCAGTGATCCTCCAGTTTCCTTGACTATTTTTCTGTTTTCTTTCCCACCCACATATATAAGCGACTGGATATCGAGCTAAATTTTTAATTATTATCAGCAAAATACATATGTATATGAATACACTTGTTTTCAACTGCCAATTCTAAACCCAAGTCATCTGGATTCAGGTTGGAGGAATGAGAGAGAGAGAAAGTATCAGTTGTCAGGCACCAACAGAATCACTCAGTACCAACTAATGTACTAAACAAGAGTAGTACTACTACAATAAACTAACACTGGCCCAGGCCTGGTGAATTGCAGATTTTAGTCACAACATTGCAAATACATAATGTTTGCATATGGCTTCCATGTGTATCAAGACAGTTAAGAAGAAATTTAGAACACAAACTCTACACTGCTTTCTGACAATACATAGAAAACTTACATCACATCATAAATTACTCAAATTCAGAGCTCAACATAATACAAAACCTACATCTCCAGAATGCATTTAATTTTAATAATTTCCCAGCACAAAGAAAGGTAAACATAAAAATGAACATAATCAACTGGTCAGGAAAGAGATTTGCAGCTTCAAAGGATAGGGTGGCAGAAAGTACAAATGTTCTTTGCACATAGGTCTATGAGACCTGCGCTACTATTCCAAGAGTAGGATACTTACTCTATGCTTGGCTTTATCATAAGGGCTCAATAAGTCATTTAGTTTTTCAATTCTTAGGTTTACAGACCTAGTTGGCTTACTCATTTTGAAGAAATGATTGTGTATCTTTGTTTAAAATTTACTATGTGGCACTGAGTTTTTATTTAAATCTTTGAAAGAAAAAAGCCTAAAAGTACACAAGAGAGTTGGCACCTACAAAAGTATCTGGAAATGAGTCAGTTTGAAAATAAAATGCTGAGTTTGCTAGGTAACTGAATGAATTATCGCTAGTGTTTGACGCAAAATAAGCATTCAGAAGAGAGGATACAGAAAAGTGAATGGATTCAACTGCTTCTCCCAAGATGCGAATGAGACTATCCATGGGAATTGCTCAGTACCTAGAGTCAAGGAATGTGCTTTCCAAGATTTTCTTTTGTTCTCACTGTAAGAGAACAACCAAAGGATTTTCTATATTCTGATTAAGAAAGGAAAAGGGAAGCATATTGAAAAGAAACATTTGGTATAGAAAGCCATTTTCTTCTCTAAAAAAAATGTGGTAAAGGATGAGGGTGGGAGAGGTGTAGTAGGAAGAGTGCCAACGTGCTGCTTCAAAACTAATTAGATATGCAAATGAACTTGATATGGTTTGGATTTGTGTCACTGCCCGAATCTCATGTCAAATTGGAGGAGGGGCCTGTGGGAGGTGATTGGATCATGGAGGCGGATTTCCCCTTGCTGTTCCCAAGATAGTGACTGAGTTCTTATGAGATCTGATGGTTTAAAAGTGTGTGGCACGCCCCCCTTCTCTCTCTCTCTCTCTCTCTCTCTCTCACTCTCTCTCTCTCTTTCTCCTGTTCTGCCATGGTAAAGATGTGCTTGCTTCCCCTTTTCCTTTCGCCATGATTGTAAGTTTCCTGAGGCCTCCCAGCCATGCTTCCTGTACAGCCTACAGAACTGTGAGTTAATGAAGCCTCTTTTCTTCATAAATTACCCAGTATTCAATAGTTCTTTATATTAGTATGAAAATGGTCTAACACAGAACTCAATTAGGGTTCTCTGTATGATAAGCTGCAAAATAAATATAAAATTTTGATGCTTCTATAAAATGTCAAAGCAGCAACAGTGAACAAAGAAGAATGAAGATAAATACAAATTGAAGAACAGCGAAGTGCCTGGAATTATCATGTATAAGAGAAAGCTGCATTATGGCTTAAAATACAGACTTTTTGAACTTTTCATCACAATTCTTGTGAAAGACATAGAAAAATAAAAACCTCAAAGTAATTTTCCCACTGCCCCTAAATATTAATGTATTGTAAAGATAGTGATAGAAGCTGGCACCAAATCTTCTATTCAAAATTCACTCATTCAACAGATATTTTGGGGCTATATGATACATACTAGACATTCTTTTAGGCACTTGAAATACGTCAGAAAGCAAAACAGACAATAATCCCTGTTCTGTGGTAGGAAGAAGGGAGAAGATAATAGACAATAAGTAATATGTAAATTATATAGTATGTTTGAAGATGATAATAACACTGGGAAAAAGAAAAATAGGGTGCAATAAGAGCTACATATACCGTGGATGTTAATTGCAAATAGAGTGATTTGAATAGACTTCATTGAAAAAGTGATATTTGATCAAAGACTTGAAGGGAATTGGGTAGCAAGAAGATGGTCATCTAATGAGAACACTGCATTATGAAGGCCATAATGTAGAAGTATGCTGGATAGAGTTTATGAATAGCAGGAGATCAGTGCAGCTGGAGAAGGGTGACTGAGGGAGAGAGTGGCAGGTGGTAAGGTTAGAGAGGTAAAGAGTGGCAAGTTTATATAAGACCTTGTAAGTCATCATAAGGACTTTGATTTTTATACTAAGCAAAATGGAGAGCCATTAGAGGGTTTTGGGCAGATGTCTTTTAAAAGATCATTTTTGCTTTTGTATAAGAATAGCCTGCAGTAGACAAAAGAGTAGAATCAGAGAAACAGGTTAGGATGATATTTCAGTTACTCAAGTGAGAGGTGATGATGGCTTCGAACAGGGAAGCAAAAGGAGAGATAGCAAGAAGTTGTCAGATCTTGAATATATTGTAAAGATAGATCAGATGAGAGATTGGGTGTAAGGTATGAGAGAAAAAGAGAAGTCGGGGATAACTCCATGTTACAGGGCCTAAGCCACTAGAAGAATGGAGTTTTCGTTTTCTAAGAGAGAGAAGATTGAAAGGAGCAGATTTGCTGAGGAAGGTAGGAAGTTTCATTTTAGACATTATTATGTTTTGAAATGCCTATTAGGTTCCAAGTGGAGGTTTGAGTAGGCAGTTGTATGGAAATCAGCATAGAAGTCTGTACAGAAACCAGTACAGTAATCTGAAGAAAAGACTGATAAAAGTTCAGCTTTGGAAGTTAACAACATAGAGATGGCATTTAAATCCATGAGAGCAGAGGAGTCCACCTAAGGAGTGAGTATAGATAGAGAAGGAAAAAGTAAAAACCAAGTTTCGGAGACTCCAACATTAGGAGGTTAAGGAGAAGAGGATGAATTAACAACAGTTTCTGAAGAGTACCCAGTCAGGTAGGAGGGAAATCAGGAAAGTGTGGTATCCTGAAAACCAACCGAAGAAAATCTATTAAGTGGACCAGATGATGTGGGTTAGGGCATCTCAGCCTTAGCATTATTAACACTTTGGGCTAGATAATTCTTTGTCTGGTGGTTGGATGGAGGAGGTGCTGTTCTATGTATGCATTGAAGGAGTTTTAGCAGCATCTCTGGACTCTGCTTTCTAGATGCCAGTAGGGTTTGCATCTCCAAGTAGGATTTGCCTCCCTGCCAATTTTTGTCAACCAGAGGTGTCTCCAGACATTGTTAAATGATACCTGGTGAGTAAAATCACCACAGCTTGAGAACTGCTGTGTTGTATTAAGTAAACTGAAGACTGGGAATTCAGTACTGAAATTAATGACATGGAAGTCATTGGTGACCTTGAAATAGCAGTTTCAGTGGAGTAGCAGGGTTTAAGAGAATTGGAGGAGAGAAATTGGAAACAGCAGTGTATAAAGAACTCTTCAAATAGTTTTACTGAAAAGGAGAGCAAATAAATGAACCATTAATTAGCGGGGGAAATGAGGACTAAAATTTTTTGCTGTTGTTGTTTTAATGATGGGAGAAATAATGACACGTGTGTTTACTGATGGGATAATCTAGGAGAGAGGAAACAATTAATGATGTAAAAGAGAACTGTTGGAAAGATGCCCTTGAGTAATGGAGATGGGATAGGATCTGCTACACAAAAGGAAGGATGAGCTTTAGATAGCAACATGAATATTTTATCTGAGGTAGCAAGTAGGAAGATAAAGAATGTAGTTGTAGATATTGCTAGGTGGGTAGGTATGGTTTTGTTGGGATCCGTGGAAATTTTTTTCTGATTGCTTCAACTTTCTCAAAGATGAAGAAGCAAAACTATTAGCTCTCATGATAATGAATAATGAAGTTTGGGAGTTGAGGGGTAAGACAAACATGAAACACTCATCTAAGAGAATGGGACAATTAAATCATTTGCAAATATTAGTGTGATTTCCAGGTATTATTAAATGTATACTTTATATTTATGACCATGAATTTAAAGTGAGCTATTTAGTGTGATTGGGTATGTTTCTTTAGCCAAATTCAACTGCAAAAGTGCAGACATAGAATAAACAGAGAATTGAGGTATTAGTCTGCTCAGACTGCCATAATGAAATACCACAGACCAGTCATCTTAAACAGCAGAAATTTATTTTTTTCACAGTCCTGGAGGCTGGAAGACCCAGATCAAGGTTTGGCAGGATTTGGTTTTGGTGAGGGCTCCCTTCCTGGCTTGTAGATAGCCACTCTGACCTCACATGGCCTTTCCTCTGAGTGAGATCTCTCTCTCTCTCTCTCTCTCTCTCTCTCTCTCTCTCTCTCTTTTTCTCTTCTTATAAGGCCACCAGTTTTACTAAATTGTGGCCCTACCTTTATGACTTCATTTTAACCTTAATTAACTCCAAAGAACTTAACTCCAAATACAGTCACATTGGGGTTAGGGCTTTAACGTATGAAATTGGGAAGAAACACAATTCAGTCCATAGCAGTTGAGTATAGGTAGAGTTATACTTTGCCAAAAGTGGATAAGGGTATGAGAGGGGACAGGGAATATTACCCTATATTATATGCAAGTCAGTGATTAATTGATTAATCATGGATTTAAGATAGATAAGGGGAGAGGAATTCAAGGGAGTGGAGAATAAAACAAATATAGATGGATCAATGGATTGGAAAGACTCAGTTCAAAGATTATTGAAGCCCTAGTATTTTAGGGCATGAGATTTCAAAAATAGAATATGATGGTTGAAAAAATAGGAAGGTGAAACTGAGATTTTGGAGGCATGGCAGTCTTTGGCAGTGACAAGTTTTGGGTTATCACCTGGCAGTGGATGCTAAAATGTATCGTCCCAAACTTTCATTTGGGATGAAGGCCTTCATTTTCCTAGCTACTGAGAGTATTTTCTGCTGAAAGCACAAATAACTGAGTCTCTTTCTGGGCATTGCCCTCCACTGAAGTCAGCTACTTTGGCCAACTTCATGTCTCTACATCGAGGCAGCCCACATCCAATGATTGGTCAGTTTAGAAGTCTGAGGGATCATCTCAGTTCCAGAGATCCCTGTGGGATTAGAGGAGACCTGTGTTGCTACTTCTTTGTAGTTGAAATTATTTCTTTGCCCAATCGTGCTTCTTTCACTCCTTCATAGGTATTATTTTAGAGAGCCCTCAATAAATTTTTGTATGCAAATATCCATTTTATGGTGTGTTTCACAGAGAACCTGACCTAAATTGGTTGGTGCTAGGTGTGCTCTGAGGAAGGGATCTTTAAAATGGAATATTGGAGTTGGATCACTCATCAGCTGTCTGGAAATGAGAACACTGTCACTGATGGTAGGTGGAATATGAATAACCTTCAGTATGTTATAGCAATGCAATTGTTAAAATTCTTAGGGTGGAAGGGAGCGCACTGGCAGTGGCTATATCTCAGGGGTTTGAGAGGTTCAGGACAAATAGTAATGATAAGTAATGATAAGGGAAATGGACAATGGCTGGCTATTGCTGAGTATATAGATACATTGGAGAAACAATGAAAAGCTGAGGGTGATTAATCACCAATTTAAGGTGAAGTGTGAAAGTAAGAGGACCTTGGACACATTTAAAAATACTTTCACTTTCTGCAACCAGAGAATCAGGCCCAGGACTTAATTATAAGGGCAGTGCAGGTCTAGAGAAGGATTATGTTCCCACTTCTGTCAATTTTATTACACCAAGGAAAAGGCCCCAGTTGAGAAGGAGAGAAGATCTGAAATGTGGAATAGGGATATTTAGTTGATACCCTTGAATTCTACAACCCATAAATGAACCTTGAAAACATTATACTAAGTGGAAGAAGCCAGACACACACAAAACCACATATGATATTGTCCAGTCTTTATTCATGGAAATAGGGAGGTGATAGCTAAAAGGTGTGAGTTTTTAAATAATTGATAAAGATATTCAAAATTAGACTTTGGTGATGGTTGCACAAATCTACGATTATGCATACTAAAAAACTGAGCTTTGCACTTTAAATGGGTAAATTGTGTGGTATGTGAATTCTATCTTAATAAAGATGTTTTTAAAAATTTTGAATTCTCTGATTTTTCTGAATACTCTGGGCTGGCAGACATAATCTACAATATACTTCTCCCTGTTAAAGGTTACTACTATCACCTTGCTTGAAAATAATGTAGATGCCTCTCTTGCAAGAAAACCTGTGCCTCCTCATATTTTATTCTCAGCTCCACTCCTGGCCACTAAACCAATACTTAGAGCCGTGTCACACTTAACCTGGATGGGAAAGTGTTTGATATGATAAGGTAGGAAAAGGACCAGGCCAGAGAGATTAAGAACCAAGCCAATACGTACCAGCAGCATCTGAGATAGTATGTATGAGACTGGATTCTGAAGGTGATGGATCAAATGGGATTGGGGTAAGAAAACATAGTTAAATAAGTGAGAATTTATCAATATGGATGCACTCTTTTGCAATACATATTTTAAACACCCTGGCAATGTCCCTAGATGATAGTGCTAATATGCTGCTAAGATGACACTTGGGAGTTTGAATGAAGTGTTGGCCCAGAGTAAATGGAGGAGAAACTTCAGAGCTGCCATGGAAGACAGTGGAAGAAGGGATGAAAATGCTTAGTGAAATGGGCATGACAGAATGGATTTATTATGTGTGACCAGAAAATGCACCAGTGTCTATGTTCCTCCAGTAAGGTCTGGAAGACAGTCCATTTACAAAAGTGATAAGGAATGTGTTGGTGAGACAGGTGCTATCATCATTGAGAAGTACAGTGGTGGCCATCCTCTGGAGGTAAGGGCTGATGGCAAGAAATGTGACTACAGAACTCAGTCCCCTAAAAACAATAGGGGATTATGGGATCATGAAATAAGAGAAGCTAGGTTGTTGTGCTTAGTCATTAGAAGCAAGGTGGGCACAATTATAACAAGAAGAAGGGTTAGAGTGGTAGCCAGGGGACCTGATCCAGAGAGTTCTACAGAGATGGTTAACGGAGCACTATGTTCCTAGAGGTGCGATAGATGGACAGACAAAAATGAGAACAGCAGTTGATTCTCTTTGTCATTGTCTTAGATTGAGTTTCCTAGAAGAAGAATCTGTAGCAAGAATTAAGTGCTTCATTGAGGCTTTCAATGGAGAACAGCAGTGGCTATATCTCAGCAGGTTGAGATATACGCACTACAGACTTCTTCGTTTCAGGAAAAGTCTATAGGGAAATGAGTGAATCAGGCTAGGGCAGGGAAAGTTACTGGGAAAAAATAATGTGGTTTCAGTTGGAACCTAGCTTTATCTTGCTCCCACAGGAAGCTCTGGAGTATGAATTGAGCAGTCTTCTGGTACAGGCTTGTAAGAGTAGATTGTGCACATTTCTTCCCAACTCTGTGTTTAGTAGTGTCAGACTCGTAGAATGACATGAGCCTTAATGGGAGAATTTACACCACAGGAATCAAGAAAAACTACTGTGATATTGTGATATGATAAGATATATATTTTTGGTGTTTGTTCCACACCCAATCCTGTCCTGGCACAGAGCTCCTAAGACTTTTATAATTTGCTGAGTCATAGCAGCATCTGACACAGAGCTCCTAAATCCCTTGGAACTTTTGGGGTGATAAGAGCATCTTTTGTTCTAATGAGGCAACTTTTTGTGGGCTCCTGGATAGCTCAGGTGGGAGCTGGTTGCCAGGGGAACCATCCATGTGATTAGAGGGTCAGAACTTCAGCCTCACTCCCTGACTTTCAGGGAGGGAAGAGGGCTGAAAATTGAGTTGATCACCAGCGGCCAATGATGTAATCAATTATGCCTATGTAATGAAGACTCTATAAAGCCCAAAATGACAGGGTTTGGGAAATTCCAGACAGCTGAACATGTGGAGGTTCCTGGAGAGTGGCATGCCTGGAGAGGGCATAGAAGTACTAAGTCCCTTTTCCTATACCTCACCTATGCATCTCTTCTATTTGACTGTTCATCTGTATTCGTTGTATCAATCCTTATAATAAATGATTAAACATAAAGTGTTTATCTAAGCCCTGTGAGCCACTCTAAAAAATTAATCAAACCTCCAAAGGGGGTCATGGGAACCCCAATTTAAAGCCAGTTGGTGAGAGGTACAGGTAACAACCTAGGACTTGTGATTGGCACCTTAGGTGAGGAGTAGTCTTATGGCACTGAGTCCTTAACTGGTGGTATCTGACATTACCTTCAGGTCGATACTGTCATAATTGAATTGGATTATAGGACACCTAGTTAATATCTGCTGCAGAACTGCCTGATGTGTGGGAAAACTCCTTGCACATTTGGTGTTAGAAGTGCTGTGTTGAGTGAACAGAGAGTGAGAGTAAGAAAGCAAACAATTACAAATCAGGACTTTTTGTTTTAAGTGTCAGTTTACCAGAACACTACTGCAGGAATTTCACCATAGAGTAAGTCTGGCCTTGAGGGGAGTTAGGAATCAGTTGGTCAGTTCGTCATTGGCTGCAGGATGCCATCTGAGTTGGTGGCAGGGGGTGCACATCTTCTTGGGTGAGGAAACTCCTTTCCTAAGATAATTCTTCAGAAAAGGGAGCTGCTCTGAGCAGTTAGTAGACAGTAATCACAGCAACGAGAGGATGGCAAAGGGGATCTGAGTGGGCCGCTAACAGCAACTACTACAGCCATCTTCCATTTGGAAGGAGAGGCAGGTTGAATAAGCTCACAAAAGTCCTTCAAGTGAAGTCAGAAAAAGTGATCCACATAGTGGTGGGAAAAAATTTATGAAGGTCAGGTGCCCCTTCCCACAAATATCGGAAGGTGAAAACCCAATACAAGTCATACAAAGACAGACACTTCTTGCGCATCACTTCAAATCCTCTCAGCTCCACCAGTCATGCCAGCACCTACCGGAGTGACCAGTTCACACATGAATAGGTGCTCTCAGTTTCTTACAGGTGTAGCCTGACAGTGCCTTGCTTTGGGTCAGCACCTTGAATCTTGTGGTTCCTACTCCAGAGCTTCTCTGGTGCTGAAGCATGAAGCACCCATTGAAACCCGTTCACACTTAAGCTTGCACAACCCAATTGTATGAAAGAATTGATGCTTGGTACACCAACTCCTGACTCATGAAGGATGAGTGTTTATCCCTTTCTCTTTTTTTGTTAGATGATTCTGAGATGCATTTCATAAGGCTCCTTGGAGGGTCTCTTCAAGATCAAGCACTTGCCATGTAATGTTAGGAAACTTCACACTGTCAAATTTTCAAAAATTTTTCCAGCACTCAAACTGCAAGGTAATGGGTACTCTATTCAGGCAGTTGAAAAGGGGAAACAAAGGAAATGCTTCCCTGAACATGGGGCATGGTGAGGGTTTTAAGGGAAAACAGACAAAAGCAGCAGAGCACACCTAAGTTGTTTTTCTTTGCGATGTTGCCCATTTCAGGCCATTTAGTCCTAGTCTCAGAAGTGTTGACTGAATGAAGGGACTGAGAGAGAGTGAGTTAGTCTCTCTGGAGCAGAGCACAGGGGTTAGCTTATATTCAGAGCAGAGAAATTTCTATTTCTCTGCATCACTTTATATGGGCTCTCCCTCCTTCCCTGTTTTTCTTTCTTTGTCCCTTAGTTCCTGCCCTCTGAGAATAAACTACCTCCACAAGCCTTTGTCTCAATGCCAGCCTCTGCTTATAGGAAAAATTCATGCTAAGGCAGGGGGTGATAGTAATCCATTTCTACTCTATGTTTAAAGAATTCAGATACATCAGTGTTATATCCTCCCTCAGATATCCAGCAATCAACCAAGATGGTTACATTTTAACTGCCCTATGTATTAAATAAACAATTCTAATTAATCAATTCACTGCCAGAGTTAAAATAGTGTAGTTTGCTGTGTCATATTAAAATAGAAACTGTCATTCATGAAAGTACATCTTAATTATTGCATGAATTCTGCTTTAATATGATAGATTCTTATCTTTCATTTTTCTTCTTTTATAGAGGTTGTATGGATGAATTCAATTTTTAAATCCTTTGAGCTTCTCAGTTGAACAGAGAAAGATGGAAGATATTTTTATTACTATTTTAATGGATTCAGGAAAAAAATAAAACAAATAAGTTAAAACAAATATACCCTCCCAAATACTACCAGCTAAGAATATCTAACAGCAAGAAGATATCTGTTGCCTCTTGCTACTGAAATATGCATTTACTTCTTTCTTCTTTATTACTTATTTGATTCCTTAGTTGATGTGGGAGAGTGGATGTAGAAGATATTGAAAAAATACCTGCAGTATTAGTTAAAACAACACTCTTACAAATATCTTGATGATAAAGATTACTGTTTCACTCTATCAACTTGTAGTTGCCATCACTTCAATCCAATTGCATCAGTATAACATCCCATTTGGCAGTCCTAAAAACAAGTACAGGGTAAATGTCTTTTGGAAGTATGAGGAGGAGATGGATTAAGGAAATGGCTTTAGGACTTTGCTTACATGCAGAAAAGAATATCATTTCCAGCTTGCTTAGTGTTCCTGATCCTACATAAGAATAAAAGCTAGTGATAGTAATGGTTGAATTAGCAGCACAATTAGCAAATACCCTTAGACCAAATCCACAGTTGTTGAAAGCTTTTTCTACAAAAAAAAAAAAGAGCCATTTTCAATTTTCACCTGATTTTATTTTTGCCCTTTAAAAGTCTTTTTAACTATTGCTAATTATTTAGTGAATGAGACAGGGCTTGAGATTGTTTCTGTAGCATTGGCAATATTAATTTTCCTGCCAGAAAAACTGTTCAAATATCTTTTGTTTAATAAATGGTGCTTACTTGTTAGTAAAAAGTAGATTTTTTCTTTTATTAGTTCTTTTGATGTTTTATTTCAATTAAAATGATGCTGTTTGTCAGCAGAGGTTTAGTTTTCTGTGGCAGCCCGACAGAAGCTGGTTAGTTCTTTACACCACTGTTAGTGCAGCACAGTGCCCCTAGAGTCCGACAGACCTGGGTTCCAAACCTAACTCTGCCACTGCCCAGTGAATAGTTTTGACCCAATGACCTCTCAAGGTTTCATTTTTCTCGTTCATAAATGCTAATGACATTAGTAATTATTTCAGAAAGTACTAATATCACTAATCGTAGTGTTAAACACTAATATTGTCAGGAATGTACTAAGAGCTTATAACAGTCATACCTATTTTTATTAACATATGATTCAGCCTCCTGCTTTTTCAATGAAAGTATAATTCTACAACAATTTCTTTACACTATCTATACTGAACTGTGGAATGTTATGCTAATATTTTAAAATAAAGTGAATGCATTAGTTTATATTATTTTAACAACAGCTATGGAACATCTACAATGAGCTAGGTACTGGGGCTACAGCAAGGAAGCTCTAAATAAACTATTAAAAATCATATAAAACTTGATAATATAACAAATTATTATTGAATTATATAGCTTATTTTATTTATAAAATATTTATTTCTAATGACATAGAAATGCACACATCTATTCATATTTACTTGGAAAATTAGTAAAATCTGTAAAATTTCAAAAACAAAAATGTAAATCACCTCTAATCTTTCTACTCATACATGTATGTATATACACATACATACATACAATATATGTGTATATAATATGTGCAATTAATATCTTGTTGTACACCTTTCTAGTCTTTCCACTTTACATTTATTCAATGTTTATATTTGTTAATTGTGAGCATATCATGCATACTGTTTGGTAAACTATTACTTTTATTTAAAATATATGATGAGGGAGGGCAGTGTGCAGTGGCTCATGCCTATAATCCTAGCACTTTGGGCGGCTGAGGTGAGAGGATTGCTTGAGTCCAGGAGTTCAAGACCTGCCTGGCCAACAAAGCAAGACTCCATCCATACAGGCACATGCCTGTAGTCCCAGTTACCTGGGAGGCAGAGGCGGGAGGACCACTTGAGCCCAGGAGGCTGAGGACACAGTGAGCTGTGATCTTGCCACTGCACTCTACCCCAAATGATAGAGTGAAATCCTGTCTCCAAAAAACAAACAAATCTCTCTATATATAGTTATGTTTGTGTGTGTGTGTATGTGTGTATGTATGTATATATGTGTGTATTTATATGTATAATGAATAGTTTCCTTTGATCTAAAAAAATACTCTTCTATAACTATCTTTATTATAGGATAATTTTTGAATCCTACATACTAGAACAGTATAGACATGTATCATAATTTATTTTACCAATCCCCTGTAGTAAGCACTTTTATTAACATTTCATTAATATACATACTGCCGTGACAAACTTCAACACTGTCATGTGCCATTTTATTCAGCAGATCAGTACACCGAAAAAACGTCAGCCATCAGAAGGTAATATCCTCATCATCCTGTCACCAGCTCTATAACTTACCTGTATCCCAACTTGTTATTTCCTTCTTTTCTAAGAGCTCTAGAGTCTACCTCCTTCTGCATTTTCAGAGAACATGTTCTTTGATTAGTCCTCTTTGCTGTAAACTTTTCTTCCCTCTCTCTAGGTCACTCCCATCAGCATAGCATCATACTTAAATCTTCACAGTCTGAAAAAAAAAAAAAGTAGAAAAAAACTTCATTAACTCACATCTACCCCCTCTTCTCTCCTTACTGTGGTTTGAATGTCCCCTCTGAAACTCAGGTAGAAATTTGCTATTGTGATGGCATTAAGAGGTGAGACTTTTAAGAGGTGATTGGGAGAGCTCTGCCATCATGAATGGATTAATGCCATTATCCGTGACAGTGGAATAGTTATTATGGCAGTTTGGTATCCTTTTTCTCTCTTGCTCACACACTGTCTTGCCACATAGTGCCTTCTGCCATGGGATGGCCCTCACCAGATTCTGGTGCCGTGCTCTTGTATGTCCCAGCCTCCAAATAAAGTGAGCCAAATAAACTTCTATTCTTTTTGAACTGCTCAACCAGTGGTATTCTGCTATAGCAACAGAAAACAGACTAAGACATTACCCGATTTCTTGGACAAAAATTTTAGAAGATATGTCACAATTGTCTTAACTGCTCTAAACAGAAACTTTGGAAATTTTTTGTTTTTTGTTTTTGAAACCTCCTTCTGCCTCATGCTCACATTTAATCAATCAGAATAAATTATCAGTTTTATCATCTAAGTAAAT
Source organism: Papio anubis (assembly GCF_008728515.1). Classification (NCBI taxonomy): domain Eukaryota; kingdom Metazoa; phylum Chordata; class Mammalia; order Primates; family Cercopithecidae; genus Papio; species Papio anubis. Next base: position 54,269,318 of record NC_044996.1, on the reverse strand, counting down.
CTTTAATCACTTTATTTCTTTCCTTTTCTACTGTTTTAGTTCAAACTGTTGATATTTCTTGCCTGGACCACTGCAGGCCTGGATCCTAACAAGTATACTTTTACCTACTCCACCTCTCTTTAAATTGTTTCTACCAACAGAATAACCTTTTCAATTGCAAGCCTGATTATATTAGGCCTTCCTTCTCCCCCTCTCCCAAGACAGATGCACACACTTAAACCCCTTCAATGGCTTCCCACTGCTTTTCAGATAAAAACCAAATCTTTAGCTTAATAAACAAGACCCTGACTGAGCTGACTCTGTCCCACTTCTCTTAGACCTGCTTCTTACCAAGCTCCCCCTTATTCCCTATAACCCAGACACACCGCCATTCTTTTAATTCCATGGACAAGCAATTTTTTTTTCTGTCCCACGTCTTTGTAGATGCTCTCTCTTCCACCCAGAACCCTATTTACCCCAGTATCCTCACTCTCTAATGTAACTTCCTACATATGTTACATTTATTTCATATGTCATTGCCACCAAAAAAAAAAAACAAAAACACCTTCCAGGTCACATGCCCTTACTACGTATGTACTCATGCATAAAAATTTCCCTTATCAGAGCTACAAGTTAATAATTATTAGCATGACTGTTTTATTAATATCTATCTCGATCATGAAATTTCAAGCTTCATGAAAATCAGGACAATGTTTGTACTTACCATTGCATCTGTAACATCTAACACAATGCCAGGCTACAAACAGAATCTCAAATACATCTGTTGCATAAAGGAATGAATGAACACAAATTGGTCTTATACTTCATGTATCACTAAAATGACTCTTCTTAAAGATGCTAATAACCTGTTGCTAAATCTGACAGATATTTTAAAATTGCATATGAGATTTTTTTGCCATTGCTTCCTGAAAAATGTTCTTTCTTTGCTTTCCAAGACAATGAATGTCTTGAACTTCTGTGTTTATTCATCCTCAGAGCCTTTACCTGTCTCCTCTTTCTTTGTTCATTACTTGAATGTTAATGATCTATTATTTTCTTGATTCTCTGTCTTGTGAGAGAATATAAATTAGTAGTAAAATCATCTTCTTTCATTGCTGCAATATGCAAGTTCTGATGATTCTCAAATCTACATCTCCAGCCCAAATCTCTCTCCTGACCTTTGGACATGTATATCTGATGGCCTATTGTACAACTTTACATGGGTATCTTCAAAGCATCTTTAACATATCATATGTAACATTCATTTCTTTGCTTTCCACACACAAATGTGCTCTTCAGCATTCCCTATCTCAATGAATGACACCATTATCCAACCAGTTTATTAAGTTAGAAAGCTGGTAGTCATACATAATTTCTCCATTTCTTCTTCCAATACATCAAAACAGTATCCAAGCCCTGTTATATTTATCAGTTCAAACCCCTGTTGACCTCCTCCATTTCTCACTATCTCCACTACCACTACCTTTGTTGAGGCCACCAGCATTTTTGCCCAGATTACTGCACAAGTGTCTTAATTATTCTCCCCGACTCCAGTTTTACCCTCTTGAATCTATTCTCATTTTTTATAGTTAGAGTCATCTTATTTAGCCAGACATTTATCATGCTACTCCCCTGTTTGAAAAATATCTTCATTGGTCTTAGGATGAAACCATAGCTCCTTTGTGAAATTGATCAGATCTGTTCTATTTCTTGAGCTACAACTCTTGCCTTATTCTACTGGTACTCTATTTTTCAGCCATGCTGAGCTTCCTTTCCATCTGTTAACATGTCATGCCCTGTCTCACCTCAAAGCTTTCACTCATGAGCTTCTCTTCTTCTGCTTGCAGTATCCTCTACCCACTTTTTGCCTAGCTAACTCCTACTCATTGTTCATATCTCTATTTAAAATTACTTCTTCTAGAGAGCTTTTCCTGACCCTCACTGTCATCCCACTCTAGGTTACGCACTGCTCTTCTATGTTTCCATAGCTTGCTATATTTCTCCTATATTACCACTTATTATACCTTACTATAATTATATTTGTTTACTCATGTGTCTCTCCCAGTATATTATAAGCTCTGGTGATGGAAGATGTGTCTTTTGATAACTTTCGTATCCCCATCACCCCAGTACAGTCCCAACCACAATGTAGATGCATAATACATAGTGACTGAGTGAATGAAGTTTTCCCAATTTAAGATTTTTTATAAGTATATTTTAGAATAGCAAAGTAAATTAGAATTATGAAGATAAATTTTACATGTATTTTTATCTTTTGATATCAACACATCCAGTTTTTAGATAACAAGGGTCAGGGAACAGGTTTGCACAGGCTCTAATATAGAGCTATATTCATGTAGGTAGTTAAATGCTTTGTGATCTTGCACAAAAACCTATCTTTTGGAGGAAAAAAGGTTGAAATGTTTAATCTGTAATGTTCCACATGAAGTATGATTATACGAAATCGCAAGTATATTGATACTCCTCAGAAACAGTTATAACTACAAAACGACAACACTGAGTATTTCATAACGGTGTAACAGATTTTTGTGGTGGTAGGAGTGGTGGCAGTGGTGTGATTATTTTGAGAAGCTAAGAGTGATCTATTTAAAATTTCTCCTAGTAGTCTAACTTGACAGCAGATAGAATGGCAAAAGCAGCCTAGTCAGGTGATACTGTAAGTTAGATTTCTGCACCATAAACCACAGGTGCTGAGAAGCAACTTTAAAAAAGAGAATGTAGGAGGACACAAATTTAGCAGCCGTGGGGCTAAATAATGCAAAGATAGCTAAATTGGAGAAAGATGAATGATGTCAAAGTGGTAAAAACGAAGAGACCAGGTATTGCTACACAGCTGTGGCTTTTGTTTAAAAATGGCTGGCTGCTTTCAGTAGCTGTTGAGGCATAGGAAGTATGAAATCTCCCCACTGAGGCAATATATCAGCTGCCCAAATCTCTTCCTCATCAGTCAAGCTTGTTGGCCTTTGACTCTGCACAATCTTTGTGACACTGTTATCAATGATACTTCAGAAACATCTGCTCCAGAGCTGTCTGTTACTGCGATGGCAGACAGCAAATCTAATGGCACCAAAAAAGAATGACAAGAGACCCATTAATGTGTAGTGGTGGTATGAAACAACACAATAGCTCCGATCAGGGCTAGCTGAATCCATCAGCATTTCAATGTCTAGCTAACTTAGTAGCACACATTTGGAAAGACTTTAGTGTTCATGATGTCATTGACAAATAAGAAGTCAAAGAAAGAATTAAATTATTGCCTTATACAAAATATATGATGCTGTCTGTAAGTCAAAGTAGGATTAAGTGGAAGGTGATGGTGGGTCATTTGTGGAAAACTTTGATCCTTTTTATTTGTACAGGAAACTTAGAGTAGCAGTTTATACCTAATGCCCTTTTTGCCCAATATTCATTTACTCATTCACTCATTGATTCACTCATTCACTGCTTCATTTATTTGACAAATATTTGAGTTTTTACTCTTCTAGAAGGATATGCCAATGAAGAAAACAGACAAAAATCCCTCCCTTCATGAAGCTTAAAATCTAGTAGCCCAAGAAAAATAAAAACAAACAAATAAGATATATAATAATAAGTGTTATAAAGAAAGAAAAAGTAGGAAACAGGAGTTACGACTAAGTGAGGTCTCCGCAGTTTCAACAGGGAGGCCAGAGAAGGCTCCTTGAATAAATTGGCACTTGACTAGAGAAGAGGCAAGATAAGAAAGAGAGAAAGGAGAAGTTGGGGAGAACTTCTGACGTGAGGGAACCGTAATGCAAAGGCCCTGAGGCATGAGAGTGTCTCCAGGTTACAGCAAGGGCAGAGGCCAGTGTGACTGAGTAAGAGTGAGAGAGGGAAAATAAAAAATGATTCCATTCTAACTATCATAAAAACACTTTCATTCAGTACTTTGAGATCTTCCTAGCTGAGAATAATGTTTAAAATGCAATACTCCCCAAAATAACATTCAAAACTATCCTCTTCCAGATGCTTGTTGGCAACGGCAAGTATGTTTTAGGATGCTATTAGGGATGAACTCTGAAGATGAGAGTTTCTATATGTAGATGCAAGTCAAGTTCACCATTGGTGAGACAATGTGTGAGCAAATTGCTTGTTTAGTGAAGTCACATTAGCAAATGTAAAACCATCCCAGTTTCTTTCTCGTCTCTTTCTCCCTGTTTCCGTTGAAGAGATTTGAAAGAATCAATTTGAGGACTAGGGGAACTGACAGAAGCACCAGGCTGCATGGTGCAGTAGGCCTTTCATTGAAAGAAATGTGCAGGATACCAACCTTTCACATGGGAAGTAGCTGTATTTTGTTTCCCCAGAGACCTCTGGCACAGACCCTATGAGTAGGAGATGGGGGAGTGGGAGGTGAAGGGGGCGAAGGCAGAGTAATTATGGAAGGAGGATGATTTCCTATGGTGATCCAAGGACTGGAAGCATTCATATCTTCCCTTCCTCAAATGTACTGATGATTGTGAGAATCCAAAGTCAGTGTTAGTTTATTAGTTTCTTCCCCTCTTTCTTCTTTGGATTTTTATCAGTAAATAAAAATAATATGGCTAATCTTCATAACAATATTACCTACCTATGCTTTTTTAATTAGAAAAATATATATCAAATGGGCCTTCTAACAGAGTATACAAAAGAATGATCATGAAAGTGAACAGCAGCAACTCAAAATATCAGCTATTTGAAGTTATATTGACAAAATTTATATTCCATTCAAGTATTTTAAGGTTAAGATTTTCTATTCAAATGTTCTCTTTTCATTATAAAAAATGATCTTAGAAACAAGAACCATTTTGGAAACCAAACTTGATTCTACCTCATACTAAGTGATATTCCCAGCCCTCAAGATTCTCTGCAACCCTCTGCCTCTACCCGCTTCAACTCCTCTTAATGCTACTTCTTGGAAATGGAAAAACATAACACCAAGTGTTCATTTTTTTCTGAAAATATATCTTCCTCATTTTAACTGCAAATCGTTTTTTGAAGGCCTGGAGGATGCTGCATCAGCAATCAAAGAATCAAGAGTGTTAGAAAAACATTTTGTGAAGTACAGTACCAAATAAAGTGAACACTCAGCAAGCACGTTCTTGCCTTTGTGTGTCACAGTTTGCCAGCTTGTTATGCACAAATGTGATTCATGTGACTTTCCCACAGTCTGTGTGTGTTTGCAGCAGTACTGCTGGCATTCTAAGACAGGCTGTGCTACCTATTTTAGACATATGAAAGAAGTGACACATTTGCCTTTGAAAATGTATGGAAAAGCTATGTATTCTCTCATCAACATCTGTAAAATTTGTTTTGTTCAAAAGGCTTTTATTTCTACTCAACGATTATGAGTCCAGAGATTGATTAGCTTCAAAAATATGTGTCCATGAGTGGGATGCTACTCTTTTAATTCGTTTTCTTCAAATGAGATGAATGTTAAAGTGCTTTGACTGTGGGAAAATATATTTTTAGATCTTGTGGTCATCTCAATTTTCATTTAAGCAGCTGGTAAAGGGATAAACCAGAAATAAAAAAAAAAATAAATTATTGGCAAGTTAGCAGTTGAGAAGGTGATATATGAACATTTACTCTACTGCTTTTTAATTTTTAGCCTATTAATTCTTAGGTGACTGTTTCCTATGTATAACTTGTTAACTTGAGAATTTTGAATTAACAGGAACGTTGTAAGCATATTCTTGCCACGATCTTTGCAAGTTACTGGTTAAAAAGATCTTTAAAAACAATTGACTGGAGATACAGTAACATAATATTTGTTTAATGGTGACAAAATATCTTGCTTGCATAATTTAACTGGAAATTCAATACATTTAAACATAGGCCACAGTTGGTTGGGCGTGGTAGGTCACGCCTGTAATCCCAGCACTTTGGGAGGCCGAGGTGCGCAGATCAGGAGTTCGAGACCAGCCTGACCAACATGGTAAAAATACCCCGTTTCTACTAAAAAAATACAAAAAAATAGCCAGGCGTGGTGGCAGGCACCTGCGATCCCAGCTATTCGGGAGGCTGAGGCAGGAGAATCTCTTGAACCCAGGAGGCGGAGGTTGCGGTGAGCCGAGATCGCGCCATTGCACTCCAGTCTCGGGGACAAGAGTGAGGCTTTGTCTCAAAACAAACAAACAAACACAAACAAGCAAACAAACAAAAAAAATAGGCCACTGTGAAAATTCACAGCAAAATTTCAGGCTTATATATACTCTCTTTAGCATTTTCACTTGTATATTTTACAAACCGCTCAAATTTGATATGGACAAAACTGAACAAATCAATACCTTTCTCAAACTTTGCTCTCACTCAGAGGTCTTTATTTAAGTATATTCAATAATATAAGCAAGAAACCTGAGAGTCATCCTTGACTTTTGTCTTTTCACTCACACCCCACAGCTAATTAATCATAAAAGTCCTGACAATTTTACGTCTAAAATATCTCTTAAATCTCCCAAATGTCTGCTTTTTTCTATCCCGTCCCTTAGACCTAGCTGCCATGATTACTTACTTAAACTGCTGAAATACTCTAAATAGTCATTTCTTTCTAATCAGAATGATCTTTTAAAAGTGCATTTTGATCCTGCTATTATCTTTCTTAGAAAACTATATTTGCTCCCCTTTCCTCTTAGAATGAAGGCTAAAACCCTTAGTATGACTCTTATACCTGTTTTACACTACTACCCTTTCACTCTTCGAATTACAAGCATATAAACCTAATTTGAGCTCCTACAATGAATTCTATTCCTCCCCACCTCTGGAGCTTCCCACATGCTGTTCCCTCCGCTGGAAATTTTTTGTCTCTCTTTCAGTCTTTCAGATCCCAATCTAAAGTAGATTTTCCTGCTATAAAATCTGTAAACATCTTGCACTCCTCTAGAGTGTTGGGTAAATTGTAATTAATTAATTTTGGATGTAATTTTAATAGTTTTTCTCAAGAGAATATAAGTTCCAGAAAGGCCAGTGCCACTTCTCTCTTCGATGACTCAAATTCTCAAGTACCTATGAAATACCATGTATAATTGTTTAATATGTATTGCTTAATATATATTTGTATTGAATGAATGTCGAGTTCTTTACAGTGAGGTGACAGCACTTAATTTACCTCAGATGTTGTATTTTGACAAATTTCACATTTTTTTCTTTAATTAAAGTGTCTCAATAGTCAGCCAAGTACAGCTGACTAAAACCATGTGACTTAAGTGTATCCATTTGAAAGACTCAAGGTACATCTATTTTCTAGATAATTTTCAAGATTGTGTCTTCATGTGATTTGTACAAATGACAAATATAGTACTTAAATTAGGATGCAACTACTTTATTTTCTCTTCATCTTAAGATACAGGATATGCACATGCAAAAGAGCCAAAAAAGACATGAAAGGTAGTTTTATTTTTATGGTCACCCATCAAGAGTATATGCTTTTTTGTCCTTAAGTCACTCAGATAATATTTAGAATATATTGATAACAATTAGTGTTATCATGTCAATTTTTTCTTATTTCTACTGAAAACTCCATGTAGGATCCACATATTATTGCAGAGACATACTTTTAATGCATTTTTAAGTGGTATGCTTGAGACCTTGGACACAGATGGAGAATGTGTTTTTGCTGATCCTTTCTTCTCTCATGTCAGAGACCTATTCTCTTTTGCCACTCCCATATCCAATTTTCATCATTGTAACATTCATGTGCTATAGTGCTGTATATGTATTAATGATTTTTAAGGAGTGACTTCCTCCAATATAATTTCTACTTGAAAAGTAGAACTTTTGATTGATGGAAAGACTTCAAATAGGAAGAAATGAAATTGTAGGCCAGCCGCAGTGGCTCACGCCTGTAATTCCAGCACTTTGGAAGGCCAAGCCAGACCAATTGCTTGAGGTCAGGAGTTTGAGACCAGCCTGGCCAACATGGTGAAACCTCATCTCTATTAAAAATATTAAAAAAACAAGTTAGTTGGGCATGGTGGCGCACACCTGCAATTCCAGCTACTTGGGAGGCTGAGACAGAAGAATAACTTGAACTCAGGAGACAGAGGTGGCAGTGAGCTGAGAGATCACACCACTGCACTCCAATCTGGGCAACAGAGCAAGACTCCGTCTCAAATAAAAAAAAAAAAAGAGAAAGAAAAAGAAAAAAAAAAAGAAAATAAATTATAACAGTGAATGACTGCTACTGAAGTTCATATTTTTGAGCTAGGAATCTGGTTCTATGAAACTTACTTAGAAAATCCTCTAAAATAGTGAGAAATAAAGCAGAAAGTAATATGTAAATTGATGCTGGAACTTCAAGGAAGACTCATTTGAAGGTAATATTCTAGCTGGCTTTTGGGTGCTGTACAAATCCATTTCCTTAGACATTTTTTTTTCTCCTGATGTCTTCCAAAAATGTTTTAAATGTAATATTTGTTTTAAGATGATTTGCTAAAATTTATATTGCATCAAAGTTTGTTATATTCATTTAGACTTACATCCATATATATATATATATATATTTTTTTTTTTTTTTTGAGATGGAGTCTTGCTCTGTCGCCCAGGCTGGAGTGCAGTGGCATGATCTAGGCTCACTGCAACCTCCACCTCCTGAGTTCAAGCAATCCTCCTGCCTCAGCCTCCCAAGTAGCTGGGATTACAGATGCACACCACCACACCTGGCTAATTTTTGTAATTTTAGTAGAGATGGGGTTTCCCCATGTTGGCCAGGCTGGTCTCAATCTCCTGACCTCAAGTGATCTGCCCACCTCAATCTCCCAAAGTGCTGCGATTACAGGTGTGAACCACTGTGCTCAGCCGACTTCTTTTAATGTTTATTATTAGCCCTATTTTAACTTCTTCTAGTGATTTAACATTGATTGCTTTCTTTGTAAATAAAATAACACAATAAGTGATTACAGGCTCGTGCCTGTAATCACAGAACTTTGGGAGGCTGGGGTGGAAGGATCACTTGAGGTCAGGAGTTCGAGACCAGCCTGGCCAACATGGTGAAACCCCATCTCTACTAAAAATACAAAAATCAGCTGGGCACGGTGATACGCACCTGTAGTCTCAGCTACTTGGGAGACTGAGGCATGAGAATTGCTTGAACCCAGGAGGCGGAGGTTGCTGTGAGCCAAGATTGCACCACTGCACTCCAGCCTGGGTGACAGAGCCACTCCATCTCAATAAAAAAAAAAGTATACAGCATACTGAACATGTTAAATGGAAATAAATAACACCTAGAAACATAGCAGAAAAACATACATCAAGGATTAAAAAAAAAAAACGCAAACAACTTAATCTGGTAGTTCTATCAATGAAGGTGTTAAAGTCCCCAACTATAACTGGATTTGTTTTTTTCTCCTTTTAGCTCTATCAGGTTTTGCTTCTTGTGTTTTCAGGCTCTGTTGCTTGATGCACACACATTTAAGATATTATGTTTCCTGATTAACTGACCCTTTTATCATTCAGTCCCTCTTTAGTGATTTTCTTTGTTCTAAAGTCTACTTTATCAAATTTAATGATGTCATGGTTAATGAGAGACCACATATGCTATGGTGATTTCATAAGATTATAAAGAACCAGAAAAACTCCTATCACCTAGTATTTACTATGCTATATTTTTTGTGTTTGGAGTATACTCCTTCTACTTATAAAAAGAATTTAACATAAAACAGCCTCAGGCAGGGTCTTTAGGGGGTTTTCCAGAAGAAGGCATTGTTATCACAGAAGATGACGTCTCCATGCCTGTTACTACCCCTGAAGATCTTCCAGCAGTCCAAGATATGAAGGTAAAAGACAGTGATATTGATGACCTGACCCTATGTAGCCCTAGGCTAATGTGTGTGTTTGTGTCTTACTTTTTAACAAAAAAGATTAAAAAGTAAAATATAAAAATAAATATTTTAAAAATGGAAAAAAGCTTATAGAACAAAGATATAAAGAAGAAAACATTTTTGTATCACTGTACAATGTGCTGGTGTTTTAAGCTCAGTGTTATTATAAAAGAGTTAAAAAATTAAAAAATTTATGAAGTAAAAATGTATAGTGAGCTAGGGTTACTGCATTATTGAAGAAAAATATTTAAAAAATATATTTAGTGTAGCCTAAGTGCACAGTGATTATAACGTCTACAGGAATGTACAGTAATGTTCTAGGCCTTTATATTCACTCACCACTCACTCACTGACTCATCCAGAGCCACTTCCAGTCCTGCTAGCTCCATTCATGGTAAGTACCCTATATAGGAGGACCATTTTTAAATCTTTTATGTCATAATTATACTGTACCTTTTCTATATTCAGATATGTCTAGATACACAAACACCGTTGTGTTATAATTGCCTATGGTATTCAGTACAGCAACATGCTACAGGTTTGCCGCCTAGGAGCAATAGGCTATACCATGTAGCCTACGTGTGCGGTAAGCTATACCATCTAGGTTTGTGTAAATACATTCTATGAGGTTTCTACAATGATGCAATTGAGAAATGAAGCATGTCTCAGAATGTGTCCCTGTTGTTAAGCAACACATGACTGCAATTTTCTTTCTCTACATGTATTGAGCAGCATGTCAGATGGTGTTAAAATTTTTGCTATAACCATCAAATATAAGAAACGCATGTAAAAGGTTAATCTGTTGTATTTATCCCTGTTTTTAGCCTAGCCGATGCTTTTATATCTCTTCTGAAACTCTGGCCATTTTTTTGTTTTCATTTATTTTCCATTTAGAGAACTTCCTTTTGCCATTCTTTATGAGTAAATTTGCTAGCAACAAATTCTCTTAGTTTTCCTTAATCTGGCAATGTTTTAACTGTCCATTCATTCCTGAATCATAGTTTTACTGAATATAGGATCTGAAATTGAAAGGTCTTTTCATTCAATACTTGAAAAATAATGTTATTTCATGATAGCTTTCGTGGTTTCAGACAAAATATCTCCTCTCACGCAAATTCATGTTCCCCTGTAGGTATGCGTTGTTTCTCTCTGGCTGCTTTCAATGTTTTTCTTTGCCTTTAGTTTTCAGAAATATGATTATGATATGTCTTGACAGTGATTTTTTTTGGATTTATCCTTTAGTGGTTTGCTTAACTTCTTGAAACTCTAGGTTTATGTCTTTTGCCAAATTTTGAAAGTTTTCAGCCATTATTTTTATTTTTTCAGTTCTGCTCTTTCTCTTCTCTCCTTAGACTCTGATGACATGAATGTTACTTCTTTTGTTTATGTCACAACTGAAACACTGTTCATTTATTTTTATTCTTTGTTCATTCTGTCATTCAGATTGGGTAAATTCTAATGATTTTTTTTCTTTAAGAAAATTAAATCTATCCACTGTCATTTTCACTCTATTATTGAACTCATTGATTGACATTTTATTTCAATTTTCTCTTTTTCAGTTGTATAGTTTAAATTTGTTATTTTCTAACTTAGGTTTCTTCACTGAGAGTACTTTTTCATTTTTTTGTTTGTTTATTTGTTTTTGTTTTTTTGAGATGGAATCTTGCTCTGTCGCTAGGCTGGAGTGCAGTGGCACGATCTTGGCTCACTGCAACCTCTGCCTCCTGGGTTCAAGCGATTCTCCTGCCTCAGCCTCCTGAGTAGCTGGGACTACAGGCGCACGCCACCATGCCCAGCTAACTTTTGTATTTTTAGTAGAGACAGGGTTTCACCATGTTGGCCAGGATGCTCTCGATCTCTTGACTTCATGATCCACCCACCTGGGCCTCCCAAAGTGCTGGGATAACAGGTGTGAGCCACCACGCCTGGCCTCATTTATTTTAAGAAAATTTATAATTGCTTGTTGAAGCAGTTCCACAATGGCTACTTTAAAATATTCCTCAGATAATTCCAACATCTGATTCATGTTGTTGTTGATTGCCTACGTAGGTTATGTTGTAAGTTTCGGGTTCTTGGTATGGCAAATAATTTTAGCTATAATCCTAGACATTCTATATATTGTGTTAAAAGTCTCCTTTATTTATTTATTTATTTATTTTGCAGGCAGTTCTCCTGTTGAGGTCCAATGTGAAAGATAATTGGATGTGTATTTCACCTTTATTTTTGGACCACTGGGCAAAAGTGAGCACTAACTCAAACTCCTCTTTGGAGATAGGTGGGGTGAAAATTCAACTCTCACCTAGACTTGGACAACAGCTTCCCAGAAAGGTGGGGCATTGACTCACACCACCTTATTGCCTCCAAGTGGATACAACAAATCAGTTCTCCACTGGGCCACACTGACATTAGGGAGTGGTGAAGCAGAGACCTAGTTCCGACTATTTTGTTGCTGCAGAATGGCTAGCAAAATTTCAGCTCCCTGCCGGACCCTGATGACACTGCTGGAGGAGAGTCGAGGAAAACAGAATGTCAAATAGCTGTACCTCTCACAACCTCTGATGACTTGATGCTAGTTGGGATGGGGGCTTAGATCCCCATTGATCCCCTCCCCAACACCAGGGAAAGGGAAAAGCACAGAGTCATCAAGCCAATCTACTATGACTGTTCCATCTCGTTGATGCAGGGTAGAGGTAGAAGTTCATTTTTGCACTGGACCCCACTGAAGACTGTGGAACAGGTGGAGTGTGAAGTAGCTCTGCTTTACACTTCCTTGTTCCATCGTGTTGCAGCTGGGTGGGTGTGAAGGTTCAGCTCTCCAGTGGATTTCACTGACCTCTGGGGCGGGAGAAAGAGTGAAGTATTACTTGCATTGAGTTGTACTACTTTGATCAGTCTCTCTGCTGGGTAGCACTGGAGCCACAGCTCACCATTAGACCACACAGACGCTGAGGAGGCTTGGGAGCACTGCCTGGTTCCCCTGAGAAGGATATAAAAGATCATTTCCCTGTTTAACCTACCAATACCACTTGCCAAGGGAATTGAAGAACCACCTATTTCCATTAGGCACAGTAGGGAAGATTAGCTCCTTGCTGGGCTCCACCCACACCACACAGCTGGGGAATGGGAGCATACTTACTGCTTCAACATGCTTACTGCTTCTCAGGCCTGCTGAGACTACAGTGGTACTGGGAGATGGAAGTGGTGGTTTCTATTGGTGTTTGACTTGAGTAGGGTGGGTATAGCCAAAACGTTTTTCTATGAGGCCATCATTTCCTGTTTCTTTGGTTTGGGGGGCAAAATATTTTCTTGGAGCTTTTCTTTGTGTTTGTTGGTAGATGCAGATGGGGGCTTCTGCAGAACTCTATCTGGGATATATGAGAAGTACTACGGATACCCAGGGAACTCACCACAACGTCCTTCCTTATATTTTGATGTCCATAGGCAGCCCACTTTCTTTACATCTTTCAGAAATTTCCTATGCTTGTTTGTTATTTATACCCGGAGTTATTTTAGTTGGAAAAGAGAAGACCTGCGAGGCATATGGCTACTCCATTTTGCTGGCAAACCTAGAACATTTTACTTATATTATCAAAATCTAAAGTTAATCGATATATTATCCTGGTCCCAAACACTGCAAGTACATAGAACACTTTAATTGTGATCATTTTACTTTCGGTTCTTTATTTTATTGGTTTAAAAATATTAAACCTATTTGTTATCTCTGTCTTATAACTCTGACATCTAAACATTTTTGAAGTTATAAAACCATTGTTGTTGGTTATTGCTGGCCTGTCACTCATCATTGCTTCCAAGTGTGTGCACATATGCCTGTGTGTGTATTCAGAAAATAAGAGCTCTTTCCTCATTTAGAGAAAAATGTTAACAACACTCATTTCTGAGTGATGAAGTTACAGATAGTTTTATTCTACCTTTCTATACATTTTATTGTTTCCAAATTTCTTACAATACGCATGGAATATTTGTATAGTCCTATAAAATCATAAAGTTGTTTCTTCTCTTTTCAAAGCTTACATTTCTCACTAGAAAACTAAGCTTATTGAATATACCAGATATCTACTCAATAAATTAACAATCATTTTAATTAAATAAATCATTAACTTTGATAATAAATCTGTCTATGAAAGTATGATTAATTAATTTTCTAATTTTTAACTTGTTGTGATCATTACCATGTGCTTTCCTTGGTGAAGATGCCTATAATGAACAAGCATGTAAATATTTTTTGCTCCCATAATTGTAGCCAAATGAGGAAAGCTAATATTAATAAAAGAAGTGCTAGCCTGGCCAACATGGTGAAACCCCATCTATACTAAAAATGCAAAAATTAGCTGGGCGTGGTGACGGGTGCCTATAATCCCAGCTACTCAGGAGGCTGAGGTAGGAGAATTGCTTGAACCCAGGAGGCGGAGGTTGCAGTGAGCCGAGATTGTGCCACTGCACTCCAGCCTGGGCAACAAGTGAGACCCCATCTCAAAAAGCAACAACAGCAACAACAACAACAACAAAGAAGTGCTTAATTTACACTGTATTTGGAAAAGGAGACTGGATCTGGCTGGTTAGTCCTGTGTCAGAAGATGAAGAGGACTATAAACAGAAATGCAGGAGAGGTTTGGGGGAGGAACAACACAGGGTACTGATGAGAAGGTAATGAGAATCCTTAGGGTAATTACTGGTAGAAAATGTTAGAAACACTGTGGTGGCATTATATAGCCAGGCAGAAAAGTGTTGTTTCTTTAGAAATCCCCAGGGAGTGAGATTCTTCTATATCCTTCAATATTATATTTTGTAGTCTAACACCCTAATTAGTTTTTACCAAATTCCTGTAGAGTAAATATGGATTACACATTAGTCATAACCTCAAATGCCTCTGCCTTAGTTGGTCAGTCAACAGCATGTGAACCTAAGGCAGCTTTTTTGATCTTTGCTTTTCTGCCCCTCTCCTAGTCAGCGCTTAGACTGGCATGTTGAGTTGTTGGCTCTCTTGCTTTTTCCTCATCTTTCTATAGCATGGTATTAAACCCTAAGTGTTTCTGATGTATTTATTTGCCTTGACTCTGTTGGAAGATGGATGGTGCCATTCCTTTTCTTTCTTTCTTTTCCTCACACCATCATATCTTTTACCAAATTTTTCAACCTTGAAAATTAATTAGAATTCCTTCAAAGTAGCTAGACAGGGCAATATAATCTGAGAATATATGTGAAATACCTTACAAGGACTGGCATTTAGTAGATGCTCAACAAATGCCCCAAATTGTCTCCTGTTTAAATTTCTGGAGAGCTAAAATATCTTCTATGTTAATTGTTTTCTAATTCAACAAATATTCATTGAGCACCTATATTGTATGTACAGCTTATATTCTGTTCATTACTTTTTCTCTCTAAAATAGCAGACTAGACATGTATCATTACCCACCATAAAGATGTCTGATGCTCTCACACATGTATCTATTGCGCATAAAATGAAACAGTGTGGCATACGATAATGAGCACTTGTCTTGGAAGACCCATGTATTATCCAGGCTTCTCCAGTTTCTAGCTAAATTACCATAAACCAATTACTTATTCCGTTAGAAGCTCAGTTAGCTCATGTACAAAAACATGGAGTCAATGATACAGACATTGATTATCTTACAGGACTGTTACACATAACAATCTATCAATCTATAAAACATTTAAAAATATGTGTAAAAACTTTCAAGTGTTATACAAATATGTTATATATCTAAATGTTAGCTACCCACTTATATTTCATTCTGAGATCAATGTTCTTTGTAAGCATTCCACAAAATATTTATATATGTACTATAAGTGTAAATGCATTTTTTTTATAGGTGAAGAACTTTAGTCAGCTATATGAGGCAGGTGGAGAAACTGAGAATAGAATTTTAGTCTTCTCAATCTGATAATTTTTTGCAGTAGACAGTGTCGTTCTTTCTACTTGTTTTTGAAAACTGTAAATATCAATGAAAATGCCTTAATGAATAGTGGAATAAAAATTACAAGTTATAGAATGTGTAGTTTACAAAACTAAACACATCTCTAATGGTGTACCTATTAGTTAGGAGTTCAGCAGTGAAAAAGCTTAATTAAAACTGTGATTAAATATAGTTCAGTATAGAATCTTGCACCCTTCTCAGATACTAGGGTACAGATGATAAAAAAATAAAGGGTTCTTTTCTCTCTTAAATTCAATCAGTAAACAATTTAGATGAACTCATTTCAATTTGGAAGTCTCAAAAACCTAATGCAGCTGAATCATCTATCAAACAATTTAAGACATCTATTATTATAAGTGATATCTATGTAATGAAGAGGTCAAAATCATCCTCTGGTAGTTATCTCTCTGAGACCAGATCCACATAAGACAAAGCTAACTGGCAAAGTAAAAGCCAAGAAAATGATTGCGGTTCGTGGATGTTCTATCCACGATATTCTCTTTTAGGTTAATCTCATTGTCAAACCACAATACAGTAGCTGCTTGGGTTACAATGAATTTTGATTACGCCACTTTGAATCACACTCTAATTGTCACAGAAAATGAAAACAATGAAAAAACATGCCTGTATTCATTTCAGATACATTCATGAGCCATGGAGCCAGTACATTATTTTTCTGAGCATATTCCAAAAGATGTCAGGTCTTTTCAAATCTAGCCATCTCTTTTGTCAATAAGGCTGCTTAAGAAATGAGATTTTGATTCAAATTCAGTATCAAAATATCAAGCCCAAAACAATAATCTCAAACATTACCTCTGCATTACCTCTAACTCAATATGCAGAAAACACTTACCCTCTGACATTTCAAAGTAATAAATCAGCACCATCTGTCCCCAGGCTTTGCTGTTTCTTCTCCTCCTTACACTGCTCAGGGGCATTCATCATGTTTCTTCCATTAGCACACACCATAAAGATGTGTTGTTCTGACACCTGTATATCAGCCAAAGTTACACTCTAGGGATGCCAAAATACCTTATCATATTGTCATGAACACCATCCCTCCCTTTTTTTTCCATTGAAAAGCTCTTTGGCTCTCTGGAGAAAAATGGCTCTACATAAATTTGTCATTATTGGTTGCATTTTGTTTGAGAAGAATCCAATGTCAGTTACATTACAGCTTGATCTTAGAGTGATTTCTAACACCGGATAGTGAGAGCGAGAATGGGGTAATGCAGTCCTGTCTTCAAATATGACAATAACTGAAATTACAATTAATTTGAGATCATCTGGACATACGGTATATATAGCACAGATTAGTTTTGTACTTCACAGAAAAGTCTGTTATGATACACAGATTTAATGATTGTGATTCTACTAATCACAAATGACCTTGAAAATCCATGCTATGTGATGATTTATATTTTATAATCACATTCCCTATCACTGCATTAGCAGAGGGAGTTAACTTAGCTTGCAGCCTTATGTTTCTTTAGACGTTTTTCTGCCTGCTGTAACACTCCAGAGGTGAGACAAACCTTATTTCTCCTAGAAAGTTCTTCCTCCCCAAATGTGATATAATTGAAAAAAAAAGAGATGAAAATTGACAATATACAAGATTTTAATGTATATATATTCCTGTATATATATTAAGAGCCTACAGTACTTCTTTATAGGAAGACTAGGGATGGTTTTATGGAACGGGAGGTTGCAAATTGGGAGCGCCTAATACTTATGAACCTTCATTTGTTATCCCATATTTAATCTTCCCAATGGTTTTGTTTTGTGGGAAGAAACAGCCTCGGTGAGGTTGAACAGTTGAGTAATTTTTCTGAGCCTCATATTCTCCATTTGGAAAAAAAGGTTAGATAACTTTAAAACAACTAATAATCATGGCTGTCTATAATTCTTACTTATTCCTACTTTACCTTTTTTCAGGATCTGCCACACCTCAGACTTCAGACTATACAGAGGTTGTTGTGTATGTGCATGCATGCATGCATGCGTGTGTGTGTGTGTGTGTATAGATGTGTAGGTTGGGTGTTTAAATTGAGAAGGGGAAGGGTATAATGAGACTCATGAATCATACTCCTTGTCCTCTTCTAACTTTGATGCTTTAGTTCATAAACAGGACTTCAGTAATCCCAAACACTAGCTTTACTGCCTGGAATATGAGTTCCCCAGTGCCTAGGTCTCCTGCCAATGAATTTGTTGCCCACAGATGCTTCCAGAATACCTAAAGAAAAAAAAATGCTATTGTCGGCCTGAATTCCCACTACTTATTTATTTGTTGTGTGCTTTCCATGTTGGCCCAATTTTCAGATTTCAGATCTTCCTTTGGATTCATGATCCCAAGTACTCATGTGAAAGTAACCAAACCCTAATATTATTTTGTTGTTTGGATCTATTTTCCATATCCTATACTTTTACCTCAACTTTTCCTAGTTTGATCTTGCTTAACCAGAGTCTGACTCCCAACTTTCACAGAATTTGTGGTCAAAGTGTACATTTTTCTGATCTTAATATTGATTGATGCATGTATAAGTATGTTGTTAAAAGAAAAATAAAATATTCCTCAATGTTTGCCCTACTTTATCTTCTTTATTACATATCCTAAGAGATCTGGTCATTAGGAATTATTATGTTTGAGTTGGGACTGTAGAAATCTATGAGTCATTTCATTCATGCTTGGTAGATCTTCACATTGGAAACACAAAAGATCAAGTAAAGCAAAAAAGAAAATGTACTATGCTATTATTTTTTTAAAAAAACACAAGCAGAAAATCAACTATTTTCCTTTCTTTGAGTATATTTTTAAGACATTTTCAAGGCTAAAACACAGTTATTAGGTTTGAATTTTTTGATTTGGTTAAAAGTGGAATAGTATAAATGGATAAGCTTATTTCTAACAGATCATTTTACTCTTATAAGTTTAATGTTAAATATTTACATTTTGAAAATAAAAATTTGTCAGGCAACTTAGAGAAGTACATGGCACCTATATTGTAAAATACGTAATGTGACCATTTAATTTATATGACCGTCTGTAGTGCTTATTCAATGTGATTGAAAATTTTAATTGAGAAGTTATAGTAAAAATGTATTTTGGAAGAAAATGAATTATAGAGACATAAAAATAAGTTAATAAAGGTAACAGCATTAAGTATATCGAAGAACATTATCTTTACCTATGACTACATTTTTTTCTGGAAAATAAATGTTAAAACCCTTATGAGAATTGTGCGCAAAATTAAAAAACAAAAAGTATTTTAAATAATACATGCATTTTTTTCTTTAGGGTTTTACACAATCATTTTGTCTCATTATTCCTTGTTGGTGTGAACCCCTGAAGCAAAACTGCACGTATTATTGAAAATGGCTACCCGAAATCCCTGACAGATCAACATCCTTCTTGCAGTTTCTGCCTCACCCTTATTTAACTAGCAGTGACAGTAGCATTTATCTTTTCCTAGTCTGTAGGAACGCAAGCATGGTTATCCACAATGTTTTTATTTAAACTGTTATTTTAAAAATCTTTGTCATAGTCAATATCTTTTGCGCTACCAGTGAGGAAGACTATTTTCTTTTAGATCAAAGAGTACTTATAGTAATCTTCTATGAAAATGGAGAAGCAAAATCAATTATATAATGTTAGAACGTATTTTTCTATTCTATTTCAACTTTTAAAATTGATCAAAATTGTAGCAAGAAATCATTCTTTCGGGTTTGAATAGATTCATTGGAAACATGCACACACACACATACACACATCTTATGACCTTTTTTTTAAAGTGAATTTGAATCTTCTCATATACACTATGTGGGTTTAGGCAGTTGCTCATATCAAATATATAAAATGTATTGCTTTTTAATGAAATTATATTATGAGTGTTGGCACCATAAATTTTCCACTACTTTTTCTATAACCAAATAAAGTGTGTTTGTTTTAAAAAATACTCTTAGTTTATCAGTGCTGTTGTCAAAAAGAAAACATATTCTCAGGAAGAATATGGATGTTGACATTTTTGGATTCCATTTTCTCTAAATAGGCTCTTTCTGAGAAAGATTGCATTCAAAGGCTGTCTTTCAAAACAGTTTTATTTCTCTTTGAAGTGAGAATTTTCTGTTCATACATTTGAATTTTTTTTTTTTTTTTTGAGACGGAGTCCCGCTGTGTCGCCCAGGGTGGAGTGCAGTGGCCGGATCTCAGCTCACTGCAAGCTCCGCCTCCCGGGTTTTTACGCCATTCTCCTGCCTCAGCCTCCCGAGTAGCCGGGACTACAGGCGCCCGCCACCTCGCCCGGCTAGTTTTTTGTATTTTTTAGTAGAGACGGGGTTTCACCGTGTTAGCCAGGATGGTCTTGAACTCCTGACCTCGTGATCCGCCCGTCTCGGCCTCCCAAAGTGCTGGGATTACAGGCTTGAGCCACCGCGCCCGGCCCATACATTTGAATTTTTAAAAGCAGTCTAGAAGCAAAAGATGCCACCCCAAATCAGTGATGCAACACTTACTTACTTGGAAATTTAGAGTCAACTATAGAACTCTATAATTAATATACTTTGCAACTTTCCTTCAAATACTGTACAGAGTGGCGTTACAAAAAACAACTCCTTTGAAAATTCATAGTCAAGACTAAGAGCAGAATAATTTTTTGGTTCTTGTGAGCAGAATTAGAGAAAAGAAAAAACACTTTTATAAAATTGTTTTTCTAAAAATAACATATTCTGATCAAATAGGCCTGACCTTTTGTTCATAACGACAAAGGGCATGACATTCTTGATATCCGTTCAATTTCACAACTCTAGTACGGGGTTTACTTTAAATTTTCTTGCTCAAATGTTTCCAAAATAGTGGTCGCAAGTATTCTGCTTTTGTTTTGCTGTTTGTTCATCTTTTTCTGGTGAATCTGCCTGGGAAATTAATTTTTACACATGTGTGTTTCAAGAGGAAATTAAGAGCAACTTAATGACTTTCTAAGGAAATAGAGAAAAAAATACAGATGACAGATCTGTTAATGCTTTCACAATCCCTTTGGTGTTTATTTTTGCCAACATAAGAATGTAAACCAAAGAAAAAAATGATAAGTATTAAATTAAATATAGTCAAAACATGTTAGAGGAAAATAAATGTGAAAAATAAACACTTCTCAATTGTTTTTCAGTTTTTCTATATGGCGTCACTATTGCATACCGGATAATAATGCAAGTCAGGTCTCTTGAAAAGTGGCTCTTTCAGGGCCTGTAAGGCAAGCACATGTAACTGCTGACAGAGTTGCTATTTAGAAAGTTCAATCTCACCTTAAGTGGATAGTGTTTATTATTTTGCCTTTTCTACTAACTCCTTGTGCAGCTTTATGGCCATTTTCTTTCTCTACCTGTGAGTTTATACCTTTATAAAATCTAGTACCCTCCTCTCAGATATTTTAACAAGTGTGATGCTTGTGAAATGCTTGGAAAGTTGTGAAAGCGACTATCTAGTTAGGACGCATAATAATCAGCATCTTTCTGCCTTAAGTAAACAAATACTTAGTCAAAATTGTAGTTACTAAGTTCTTAGATTGTGGCAGTATCACCTGAAGCAGGGGTCAGCAAGCTACAGCCCACAGGCCAAATCCACCCAGCCACCAGTTCTTGTGAATGAAGGTTTATTAGAACACAGTCATGCTTATTTGCTTATATATTGTCTATGGCTGCTTTCATATTATAACAATATAGTTGAGTATAGATGTTCCTAACCTTACAATGAGGTTACATCCCAAATAAACCTATAGCAAATTGAAAATATCATAAGGCAAAAATGCATTTAATGTATCTAACATTGCAAACATTATGACTTAGTCTAGCCTAACAACATGTTCAGAGTACTTACATTAGCATACAGTTGGGCCAATTCATCTAATATAAAGCATATTTTGCAATAAGGTATTGAATATCTCATGTAATTTATTGAACACTGTACTGGAAGTGAAAAACAGAATGGCTGCATGGCTACTAGAAGTGTCATTTCTACTGAATGTGTATCAGTGTTGCACCATTATAAAGTCAAAATATTGCAAGTTGAACCATTGTAAGCTGGTAAGCATTTTTAGTTGCAACAGAGACCATAAGAAATATAGGTATGGGCTGGGTTCAGTGGCTCACGCCTGTAATCACAGCACTTTGAGAGGCCAAGGAGGGCAGATCATGAGGTCAGGAGTCTGAGAGCAGCCTGACCAACATAGTGAAACTTCGTCTCTACTAAAAATACAAAAATTAGCAGGACATGGCGGCAGACGCCTATACTCCCAGCTACTTGGGAGGCTTAGGCAGGAGAATCGCTTGAACCTGGGAGGTGGAAGTTGCAGTGAGCCGAGATCAGGCCACTACACTCCAGCCTGGGCAATAGAGCGAGACTGCATCTCAAAAAAAAAAAAAAAAAAAAGAAGTAAAGAAATACAGATATGACATTATCAGAAAACCAGAATTTGAAGCAAAAGGTATCAAAAGGCCAGAGAAAATATTTCATACTGAAAAAGAATAGTCCATCACAAATACAAAAGTCATGAAAGTTTATTACCTAATTATGTAGTTTCAAAAAATGTAAACAAAAACTGACAGTTTTCAAGGAGAAATGGATAAATCTGCAATCGCAGTGATAATTTAACATATTTCACTAAGTTTATAGACCAAGTGTATTAGAAAAGTGAAAAAGAATATAGAGAATTTGAATTTTATAATTAACAAACTAAGTTTAATATACATATATTACAAACACATGTATTTGTACCTGCAAAAGAAGAATGCAAATTATTTTCAAATATTTTTCAAAAACTGACCATATATACTAAGCCTCAAGAAAAAAATGTAAACAAATTAAAAAATCAAAATCTTATAGGACCCATTATACTTACTGACTATTAAAAATAAAATTAGAAACTAATAACCAAAATGCAGTAAGACAAAACAAACAAAAACCCTAAACACCTAAAAATTTAAAAATACACATTGGAATACATCTTGGGTTAAAAAAGGAAATAGAAATTAATATTATAATTTATTTAGAATGGAATGACACCTCATATCAAACTGCTACGATGTGACCAAAAGGAGACTTAGAGAAATATATATGTGTGTGTGTGTGTGTATATATGTGTGTGTGTGTGTGTGTGTATGTATACCTTCAATGAATTTATTAGATAAGAAAAGCACAGAATAAATTTTAAAAGCCCCTTTTGATTCAGGAAGCTAAAAGGATCACAAAGTAAATTCTGTTAAAGAAATAAGTTAATAACAGGTTCCAAGATGGCCGAATAGGAACAGCTCCAGTCTGCAGCTCCCAGCATGAGCGACACAGAAGACAGGTGACTTCTGCATTTCCAGCTGAGCTTTGAAGAGAGTAGTGCTTCTCCCAGCATGGAATTTGAGATCTGAGAATGGACACACTGCCTCCTCAAGTGGGTCCCTGACCCCTAAGTAGCCTAACTGGGAGACACCTCTCAGTAGGGGCTGAGTGACACCTCATACAGCTGGGTGCCCCTCTGAGATAAAGCTTCTCAGAGGGAGGATCAGGCAGCAACATCTGCTGTTCTGCAATATTTGCTCGTCTGCAGCCTCCGCTGGTGACACCCAGGCAAAAAGGGTCTGGAGTGGACCTCCAGCAAACTCCAACAGACCTGCAGCTGAAGGTTCTGACTGTCAGAAGGAAAACTAACAAACAGAAAGGACATCCACACCAAATTCCCATCTGTACATCACCATCATCAAAGACCGAAGGTAGATAAAAACAAAGATGGGGAGAAACCAGAGCAGAAAAGCTGAAAATTCTAAAAACCAGAGAGCCTCTTCTCCTCCAAAGGAGTGCAACTCCTTGCCAGCGATGGAACAAAGCTAGATAGAGAATAACTTTGACGAGTTGAGAGAAGAAGGCTTCAGACGACTGGTAATAACAAACTTCTCCGAGCTAAAGGAGGATGTTCACATCCATTGCAAAGAAGCTAAAAACCTTGAAAAAAGATTAGACGAATGGCTAACTAGAATAAACAGTCTAGAGAAGTCCTTAAATATCCTGATGGAGCTGAAAACCATGGCACAAGACCTACGTGATGCATGCACAAGCTTCAGTAGCCGATTCGATCAAGTGGAAGAAAGGATATCAGTGACTGAGGATCAAATGAATGAAATGAAGTGAGAAGAGAAGTTTAGAGAAAAAAGAGTAAAAAGAAATGAACAAAGCCTCCAAGAAATATGGGACTATGTGAAAAGACCAAATCTACATCTGATTGGTGTGCCTGAAAGTGATGGGGAGAATGGAACCAAGCTGGAAAACACTCTTAAGGATATTATCCAGGAGAACTTCCCTAACCTAGTGAGGCAGGCCAACATTAAAATTCAGGAAATACAGAGAACGCCACAGAGATACTCCTTGAGAAGAGCAACTCCAAGACACATAATTGTCAGACTCACCAAAGTCGAAAAGAAGGAAAAAATGTTAAGGGCAGCCAGAGAGAAAGGTCGAGTTAACAAAGGGAAGCCAATCAGACTAACAGCGGATCTCTCAGCAGAAACTCTACAAGCCAGAAGAGAGTGGGGGCCAGTATTCAACATTCTCAAAGAAAATAATTTTCAACCCAGAATTTCATATCCAGCCAAACTAAGCTTCATAAGTGAAGGAGAAATAAAATCCTTTACAGACAAGCAAATACTGAGAGATTTTGTCACCACCAGGCCTGCAGTAAAAGAGCTCCTGAAGGAAGCACTAAACATGGAAAGGAACAACCAGTACCGGCCACTGTATAAACATGCCAAATTGTAAAGACCATAGATGCCAGGAAGAAACTGCATCAACTAATTAGCAAAATAACCAGCTAACATTATAATGACAGGATCAAATTCACACATAACAATCTTAACTCTAAATGTAAATAGACTAAATGGTCCAATTAAAAGACACAGACTGGCAAATTGGATAAAGAGTCAAGACCCATCAGTGTGCTCTATTCAGGAGACCCATCACACATGCAGAGACACACATAGGCTCAAAATAAAGGGATTGAGGAAGATCTACCAGGCAAATGGAAAACAAAAAAAAAGGCAGGGGTTGCAATCCAAGTCTCTGTTAAAACAGACTTTAAACCAACAAAGATCAAAAGAGATAAAAAAGGCCATTACATAATAGTAAAGGGATCAATTCAACAAGAAGAGCTAACTATCCTAAATATATATGCACCCCATACAGGAGCACACAGATTCATAAAACAAGTCCTTAGAGACCTACAAAGAAACTTAGACTCCCACACAATAATAATGGGAGACTTTAACACCCCACTGTCAACATTAGACAGATCAATTAGTCAGAAAGTTAACAAGAATATCCAATAATTGAACTCAGCTCTGCACCAAGCAGACCTAATAGACATCTAGAGAACTGTCCACCCCAAATCAACAGAATATACATTCTTCTCAGCACCACATCAAACTTATTCCAAAATTGGCCACATAGTTGGAAGTAAAGCACTCCTCAGCAAATGTGAAAGAACAGAAATTATAACAAACTGTCTCTCAGACCACAGTGCAATCAAACTAGAACTCAGGATTAAGAAACACACTCAAAACTGCTCAACTACATGGAAACTGAATAACCTGCTCCTGAATGACTACTGGGTACATAACGAAATGAAGGCACAAATAAAGATGTTCTTTGAACCCAATGAGAACAAAGATACAACGTATCAGAATCTCTGGGACACATTTAAAGCAGCGTGTAGAGGGAAATTTATAGCACTAAATGCCCACAAAAGAAAGCAGGAAAGATCTATAATTGACACCTTAACATCACAGTTAAAAGAACTAGAGAAGCAAGAGCAAACACATTCAAAAGCTAGCAGAAAGCAAGAAATAACTAAGATCAGAGCAGAACTGAAGGACATAGAGACACAAAAAAAACCTTCAAAAAATCAATGAATCCAGGAGCTGGTTTTTTGAAAAGATCAACAAAACTGATAGACTGCTAGCAAGACCAATAAAGAAAAGGGAGAAGAATCAAATAGACACAATAAAAAATGATAAAGGGGATATCACCACTGATCCCACAGGAATACAAAACACCATCAGAGAATACTATAAACACCTCTAAGCAAATATACTAGAAAATCTAGAAGAAATGGATAAATTCCTGGACACATACACCCTCCCAAGATTAAACCAGGAAGAAGTTGAATCCCTGAATAGACCAATAACAAGTTCTGAAATTGAGGCAATAATTAATAGCCTACCAATGAAATAAACTCCAGGACCAGACAGATTCACAGTCGAATTATACCAGAGGTACGAAGAGGAGCTGGTACCATTCCTTCTGAAACTATTCCAATCAATAGAAAAAGAGGGAATCCTCCCTAATTCATTTTATGAGGCCAACATCATCCTGATACCAAAGTCTGGCAGAGACACAACAAAAAAAGAGAATTTTAGACCAATATCCCTGATGAACATCAATGTGAAAATCATCAATAAAATACTGGCAAACCAAATCCAGCAGCACATCAAAAAGCTTATCCACCATGATCAAGTTGGCTTCATCCCTGGGATGCAAGGCTGGTTCAACATATGCAAAGCAATAAATGTAATCCATCATGTAAACAGAACCAAAGACAAAAACCACATGATAATCTCAATAGATGCAGAAAAGGCCTTTGACAAAATTCAACAGCCCTTCATGCTAAAAACTCTCAATAAATTCGGTACTGATGGGACGTATCTCAAAATAATAAGAGCAATTTATGACAAACCCACAGCCAATATCATACTGAATGGGCAAACATTGGAAGCATTCCCTTTGAAAACTGGCACAAGACAGGGATGCCCTCTCTCGCCACTCCTATTCAACATAGTGTTAGAAGTTCTGGCCAGGGCAATCAGGCAAGAGAAAGAAATAAAGGGCATTCAATTAGGAAAAGAGGAAGTCAAATTGTCCCTGTCTGCAGATGACCTGATTGTATATTTAGAAAACTCCATCATCTCAGCCCAAAATCTTAAGCTGATAAGCAATTTCAGCAAAGTCGCAGGATACAAAATCAATGTGTAAAAATAACAAACACTCCTATACACCAATAACAGACAAACAGAGAGCCAAATCATGAGTGAACTCCCATTCACAATTGCTTCAAAGAGAATAAAATACCTAGGAATCCAACTTACAAGGGATATGAAGGACCTCTTCAAAGAGAACTACAAACCACTGCTCAACAAAGTAAAAGAAGACAGAAACAAATGGAAGAACATTCCGTGCTCATGGATAGGAAGAATCAATATCATGAAAATGGCCATACTGCCCAAGGTAATTTATAGATTCAATGCCATCCCCATCAAGCTACCAATGACTTTCTTCACAGAATCGGAAAAAACTACTTTAAAGTTCGTATGGAACCAAAAGAGAGCCCACATTGCCAAAACAATCCTAAGCCAAAAGAACAAAGCTGCAGGCATCACACTACCTGACTTCAAACTATACTACAAGGCTACAGTAACCAAAACAGCATGATACTGGTACCAAAACAGAGATATAGACCAATGGAGCAGAATAGAGCCCTCGGAAATAATACCACACATCTACAGCTGTCTGATCTTTGACAAACCTGACATAAACAAGACATGGGAAAAGGATTCCCTATTTAATAAATGGTGCTGGGAAAACTGGCTAGCCATATGTAGAAAACTGAAACTGGATCCCTTCCTTACACCTTATACAAAAATTAATTCAAGTTGGATTAAAGACTTAAATGTTAAACCTAAAACCATAAAAACTCTAGAAGAAATCCTAGGCAATACCATTCAGGCCATAGGCATGGGCAAAGACTTCTTGATTAAAGCGCCAAAAGCAATGGCAACAAAAGCCAAAATTGACAAATGGGATCTAATTAAACTAAAGAGCTTCTGCACAGCAAAAGAAACTACCATTAGAGTGAACAGGCAACCTACAGAATGGGAGAAAATTTTTATAATCTACCCATCTGACAAAGGGCTAATATCCAGAATTCACAAAGAACTTAAACAAGTTTACAAGAAAAAATCAAACAACTCCATCAAAAAATGGGCAAAGGATATGAACAGACACTTCTCAAAAGAAGACATTTATGCAGCCAACAGACACATGAAAAAATGCTCATCATCACTTGCCATCAGAGAAATGCAAATCAAAACCACAATGAGATACCATCTCACACCAGTTAGAATGGCGATCATTAAAAAGTCAGGAAACAACATGCTGGAGAGGATGTGGAGAAATAGGCATGCTTTTACACTGGTGGTTTGACTGTAAACTAGTTCAACCATTGTGGAAGACAGTGTGGTGATTCTTCAAGGATCTAGAACTAGAAATACCATTTGACCCAGCCATCCCATTACTGGGTATACACCCAAAGGATTATAAATCATGCTGCTATAAAGACACATGCACACGTATGTTTATGGTGACACTATTCACAATAGCAAAGACTTGGAACGAATCCAAATGTCGATCAATGATAGCCTGGATTAAGAACATGTGGCATATATACACCATGGAATACTATGCAGCCATAAAAAAAGGATGAGTTCATGTCCTTTGTAGGGACATGGATGAAGCTGGAAACCATCATTCTGAGCAAACTATCACAAGGACAGAAAACGAAACACTGCGTGTTCTCACTCGTAGGTGGGAATTGAACAATGAGAACACTTGGACACAGGGTGGAGAACATCACACACTGGCGCTTGTCGTGGGGTTGGCGGAAGGGGGAGGGATAGCATTAGGAGATATACCTAATGTAAATGACGAGTTAATGGATGCAGCACACCAACATGGCATATGTATACATATGTGACAAACCTGCATGTTGTGCACATGTACCCTAGAACTTAAAGTATAATAAAAAAAGCAAAAAAAAAAAAAGAAATTAATAAAAGTGCAGAAATTAATAATAAACAAAATATAGATTTGATCAATAAAACATAAACTAGCTAAATTGTAAGGACCAAAAAATTAAACTAACTGTTGTTACATATAATTTTAAAAAAGGAAGAGAAATTAAAATAAATATCTAAAGCATTAAAAAGAGACATATCATGGGGAGGGGGGAGGGGGGAGGGATTGCATTGGGAGTTATACCTGATGTAAATGACGAGTTGATGGGTGCTGACGAGTTGATGGGTGCAGCACAGCAACATGGCACAAGTATACATATGTAACAAACCTGCACGTTATGCACATGTACCCTAGAACTTAAAGTATAATAATAAAAAATAATTAAAAAAAAAAAAGAAATATGATAATATCAAACACAAAGGAAATTATATCTGTGAAGGCACCAAGGTCACTTTGTCATGAGCAATCACAGGACGTTTATATTTTGTATTTATGAAAATGTTCAATATGTTGAGCATGAATAATTAATTTAAATAGTTTATATAAATATAATTTCTTACCCAATTGAAATCAAATTACTTGAATAGTATATTGGTAGATTTAAAACATTAAGACATCCTTGAATTAGCAAACCTTGTGTTCTTTTTTTCTTTATGCTGCAACTTAACTTCGATATAAAGTCATAGATTCCAAAGACATAATTTTGCAGGACTAGTCCAATTAAGTCAGAAATTTGGCAACCTGGAAAAAGACAATAAACTCATGATTTGATGCCAAGTTATGTAATACATTTAGTTTGGGGAACATGGGAAGTGTTTTCTCCTTATTATCCCCCTAACCTTTGCCTACCCCTACCCCCAATATCAACTTATTTAAACCCAAACTGACCAACTACAGTTTTTAAAACAAATATTTAAAAAGCATCTATGATGAAGAAACCTGATGTCTATTTGTCACATGAGTAAGATGATCAAACCAGATATGCAGCATCTTTACTTATGAAAAACTCAACATTCTCACTGAAAAAAATTAATGATTTATAAGGCACAGACCATTCCTTCTTATGCCTTAGAATTGCACTGATAACATTTTTTGAACTTAAGCTCTGTGGAAAATTGAGATGATATGTCCTTTCAGATATATGCCTATGATCTGAGTTATCACAAAAACACTAATTTGTTTAGTTAATTCTCACTTGGTATCTGTGTGTGTGTGTGTGTGTGTGTTTATATATATGTTGTGTGAGGGTATGAGGTTATGTTTAAGAGATAGGGTTGATCCTAGTAAAAGATAAATTAAAAATGTTTAATTCAAAAATCAAGAATTTTTTTCGATTATATCTTCCTTTTAGATCATCATCCCCCAACCCTAAACTCACTAAGCCACAAGACTTTTCCTTTGGATTCTAATGTGCTTGAGTATAATCTCAATGAAATAACACTGTCTCTCTGGCCTCCACTTCCAAAGAGATTAAATAAAATGGTGGCAGTTTTCTAGGGAATTCATTCCAGTTATGAAAGTCTACTCTTCTATGATTGAGTGATTTAGTTAAGTCTGTAATATATAAAATTTTCATCTAAATATATGTTGAATCTCAAGCTAAACTTTGAGTTTAAATATATATATTTCTAGATAAATTTTATATGAAAATATTACCAAATAAACAGTATTATGGAAAAAAAAGAGACATAACAAATAAAGAGATTAAAACTGTTTATTAATTCATGCTAGGGAAATGATATATTATTACATTGACACAGTAAAATCTCCAAGGTATTTTTTGAATAAAATAAATAAACCACAGGGACTGTGCGAAATATGATCCTCTACAGATTAAAACATGAAACAAAGCAATATTACACATGTAAATGCGTTAAACATCTGGAAGGATATATACCCCACTGATACAGTGATTACCACTGGGGGACAGGGTAGACCATTTGAGATACTGTTCAGACTGTGTTTTAGCCATACTTGTAATATTTGTAATTATAAAATGCTTCTAATTATTTTACCAAGAGAACATGTTTATTTATTGCTTGTTTAAAAACTAATGTAAAAAGTAACAATCAGAACAAAATAACAATGTTGATCAACTAATTTGTTATTATGATTGGATTATAGAGATGATGGAGAGTATTTAATGAAACAATGAGGTTGGAGGGGCAGGCAGGAGACAGGTAAAGGGTCTTACAAAAAAGTATTCATTTTTGCCTTGAAAGTAAAATGAGAGCAATTGAAGAGTGTCAAGTAAGACTTGTGTTTGAAGTCAATTGGATGCTAGAGAATATGTCTGTACATGAATGTATTTGTAGCAAAGAAGTAATCTATGAGCACACCTTATTTTCCTGACTAAAGTGTATGTCTTTGAGGACTGAGAATATATTTCATTCATTGTGACATCCCACTACAGCACTTAGTCAAATGTTTATTTGTAAGTAAACATATAGCAAAGTATGTTAAATCGAATTTGAATTGTGTTGTGTCTGATTAATATGGAAGTAAGAAATTTTGCAAAGCTTATAACTTTCCTTAATTCATAAGGTATTGTCAGAGTGGTCCATATTCTGTAAATTCTTGAAAAAAAGTATTTAAAGTACAAAAAGTATCAACTATTAATTATAAACAATGCTAAATATTGTTGTAAATTTTCCCCATATTAAACATTATAATTTAGCAATGCAATACTACTTAATAGAAAATGAAGACATGGTTAAAGCCCTAAGGGATCTATATATCTCATTTCAAGTTATATGAGACAAATACTTCAAAATGTTTCAATATGTGCCAAAAATGTTAATTGTTCCCTATGGTATTTGTTTGACTCTAGTCTGGGACAATGTATAAATTAACTATTTGAAGTAATGTGTGCATAGATTGAAGTTGTTCCTATGCTATAGTTCCCCATGGTATATTTTGAGTTCAATCAGATTTAAAAGACCAATGCATCCTTGATGCACAACTGCAGTGATTTTTGTCTTTTAAAACATTTTGAATCAAAGAAGAGGTTGCCTATCAGAGGAAACTGATAATGATGAGCCAAGTTATTTCTGTGGTGAATTGTTAATGTTCATCAGGAGTAACATGGCAAGAAGCTTCTTACTGTTAGGCTGTCTGTCATCTATAAGGCTCTCAAATTAGGCATTTTTGGATTTTTACAACAGTAATGATCAAAAAGTTTAAGAATCATTCCCCTAAATCTCAGGTAATCTTGATGTTTCTGTGTTAAGTTCTTTTCTTTTAGTCATAGTCATTTTCTCTGCTTGAGGCTTAAAACAATTCACCCAAGTTAGCCAGAGCTGCAGAGGAACTTATGCTCGGAGGACCTGGCATCCTCCTTTGAGATCTTCTGAGCATGTTATAGATGGTACCAGTATCCATTTCATACTACCAAAAGATAAAAGATCATTTTTGTCAAACCTTTCTACTATCTTTTGACAGATTTTGCTAACACTTGTGACCAAACAATTGCCTTATACTAGTAAGATTCTCAAAGGATTTTATAAGAGTCACAGTGTTATTAATATTTTCCACATAATCAGTGATGTGTGTCCACCTCACACCAACTCTTTCAACTATTCAACTATTGAACAAAATTCTCTTTCTAGTGTTGACATACTTTGTGGACCCAGGAGAAAGCAAAACAAATAGGCAAATACGGCACACCTCCAAAACAAAAAAAGAACAATTACCCTTTTCCTCTGATGTCCCCTTAGTATCTTCATTTGACCCTTGGTTTGTGAACAATGCACAAAGTGAATTGCTAGCAGATGTTCAGCTTGTAGTTTCTGTAAACCAAAAATAAAATCTTAAACCTCCAAACCAACTGAATGTGTTCCCAGATGAAACCGAAGGTCGAGCTCCTTATTCTCTCAACCCTATAACAAGATGCAGATGAAATGGGAAAGAAGAGTGTTTTTATTTCTGTAACGGGGTACAGGGAGAAGGCTTGGGAATTATCACCAGACCAACTCAAAATTACAAACTTTTCCAGAGCTTGTATACCTTCTTAGCTATATGTCTACATGTAAGTGTGCATCCATCAAAAGACATAAATGATTAACTTATTCTAATCTGTAACTAAGGTCTGAGTCCTGAAGAACTTCCTCTGGAGTCTCAGTACATTTACTTAATCTAAATGGGTCCCGGTGCTGGGGTGATTACCCTTATCTTGTCTCCTACTAAATCATGGAGGTTTGGGGAGTTGCTTCAGATCCCAGCAAACTTGTTTGTAGAGGCCTGGGGAGTTTCTTCAGACACCCAATAAAACTTGTTTAATCCTAAATGGTTCCTCTAAAGAACTCCTTCATTATCTTGTCATGCTTTAAGGCCCAGGAAAGGCTTAGGCAAAACTCTTGGTGGGCTTTTGTTACGTGCAGCCTTTGTATAAGGGCACTGGCTCTTTCAGCTTTTAGTATCTAACTTAACCACTCAGTCAGTGCTGAGACAGTTGTTATGGAGGCTTGCCTGTTCAGCCGTTAGGGAGACCTCGCTTGCCACAAATAGACATCTCTTGGCCAAGGAGACCACAGAGAAACCTGAAAAACTGAATTCCCAGCTATGACAGGAAGGGAGGTCAGACACACCTCATTACCCTCCCTTCCTTTTGGAGCTTAAGCACAACTGACCAGTATTAAGGTTAAAATAGAGAACACAAAACTGATAAAACAGACTCTTTGTGGCAATAAGATACCAAATTATAACCAAGACCTGAGGCCACGCAAGGTAAGGGTTCAGTCACATCCTACCAGCCACACGATTTTGTTAAGCCTGCTTTTTAATTATCCTGGTATAATGTGGCTTTCCAACCGGACTCTGGTATAGCATCGCATGACAGATAGTACACCTGGAAGGAAATAAAATATTTTATCTCAAAACATGTTTCTTGGACATATTTGAAATGACCCTCAAAGCTGTCTTTTGTGGGGGAAATTTGCATCTGTAGAGAAACCTTCAATAATGTAGCTAGGTCTTCCCTTTCTAAGCCTTTCCTGGATCTATAGAGATTCAGAGTTTGAGACCTTTTAAAGTCTAAAAAGAGATATTTACCATCTATTCTCTCTGAAGGTTGCTACCTAAGAAGCTTCATCTACATCACAAGAACCTTGGCCTTCAAGACTTCACTTATCTTAAGTATTTCTTTCTACTGACTTCAAATCTTTAGACAAAGTTTAACTCTTTCAATCAATTGCTAATCAGAAAAATCTTTAAATTCACCTATAACCTGTAAGTCCCCTCTTCAAGATATCCTACCTTTTTGGGGGCTGTACCAACATATACCTTCCATGTATTGATTTATGTCTTTACCTGTAATTCCTGCCTTCCTAAAATGTATAAAAACAAACTGCAAGCTGACCACCTCAGGCACACATTCTCTGGACCTCCTGAGACTCTTCCCCAGGTCATGGTTACTCATACTGGCTCAAAATACTTCTCTTTAAAATATTTTGTAGGGTTTAGTTTTTTCCATTAATACTTTATTATCTAGCAAATTCTGATGAGCATTCCTGAAAGAAACAAGGAGGGGGTAGTTACTATGCTCTATACAGCAATTCTTCTTCAGACTTATGGCAGACCACAAGACAGAAAATTAGCTGATTACTCAAAAGTTAATGATATTGTGGAATACCTAAAAGTTAATGAACTATGTTCAGGTCTTTGTTCACTTTGGATTGTCTCTTCTCCACTAGAATTACAACTCAAACAGAAATCAAGGATATGAAAACAGATCCCTTCTTCATTGTGTCCCCTGAAGTTTACATTTATTCTTCTAATTTATGTTGTAATTAAATTTCGGGTAATATAACTCTACAGATAATCATACCAGCTTTTCCTTTTTCATTAAAACAGTGCCATCTTTATAGGTAAAGTTGGGTATTTATATACATATATGTACCTTGATTTTTAATTCAGAAGCAACCTCATCAATAATGCATACATTCTGTTTTCTTTATTGGTAGTTTGCCAAGCTCAGGCATACTTTTGTATAGGCTACTGAGGAAGAGTCAAATGGGGAAACAAAACAATTAGCACATTTCCATGCCCCAAATAGGTTCTGCTAAGATAAGTCAAGGTGGATTGCCTGCTTTGTAGCACTCACTATATGTACTGTCCCCTGGATTCCTGCTATATGTACTGTCCCCTGCTATAAATAATGATGACAATTTTAAATACAATATGTTAGCCTAAAAAGAAGTTTCATTATTGTCACGCGTGTCCGTGTGAAGAGACCACCAAACAGGCTTTGTGTGAGCAACAAAGCTTTTTAATCATCTGGGTGCAGGTGGGCTGAGTCCAAAAAGAGAGTCAGCAAAGGCAGATAGGGGTGGGGCCGTTTTATAGGATTTGGGTAGATAAAGGAAAATTACAGTCAAAGGGGGTTGTTCTCTGGCGGACAGGAGTGGTGGGTCACAAGGTGCTCAGTGGGGAAGCTTTTGAGCCAGGAAAAGGAATTTCACAAGGTAATGTCATCAGTTAAGGCAGGAACAGGCCATTTTCACTTCTTTTGTGGTGGAATGTCATGAGTTAAGGCAGGAACCGGCCATCTGGATGTGTAGTGCAGGTCACAGGGGATATGATGGCTTAGCTTTGATTCGGAGGCCTGACAATTATTATAGTTTAATTTTCCAGATGTTTTGTCTACTACTGTTAAAAGTAAGTTGTTGCAGAGCTTATTTTTTTGTTTTGACCCTATATAGCACAAATTTCTATAAAAATGCCATTTGTTAACCCAGATGAAATCATTTCAATAGCAGCACTTGTGTTTTCATAATGTGACTTAGGTGCGTTTGAATATGTAATTGGTCTATGCTTACAAAAAAAAAAAAGGAAATTGTAATCAGAATGGTTGATTTTTTTTTTTTTTTTTTAGAACAGAATAAAAAGGGAAGAGGGGAACAAGGCCCTCAGATACTGAAGACAATTATCAGGACTACAGTTTAGGAATGGAATATGGTTATAGCTTGGGGTTGTGGACAGGGAAAAACTTGGATTTTTCTCTTCTACTACCCTCTCACCAATCAGTACTTCTGGACAACAAAATGTGTGGGGTTTTTTTTTTCCCACACTGACCAATTATCCAGCACTAGCTAAGTGTCCTACAATTAAACTAAATTCTGACACTATGTAGCTAGAGAGAATATCAGATCCTACAGGTTAAGGGCTCAGTCCCAGAACCACTTTGGTTGAAGGTGGATGAAGATGGCAGAAAATAAAGCTCCACTGATGATCACTCCCTCAAGGACACTGAGTTGACAACTATTTACAAAGAAGAAACACCTTTTTAAGAACCAAAAATCAGGTAAGCACTCACAGTACCTGGTTTTAACTTCATATTACCAAAAGAGGCACTGAACAGATAGAAATAAAAATAGTCCTGAATCACTGAACCACCCCTCCCCTAGTCCTGGCACTGGCAGCCCGGTGTGGAGATTATTTCTGGGTGCTGGGGGAGAAAGAACACAGCAATTATGAGGCATTGATCTCATTGCTGTTGTATTAGAGCAGAAAGAAAAACCAGACCAAACTCAGCTGATGCCCAGCCACATAGGAAGGATTTAAACCAACTCTAACCAGAGGGGAGTGACTGATCCCAGTGGTTTAAACTTGAGGACCCACAAACCTTGCCACTGAGGGACGAAGTAGTCTCCATGTCTAAGTAAATTTGAAAGGCAGTCTAGGCCATAAGGACTGCAACTCTTAGGTGAGTTCTAGGGCTGAATTAGGCCAAGAAGCAGTGAGCTGGGAGGGCATGCATCATACTGAGACACCAGCTGGGACAGTCAAAGGAGTGCTGGCATCACTCCTCCCCTAAACTCAGGCTGCACAGGTCACAGCTCCAAAAGACACCCCTTCCTTCCACTTGAAGAGAGGAGAGAGAAGAGTGGGGAGAACTTCTTGTCCTGCATCTTGGATACCAGCTCAGCCACAGCAGGATAGAGTATCAATCAGAGTCTTGAGACTCCTGTTCCAGGACCTAGCTCCCAGGTGGCATTCCTAGACACACCCTGGACCAGAAGGGAAACTACTGCCTTGAAGGAGAGGACCCAGTCCTTCCAGCATTCATCACCAGCTTACTGAAGAGCCCTTGAGCCCCGAATAATTAGCAGTGATACCCAGGAACTACATGAAAGTCTTTGGTGAGCCTTTGAGAATTGCTGGCTTCAGGTACCAACACCGCCACAGGGCAGTAGAGCACCAAACAGGCTCTTAGGGTCCCCAATCCCAGGATGTGACTCTTGGATGGCATTTCTTGACATACACTGGGCTAGAGGGGAGCCCACTGCCATGAAGGGAAAGTCCCAGACAAGGCAACATTAACCATAAGTTGACTTAAGAGACGTTGGATCTTAAGGGCTTATCAGTGATATTCTGGCAGTATTCTTCATGGCCAGCTGTGGTGGTAGCTACAGTGTGAGGCTCCTCTGCCTTCAGAAAGGGGAGGGAAGAGTGGAAAGAATTGTGTGTTGTGATTTGAATGCCAGCTCAGCCACAATAGGATAGAACATCAGACAGACGCCTAAGGTTTTTAATCCTAGTCTTTGACTCTCAGACAGCACTTCTGGAATCACCGAGGACCTAAGGGACCTAGATGCCCTGAAGAGAAGGAGGCAGGCCTGGCTGGCTTTGCTGCCAAATGATTGTAGAGCTCCAGGGCCTTGAGTGCACCTAGGCTGTAGCCAGGGAGTGGTTATAGCAGACCTTGGATGTGACCCAGTGTTGTGCTAGCTTCAGGTCTGACTCAGTGCAGTCATAGTTGTGGTGTTTACAGGAGAGCTTCTGCTACTTCACCTAGAGCTTTGGGTGGCTTAGAACAGAGAGAGAGGCTCTATATATTTAGGAAAAAGTAGGAGAAGAGAGCACAACTCTCTACCAGGTAATCCAAAGAATTCTGCCAGATCTTGCCCAAGATAGCAAGGCAGTACCTCTATGAGTTTGCAAGAATCACAGCATTATTGGGATTGGGGTTTCCCCTAAAGCAGAAACAGCTCAGAGCAAATCATTGAAGTCCTTTAAAATATCTGGAAACCTTCCCAGGAAGGATGGGACAAATAAACCCAGACAGTGAAGACTAAAATAAATACCTAAGTCTTCAACATTCAGACACTGAAGAACATCAATGAGCATCAGTACCATCAAGGGAAACATGACATCACCAAATGAACTAAATAAGGAACCGGGTACTAATCCTGGACAGATGGAGATATGTGATCTTTCAGACGATTAATTCAAAATAGCTATGCTGAGAAAACTCAAAAAATTCTTTCCTTTTTTTTTTTTTTTTTTGAGACAGAGTCTCACTCTGTTGCCCAGGCTGAAGTGCAGTGGTGTGGTCTCGGCTCACTGCAACCTCTGCCTCCTGGGTACAAGCGATTCTCCTGCCTCAGCTTCCTGAGTAGTTGGGATTACAGGTGCCTGCCACCACGCCTGGCTAATTTTTTTGTATCTTTAGTAGAGATGGGGTTTCACCATGTTGATCAGGCTGGTCTGGAACTCCTGACCTCGTGATCTGTCCACCTCAGCCTTCCAAAGGGTTGGGATTATAGGCGTGAGCCACTGCACCTGGCCAAGAAATTCAAAATAATGCAGAGAAGGAATGCAGAATTCTATCAGATGAAATTATCCAAGAGATTGAAATAATTGAAAATAACCAAGTAGACATTCTGGAGCTGAAAAATGTAATTGGCATACTGAAGAATGCATTAGAGTCTTTTAATGGCAGCATTTATTAAGCGGAAGAAAGGATTAGTGAACTTGAAGACAGGTTATTTGAAAATACACAGTCAGAGGAGACAAAAGAAAATAAATAAAAAACAATGGAGCACACATACAAGATCTAGAAAACAGCTCCACATGAAAATCTAAGAGTTATTGACCTTAATTAAGAGGTAGAGAAAGAGATAGGGGTAGAAAGTTTATTCAAAGGGATAATAATAGACAACTTACAAACCTAGAGAAAGATATCAATATCCAAGTATGGGAAGGTTCTCAAGCACCAAGCATATTTTGACCAAAAATGATTACCTCAAAGCATTTAATGCTCAAATGCCCAAAGATCAAGGATAAAAGATGGATTCTAAAAGCAGCAAAATAAAGAAACAAAAAATAATAACATACAAGGGAGCTCCAATAAGTTTGGCAGCAGACTTTTCAGTGGAAGCCCCACAAGCCAGGAGAGAGTGATACCATATATATATATATATATATATATATATATATATATAGAGAGAGAGAGAGAGAGAGAGGGAGAGAGAGAGTGCAAGAGAGAGAGAGAGCTGAAGGAAAAAAATCTTTTATCCTAGAATAGTATATTCAGCAAAAAGTATCCATCAAACATGAAGGAGAAA
Source organism: Papio anubis (assembly GCF_008728515.1). Classification (NCBI taxonomy): domain Eukaryota; kingdom Metazoa; phylum Chordata; class Mammalia; order Primates; family Cercopithecidae; genus Papio; species Papio anubis. The sequence goes on along the minus strand of NC_044996.1, from coordinate 54,230,326 downwards.
TAAATACTTTCCCAGACAAACAAAAACTGAGAGACTTCATCCATCCCAGCTCTGTCCTACAATAAATGCTAAAGGGAGCATTTCAATCACAAATAAAAGGATATTAATGAGTAATGAGTTATCACTTGAAGTTATAAAACTTACTGGTAATAGTAAACACAGAGAGAAACATAATGTTATAACACTGTAACTGTGGTGTGTAAACTACTCTTATCCTAAGTAGAAAGACTAAATGATAAGTCAATCAAAAATAATAACTCAAACAATTTTTCCAGACATAGTATAATCATATATAAATAGAAACAACAAAAAGTTAAAAAGTTGGTGGACTAAGTTAAAATGTAGAATTTTTATTAGTATTCTTTGTGCTTGTTTGTATGTTTATGCAAACAGTTTTACATTGCTATCAGAGTAAAATAATTGGTTATGTAACAGGATTTTCAAGCCTCATGGTAATCTCAAACCAAAAACATACAATGGATACACAAAAAATAAAAAGCAAGAAACTGAATCATACCACCAGAGAAAATCATCTTAACTAGAGGAAGAAAGGAAGGAAAGAAAGAAGAGAAGACAACAAAACAACCAGAAAACAAATTTTAAAAATTAAAAATAAATACAGGGGATAAGTCCTTACTTATCAATAATAATATTGAATGTAAATTGACCAAACTCTCTAATCAAAAGACACAGAGTGGCTGAATGGATGAAATAACAAGACCCATTGATCTGTTGCTTACAAGAAACACACTTCTCCTATAAAGACACACATACACTAAAAATAAAGGAATGGAAAAAGATATTCTATGCCAAAGCAAACTAAAAAAGCAGGAGTCACTGTACTTATAGCAAACAAAATAGATTTAAAGAAAAAAACTATAAGGAAAAACAAAAAAGATCACTATATAGTGATACTCAATTCAGTAAAAGAATATAACATTTTGAAATATGTATGAACCCAACACTGGACCATCTAGATCAATAAAGCAAATATTATTAGAGTTAAAGAGAGAGATTAACTCTAATAAAATAATAGCTGGAGACTTCAACACTCCAGTTTCAGAATTGACAAATCTTTCACACGGAAATTCAAAAAAGAATCATTAGACTTAATCCGCACTATAGACCAAATGAATCTAATAGATATTCTCAGAAGATGTCAGCCAAGAGCTACAGAATACACGTTTTTTTTTTTTGTTTGTTTGTTTTGTTTTTTTTTTTTGCTGCACATGAATCATTCTCAAAGATAGACCATATGTTATGTCACAAAGAAAATTTTTAAATATTCAAAAACATTGAAATAGTATCAAGCACCTTCTTTGACTGCAATGGAATAAAACTATAACCTAATAATAAGAGGAATTTTAGAAAGTATACAAATACTTGGAAATTAAACAATATGATCACTGAATCAGTGAGGAAATTAAGAAAAAATTGAAAAATACTTGGAACAAATGACAATGGAAACACAACATACCGAAACCTACAGGATATAGCAAGAACAGTACTAAGAGGCATGTTTATAGCTATAAGTGCCTACATCAAAAAAGAATACAAACTTCAAATAAAAAATATAAAAATGCATCTTAAAGAACTAGAAAAGCAAGAACAAACCAAACCTAAATTTGGTAGGAGAAAAGACATAGTAAAGATCAAAACAGAAATAAATAAAATAGAAATGAGAAAATAAATACAAAAGATCAATGAAACAAATAATTTTTTTTAGTTAAACAAATCTGACAAACTTTTAGCCAGACTAAGGAAAAAGCAGATCCATATAAAGAAAATCAGAGATGAAAAGGGAGATATTAGAACTGCTACTGCAGAAATCCAAAGGATCATTATGGGCTATTATGAGAAACTATATGCCAATAAACTGGAAAATCTTGAAGAAATGAACAAGTTCCTAGATATAAACAACCTACCAAAATTGAACAGAAAAAAACTCCAAAACATGAGCAGACCAATAACAAATAACAAGATCAAGGTTGTAATGAAGAGTATCTCAGTAAATAAAAACCTGTGACATGATGGCTTCATTGCTGAATTCTACCAAACAGTTACAGCAGAACTAATACCAATCCTCCTCAAGATATTCTGAAAAATAAAGGAAAAAGAAATACTTCCAAACTACTTTTGTGAGGCCAGTATCACCCTCACGCCAAAAACCAGACAGATACATTAACAAAAGAAAACTAGAGGCCAATATCTCTAGTGAATATTGATGCAAAAATTCTCAACAAAATACTAGCAAACTGAATTCAACAATACATTAGAAAGAACACTCATCATAACCAACTGGGATTTATTGCTTGGATGCCAGAATGGTTCAACATATACAAATCAATCAATGTGATACATTGTATTAACAGAATGAAATATTATAACCATATGATCATTTTAATTGTTGCTGAAAAAGCATTTGATAAAATTCAACATCCCTTCATGATAAAAACCCTGAGAAAACTGGTTGTAAAAGGAAGATACCTCAACATAATAAGAGCCATGCATTACAGACCCACAGCTATTATCAAATTGAATAGGGGAAAACCGAAAGCATTTCCTCTAGGATCTAAAATACAACAAAGACAACATTTTCAACACCACTACTTTCACCACCACTACTTTCACCACTGTAATTCAACATAGCACTGGAAGTCTTAGCTACAGCAATCATTTAAGAGAAAAATATAAAGGGCATCTATGATGGTTACTATTGAATGTCAACTTGATTGGATTAAAGGATATAAAGTGTTGCTCCTGAGTGTGTCTGTGAGGGTGTTGCCAGAGGAGATTAACATTTGAGTCAGTGGACTGGGAAAGGCAGACATACCCTCAATTTGGGTTGGCACAGTCTAGTCAACTGCCAGGCAACCAGAAGAAAAGCAGACAGAACATGAAAAGACTGTACTTTCTTAGTCTCCCAGCCTACATCTTTCTCCCATGCTGGATGTTTCCTGCCCTCGAACATCAAACTCCAAGTTCTTCAGCTTTGGGACTTGGACTGGCTTCCTTGCTCCTCAGCTTGTAGACAGCCGATTGTGGGACCTCTCCTTGTGTTCCTGTGAGTCAATACTCTTTAATAAACTCCTCTTTATATATACATCTATCCTATTAGTTCTGTCTCTTTAGAGAACTCTGACTAATACAACATCCAAAATAGAAAAGAAGAAGTCAAAGTATCTTTGTTTGCAGAAGACATGATCTTATGTTTTTAAAGCCTAAAGGCTCCACAAGAAAACTATTGAAAACGATGAAAAAAAAATCAGTAACGTTGCCAGCTACAAAACCAACATAAAAAATACAGTAGCATTTTTATATATCAACAGTGAACAATGTGAAAAAGAAATAAAAAGTAATCCCACTTACAATAGCCACACATAAAATTAAATACCTAGGAATTAACCTAACCAGAGAAGTGAAAAAATCTCTGTAATGAAAACTATAAAACACTGGTGAAAGAAATTGAAGAGTACATCAAAAAAATGGAAATACATTCCATGTTCATAGATTTGCAAAATCAATGTTGTTAAAATGTCCATTCTACCCAGAGTAATTTACAGATTCAATGCAGTCCCTATCAGAATACCAACAATATTCTTCACAGAATTAGAAAAAAAACAATCCTAGAGTTTGTATGGAACACTAAAGACCCAGAATAGCCAAAACTATCCCAAGCAAAAAGAAAAAAACCAGAGGAATCACATGACCTGACTTCAAATTATACTACAGAGATGTAGTAAAAAACAAAAAACAAAACAAAAAACAAGGTACTGACATAAAAACAGATACATTCACCAATGGAACAGAATAGAGAACTCAGAAATGAATCCACGCACCTGCAGCAAACTCATGGTCCACAAATTTGCCAAGAACATACACTTGGGAAAAGACAGTATCTTCAAAAAATGGTTTTGGGAAAACTATATATCCACATGCAGAAGAATGAAACTAGACCATTATCTCTTGCCTTGGGCAAAGTCAAATCAAAATGGATTAGATACTTAAATCTAAGACCTCAAATCATGAAACTACATTGGGAAAACTCTCAAGACATTGGTCTGGGCAAAAATTTCTTGAGCAATACCTCCACAAACACAGGAAACCAAAGCAAAAATGGACAAATGAGATCACATCAAGTTACAAAGCTTCTGCACAGCAAAGGATACAATCAACAAAGTGAAGAGACAACCCACAGAATGGGAGAAAATATTTGCAAAGTACCCCTGTGTCAAGTGATTAGTAACCATAATATATAAGGAACTTAAACTACTATATAGCAAAAAATCTCATAATCTGATAAAAAGATGGGCAAAATGTTTGAATAGATATTTCTCAAAAGAAGACGTAAAAATGGCAACCATGTACATGGTAAGGTGCTCAACATCATTGATCATCACTGAAATTCAAATAACAATTACTATGAGATATCATTTCACCCCAGTTAAAATAGCTTATATCTAAAAGACAGACAATAACAAATGTAGGCAAGGATGTGGAGAAAAGGGTACTCTCGTACACTGTTGGTGGGAATGTAAATTAGTACAGCCTTTATAAAGAACATTTTGGATGTTCCTCAAAAAAGCTAAAAATTGAGCTACCATATGATCCAAGAATCCCAGTGCTGGGTATATACCCAAAAGAAAGGAAATCAATCTATCGTAAGATACTTGCACTCCCGTGTTTAATGTAGTACTACCCACAATAGCCAAGATTTGGAAGCAACAAATGAATGAATAAAGAAAATATGGTACATATACACAATGGAGTTCTGTTCAGTTATAAGAAAGAATGCGATCCAGTCATTTGAAACAACATGGATGGAACTAGAGATCATTATTTTAAGTGAAATAAGCCAGGAGCAGAAAAATAAACATCACATATTTTCACTTATTTGTGGGATCTAAATATCAAAACAATTGAATTAATGGACATAGAGAGTAGAAGGATGGTTACTGGATGCTGGGAAGTGTAGTGGCGGTTGCGGGGGGTGGCTGGGAGAGGTGGGTATATTTAACGGGTACAAAAAAGTAGAAAGAATGAATAAGACCTACTATTTGATAGTACAACAGGGTGACTATATTCAATAATATCTGTACATTTTAAAATAACTTAAAGAGTATAATTTGGTTGTTTGCAACTCAATGGAAAAATGCTTGAGGGATGGCTACCCCATTCTTTATGATGTGCTTATTTCACTTTCCATGCTTGTATCAATACATCTCATGTACCCCATAAGTGTATATACCTACTGTGTACCCACAGAAATTAAAACAAATTAAAACTGCTCCTACTTCAAAAGTCAATTACAGCTGGGTGTGGTGGCTCATGCCCGTAATCCCAGCACTTTGGGAGGCCGAGGTGGGTGGATCACCTGAGGTCAGGAGTTCGAGACCAGCCTTACCACCATGGTAAAACTTCATCTCTACTAAAAATACCAAAATTAGCTGGGCATGGTAGCATGCGCCTGTAATTCCAACTACCCAGCAGGCTGAGGCAGGAGAATTGCTTGAATCTGGGAGGTGGAGGTTGCAGTGAGCCGAGATTGCGCCATTACAGTCCAGCCTGGGCAACAAGAGTGAAACTCTGTCTCAAAAAACAAACAAACAAACAACAACAAAAATACAATCACAAACCCACATTGTCACCTGTGGTTTTGACCAACTGGTTATAAATTAAAATTTACACCTGGTACTCCTCAGGTTTGATTATTTGCTACAGAGGCTCACAGAACTCATGAAAGCACTTTATTATTACTCATTTATTATAGAATAATACAACTCAGGAACAGCCACTTGGAAGAGATGTGTGAGGCAAGTGTCAACAAAAAGTCAACCTCTGTAAAATATTTGAAAAGATTTATTCTGAGCCAAATATGAGAGACCAATGGCCCATGACACAGCCCTCAGGAGATCCTGAGAACATGTGTCCAAGGTGGCTAGACTACAACTTGGTTTTATACATTTTAGGGAGACATAAAACATCAATAAATGTAAGGTATACATTGGTTTATTCTGGAAAGGTGGGGCAACTGGTTGCAGGGTCTTCCAGATCATAGGTGAATTCAAAGGTTTTCTAATTGGTGACTGGTTGAAAGAGTTATTATCTAAAGATCTAGAATCAACAAAAATGAAAGGAATGTCTGGGATACAGTAACATAATGATTGTGAAAACCAATGTTTTATCATACAGATGAAGCCTCTAGGTAGCTGGCTTCAGAGACAATAGATTGTAAATGTTTCTTATAAGACGTAGTCTCTTTTATCAGTCTTAACGTCTATGTTGATATTAATGCTGACCAGCTTGGCCTGAATTTTAAAAGGGAGGAGGGGATAATGAGACATTTCAGACTCCCCCTTTCCATCACAACCTGAACTAGTTTTTCAGGTTAACTTTGGAATGCCCTTCACCAAGAGGAGGTGTCTATTCAGATGGTTTCTGGGCTTAGAATTCTATCTTTGGTTTATACAAGCTATGGGGGAGGGGCCACAGAGCTCCCATGCCCTCTCTGGGGTGGCTACTATTCCAGAACCCCCATGTGCTCGTCAGTTGGGAAGGTCTCTGAGCTCTGTCCATTTGAGTTTTTGTAGAGCTTTATTAGGTAGACATGATTGATTAAGTCATTGGCAACTGGTGATCAGCTTAACCTTCAGCCTCTCTTCCCTCCCTGAATTCAGGGGTTGGGGCTGAAAGTTTTAACCCTCTAATCACCTATTTGCTTCCCCTGCCAACCAGACCACCACCCTGAGTTTATCCAGGAGCCCCAGCCATTAGTATTTCACTAGCATATTAAAAGACACTTATCACTTCAGAGATTCCAAGGGTTTTAGGAACTGCAAACCTGGAAATAGGACTAAGACCAAAATACATGTTTTTTATTGTAGCACAATATCACAGGGTCAGGGCATGGGGCTGACAGGCAAACAATGACTCCCTCTTTCTACTTTTCTCTCTCTGTCCTCTGTGTCTCATTAATTAATTCTGTCTCAGGGAGCAGGAATGAAGACAGACTGAGGCAATGAAAAGTCGGCTGAAAGCCTGCTGTGACATCAGCCAAGAGGTAGCAATCCTGACCCTGACTGTTGGGGCTTATGGAAGTCTCCCTTCCCTGGTTTGTCCTGGCCTGGCCGGGAGAAGGAAGGAAGCAGGAGACACTAAACAGGGAAAGTGAGAGATATGGTGCTTGCCTCAGGGGACCAGAAAAGAGTGTATCTGCAGGAATGTGAGGATACTAGAGCACCAATTCCCCAGACACCACTGTCTCCCATACATGCTACCCTCCTTTTCCCAAAGCCACTCCCAGCACCACTCCTAGGATATTGTTCCCCCTAAAATAGTTTACTTATATTCATCTTGAAAAAATACCTTACAGTATATAGCAAAAAATTCTATGACAAAAAAATTCAAATATTGAATTCTAAATTTATCCCTTGGTCTTCTGGTGCATTTTCAGAACAGCCTGTTAACAGTAGTTGCTCTAGGGTTAGCTGTATTGGTAGAACTATCCTTTAATGTTTAAAAGGGTAATAGTTGATTGAGCACTCACTGCTATGTAATATTTGATAAACAACAATTAAAAAGGGCTTGTGTCTAAAGATAATGTTTTCCAGAATTATTTTTATTGTGGAAAACTTCTTAAAGAAACTTCTCTATTATTACCTCCATAGGAACAGTATTTTCTCCAATATCAGTGGAGGGAACACATTTCATGTACACATTGATTAGAATTGTACTGACAATGTAGTGTTCCACATTGTAGGTTTTTATGTGGACCTGTATGCATGAAAATGAACCTTCCTTCCATGGAATGCAATGTTTTTTAACAAGGCCTGTTTGAGGCAAAAAAAAAAAAAAAAAAAAAAAAAAAACCCACCAAAATAACAAAAGACAAAAACAAAACAAAACAGTGTTTGACAGTCAGGAATATCCCTATGTGACACGTGTGGACATTACTGAGGCTCCAGGATTGCTTTCTCACACCAAAAGAACAATCTAGTTGTAAAAACCAAACATCAATTGTCTTATCAAAAGCTGGGCAGAAGGATGACCTGAAGTCAGCTGAAAGTTGATGTGATAAAACAATGAAAAGGTATTAAGTATAGTGCAAAGAACACGGGTTGGAATGCCACCTATGATATGTACTAATTATACGACCTTACACATGTTATCTAATTAATCTGAAGTTCAGTTTCCTCATCTAAAAAGTAAAGAACATGATTTCATATATTTCACAGAGCTCATGTGGAGTTCAAATAAGATAATGTATCTAAATGGTTTTGCTGTGATGTCAAGAATTCTTGTTTGCAAATGAAAGACTCTTAAACCAAAGTAACGAAAAACAAGGGAGTATATTGATTCGAATGACTTAAATGGGAGGAAAAGGGCAAAGTTACTACAGGATCAACTGGATCTAATATTTTAAATGATGTTATTAAGCCTTTCCTCTCTCTCTCTCTCTCTCTCTATATATATATATATATATATATATTTTAATATCATCCCTAGTCAGATTCATGCCATATTGTGAAATATATGGCCCTTGACAGCTTTAGGAGGATGACCATATTTTCAGAAGAAAAAACACAGCCTATCCCTCTGTGAATCCATATCTATCCCTATAAAATAATCTGATCACTTATACTATAGACCAATATTGTTTCCCAGAGTGTTGAATACTGTAATTGGCTAGGCTGGAACATGCATACATGATTTTGGAAGAATAGAGAGGGCCTCATACTTTTCACATCTGTGATAATTGTATGACACAATGATTCCAAACCGGCTAAATCTTAGAAATACCTGGGAAACTTTCTATTAAAAAAACAGAGATTCCTGGTTGTAGCCATGAAATCAAATGAAAAGAAGGTGCAACAAAAGTTGAAGATCACAAAAATAGTATGAATACGAGAGAAGTAGCTCCCAAAAGGAAAACAAAAAAAAGTCTTTTTCTCTCTTTTTTTCTTTTTCCAGAAGAAAAAAGTGTAGCGGTAAGCAATAAAAAACAGTTGTTCACTATAAGTGTTCAGTGCAGTGCGTGGTCTATCCTAAAACCTGAAGTATTAATTATTATTATTATTAACATGTTATTACAAAATAGAAAAATACAGGCTTATTATCTAAAATGCTAGTGTGTGTCATGTGCCTTCCATATGTGAACAGTAACTGTATGGCTACTAGGAAAAAAATAGTGATTTTGAGCAAAGAGTGGAGTTGAAAAGACTGTAAATGATGAATGCAAGGCATGTATATTTATGAATATTTGTATTTATTTTTAAAAACATAAAAATTTAGAAAATTGCATATGTTAAACAAATATTTATTGACAATTTACTATATGCCACACATTGTTTAATGTGCTATGGGTATATTCTTGGATAGAACAGGAATAAAAATGTCCCTATTCTGTGGAGTTTACTTTCCAGTGAACATAGATAGGCAATAAACTAACAAAAAAAATAGACAATATAGTATGTCATGCAGTGATAAGTGCTGTAAAGAACAAAGGAGAACAAGGAGGTGCTAGGTAGGAGGTGGTGATATTGTTGTAATTTTACATGGATTCACCTGGAAGGGTGTCATTGAGGTGACTTTTGAGCAAAACCTGAGAGAAGTTAAGAAAGCACCTATATTCATAGTTGGAGAATGAGTGTTCTAAGCCAAAAAAAATAAAAACAAGGAAGCCAGGTCCATTAGATAAAAGTAAATGAGAGAGACAGTAATTGGACACGAGATCATGGAGGTAGAGAGATATCAGACTATGTAAAGCCTTATAGACAAAACATTGGAAAACTTTTCCTGTAAAGAGGATAGGCAGCAAATAATTTAGGCTTTGGGCTCCAAAAGGCAAAATTTATGATACTCTATAGGTACTTACATACAAAAGAGAAAACAAATAAATTTCAGCATTTTTTATTGATAAAACTCAGTTGTTAGTTATCATCGAAAAAGTTACCACAGTATAACATCTATTTTTTCCTGTTGTTGAGACAGAGTTTTACTCTGTCACCCAGGCTAGAGTACAGTGGCATCATCTCAGCTCACTGCAACCTCTGCCTCCCAGGTTCAAGTAATTCTCCTGCCTCAGCCTCCCATATAGCTGGGATTACAGGCACCTGCCACCATGCCTGGCTAATTTTTATATTATTAGTAGAGACAGGATTTCACCATGTTGGCCAGGCTGGTTTGAAACTCCTGATCTCAGGTGATCCTCCTGCCTCAGCCTCCCAAAGGTCTGGGATTACAGGCATGAGCCACCTTTCCCAGCCTACATAGTATAACTTTCTAGTAATCCTAGCTACTCAGGAGGCTGAGGCAAGAGAATCTTTTGAACCCAGGAAGTGATGGTTGTGGTGAGCTGAGATTGCACCATTGCACTCCAGCCTGGGCAATAAGAGTGAAACTCTGTCTTTAAAAAAGAAAAAAAAAAAGGTATATGCTTCTTTGACTTGTAACTATAGTTTGAATTCATTAAGACACATTATCAAGTGTGCAGCAAAAGCTAATTCCCAAAACTCTTCAGTGTTATAACATAGTGGTTGAGATAGTGGTTTTCTTATTTGGACAAATTTCACTGTTAACCTAGAACTCAAAAAACTCATAACTATATGACTGCCAAGTCTTTTAACCATTTGCTGTCTAGTAGAACAAGTCAGGATATTCAGCTTTTAATTCTGACGATGGCTCAGTACATAAGAGTGATTAGAATTTACCATTGACACTGATTCAATAACACAAGACAGATTCAAATATTTTTCACAGTGGACCTGCTGTTGAATAATACAATGAGGCTTTAAACACTTTGTAATTTCATGAGCTTCAAAAATTTGTTCAACTAATTCTTTTTCTGCTCAACACATAGTTTTACCACCCTTGATTGTATCACTTCTTAGTGGATTCCACTTCAGGTCATACTAAATGAGTACTTTCTCAACTTCTTGCCTCTTCCATGCAGACTATTTATACGGGTTGATCTTTCAGCCACTTTAAACTCAGTATTTCTATCTAAAATAAAAAACAACTGAGAAGCATTAGTAACATTTGTTGGTGCATCAAAGCCCAAGGAAAAACCACTTTCAATTTTTTACTTTCTTTTTTCATTGATTATTGGTAGTAACCAATGTCCAAAACTTTTAAAGAAACCCTTTTCACTGAAGATTTGCAATCAAACATAGTTTATTTACTATCAGTAAATGGCTTTCCTTGCTTTGAGTACCATATGAGCCACTCAGAAACTTACTTTGGTAGCAGTCTCATTTTCATTTTTTATTTTTGTGATGAAAGCTGTGAAAAAATATTTCCCTTAAAATTGTTTTTATCATTGTTGATTTCCTCTGAGTTGGGAATAATGGGATGAGAACTTGTATGAGAACTTGTGTGAGAACACAGTATGTATTGTGTTCTTTTAGCACAGCTATATTATCATTGAAAAATAAACATGACACTTTGCCATCTAACTCAATAACAAAATAATTCATACTTCATTGTGCCTTAAAAGGATGATATTCAAAGTTTTTAAAAAATATTTTCCTTACTTCAACATAATGGATATTCAGTGGTAATGAAAATAAATACAAATTGCATGCATGGTAGAACATGTGACATTAGAAATACACCCAAGTTGCTGCTGAATCATTGTGATTTGTAATGCAATGAGTAGGAGTATAAAACAACAGAAGCACTACCTGTGATTTCTGTTGTGATTACAGAAAATTGCTATAAAAGCAGTCATAAGACATACATAAATAAATTACAGTGCCAATAAAACATTATTTATGGACATTGGAATTTGATTTAATTTTTTTTTATTTTTTGAGACAGGGTTGCACTCTGTCACCTAGACTGGAGCATAGTGGTGCAATCCCAGCTCATTGCAACTTAGCCTCCAAGCTCAGGTGATCCTCCAGTCTCAGCCTCCTGAGTAGCTGGGACTACAGCTGCATGCCACCAGACCCAGCTAATTTTTGTATTTTTTGTACAGATGGAGTTTTGCCATGTTGCCCAGTCTGGTCTTGAACTCCTGAGCTCAAACAATCTAACTGCCTTGGCCTCCCAAAGTGCTGAGATTATAGGCATGAGCCATCATGCCCAGCCCTGAAACTTGATTTTTATATAATTTTTACATGTCACAAAATATTCTTCTTCTATTTTTGTTTTTGACTTTTTCAAAATATAAACAAAACAAAACAAAACAAAAACCTGAGCTTGTGGGCTATGCTAAAACAACAAGCTATGGTTCAGATTTGTCCCATGTGTCATAGTTTGCCATCTCTTGTTATAGACTGTAGTAATGACCTTAATTATGATTGAAATGAGAGGTCATTGTATGGATTGAGAGAGGAGTGACATGGTTAGAACTATATTTTAAAACAATAACTTTGAAACATAGGAAGAAAAAACCTGGGAGTGATTGTTTTAAAATTATTGTTCAGCTTTTTTCTATCCACACTGATAATTTACTAATGTAGACAATGATGGAATTAGTAAGAATAGTTGGGAAGGTATTGCAACAACCCAAGAGAGAGATGATGGTATCTTAGAAAAGAATGGTAGCAGAAGACCTGGTTATTAGTGGTTAGGTTCTGGAGATACACACAAAAAAAGATTTGGCATCAGATGATGTCAAGCAACCCTCATTACTGATGACACTCTGAGCTAGGTCTACTTTCTGCTATTTCTTGCTTCAACTCTCTCTTAAATGAAATGAAGAAACATAATCAAGATTGGCTCTAACCAAATTTATGAATACAGTACAATTTCCCTTCAGCACTAACTTCTCACTTTCCAAATGAGCTACCCTGAGGCCCAGCATCTCGGTGACCCATCTGTACTCTGAAGGCTGTCTTCCCCTATCCACCACTACTTCAACCTTTTACTTGTCATTTCTGTGCTTCTTCTCCCTGAAACTTTTTGATACTATACTTCATTCCCTCAAAAGGAAATTCTGTGAGCTTTCCAAGAGGAAAGTTGGCTAATTTAATTAACTATTGTATGCTAATGGTTCCCCAAGAGAATTAGGCACATCAGATGCATTTTAACAGTCATCTTTGGAAGTAAATGCTCTAGCTTGTGTTGCCTAACTCTAAGTATTTAGAATACTGAGAATTTCAAAGCAAGAAGGAAGAAAAGACAAAGTTTAAAAACAAAGGTATTTGTGAGCAGGAGCTAGTTGCCCTCAAATCTCACCAACCTGGTAGCTTCCCATTTAACTTACTTAGAGGGTTGACAGACATGAATGAAATAGTCCCTATATCCAGTATTGAAAGGAAAGCCAGCTTGAGAAGAATAGGAGAATTTCAGAGAACTGAGTGAGGCCAAGGCTCTAATCACTGAGAAAGATACATCTGACTGACTCTGAAAGAAGTAAGAGATATTCCTTTATCGCAATACCAAATCAACACACACCATCCCCTTCATTCATAGCCTGAGAGAATAGCTTGACTACAATAGTCAAAAGTTATAGTTAAAACTTTTAATAAAAAAATTTTATTTCGTTTTTACAGCTTTATTGAGGTATGTGAAATAAACTTCAAGCATTAAAATTGTACATTTGATAAGTTTTGACTTATGTATACCACCCATGAAACCATCGTAACAATCAAGATGATGTACAAATATATCACACCCGAGTATCCTCATGCCTATTTGTAATCTTTCCCTCCTTGCTCCCTTAACTGCAACCTGCCGCTGATCTGCCTTTTATCATTAAAGATTAGTGGAAATTTTCTGGAATTTCAAATGAATGGCTTTATGCATTATGTACTCTTTCTTGTCTGACTTTTTTTGCCATGTTTTTGCTTTAGCTGCTGAGTAATATTCAACTATATGAATGTACCACAAGTTGTTTATCCATTCACATATTGATGGACAGCTGGGTTGTTTCTTTTTTCTTGTTTGTTTTGCTATTATGAGTGAAGCTGCTATGAATATTCATATACAAGTCTTTATGCAGATATGTGCTTTCTCTTTAGAATACCTAAGAGTAGAATGGCTAGGTTATTTGATAAGTATATGTTTAACTTTTTAGAAAAACTGCCAATCCATGTGTAGTGGGTTGCTTGATGGTTCCCAAAAAAAGATGTTCACATCCTAACCTCTGGAACCTGTGAAGGTGACTGTATTTGGTCAAGGAAAAAAAAAAAAAAAAAAAATATATATATATATATATATATATATATCCTTTTGAAATAAATATTTTTAAATTAGAGGCAATTGGGAAGAAGCAGTTATAGAAAGGGCAGTCTGCGTTGCTGTTTTTTACATATGGCAGGCTATAAAAACTCCTTTGAAAAAGATGAACAGGGGCTTCTGCCCCTCCTTCCTGCCTCAAGGCAGGATGTAAATTCTATCTTTACTAGAGAAGTCACTGGGCTTGTATCAGCTCAGAAATAGTGCCAGCTGGGCCAGAGGAATCTGGGAGCAAACTTCACTAGCTTCCTATAGTTCTCCCACCTTTGCAAGCCTGAAGGTTTGTCTTGTCACTATGCTAAGATGTATTGTCCTTTGTTAAAACACTGTTTAAGCAAAGTCCCTAACTCACTGCTATGAAATAGTTTACTTTCCAGAAATACTTTTGAATTGCGATTTCTCCCGCATGATGCGCACTGTGTGTGTATATAAAATTGCTTGTTTTTCTCTTGATAATCTATCATTGGTTAATAGGAAATCTGTCCAACTCTGAGATTATGAGAGTTGCAAAAAAACATATTTTCTCCCCTTCAAGATCATCTTAGATTACACAGATAAGCCCTAAATCCCATGACAAGTATTTTTGTAAGAGATAGAAGAGAAGACAGACACAGAGGAGAAGACCATGTGAACAAAAAGGCAGAGGTTTGGATTATGCTACCACAAGCCAAGAATGCTTGAATCTAGAATGCCAGAATCTAGAAGATATAAGGAAAGGTTTTCCCCTACAGCGATTAGATGGAGAGCTGTGGTTGCTGGCTTCTTGATTTCAGACTTCTGGTCTCCAGAATTGTGAAATAATAAATTTCTGTATTTGTATTTCCTTTTTAAACTATCAAATTTGCAACCATTTGTTATGGCATGCCTAAAAAACCAACATATTTTGTTTTATAAAGTGGTTGTAGTATTGTACATTATCATCATCAATGTATGGGAGGCCCAGTTGATACATATGCCCACCAACACTTGATATGGCTAGATATCTAATTTTTTTACATTCTAGTGGTTGTGTAGTAGTATCACCTTGTGGTTTTAATCTGAATTTCCCTAATGACAAAAGATGTTGAACACTTATTAATACATGTATTTGCCATATGAATATCTTCTATGGTGAAGTGTCTATTCATATCTTTTTAATTGGATTGCTTGTCTCCTTATTGTTGGATTGCAAGGGTTTTCTCTTTTGCTTTGTTTCTGTAATTAGCATATCTATCACTTCAAACATTTATTATTTCTTTGTGCTGTGAACATTCAAAATACTCTGTAACTTTTTGAAAATATAAGTAAATAATAGACAACCACATTCACCATACGGTGCTGTGGAACACCAGAACTCATTGCTCCTTTCTAGTTATAATTTTGTATCTGTTAACCAAACTCTCCCCATCTCCCCTCCTCTCTCTTTCCATCCTCTAATGGCCACAACTCTACTTTCTACTTCTGTGATATATCAACTTTTAAACTTTTTTATTTTTATCTATTCCTATTTATATATTTTTTAATTTTTATTTTTTAAAATTTCAATAGGTTTTTGGGGAACAGGTGGTGTTTGTTTACATGAATATATTCTTTAGTGGTGATTTCTGAGCTTTTGGTGCACCCATCTCCTGAGCAGTGTACACTGGTACCCAATATGTAGTCTTTTATCCCTCACCACCTGCCACCCTATCTCCCGAGTCCCCAAAGTCCAATGTATCATTCCTATGCCTTTGCATCCTCATAGCTTAGCTCCCACATATGAGTGAGAACATATGATGTTTAGTTATCCATTCCTGAGTTACTTCATTTAGAATGATAGTCCCCAATTCCATCCAGGTTGCTGTGAATGCCATTATTTCATTCCTTTTAATGGCTGAGTAGTATTCCATAGTGTATATATACCATATTTTCTTTATCCTCTTGTTGGCATACACTGTATTATATATAGAAGTTCTTGGTTAAATATTGGTTTATGAATATTTTCTGCCAGTCTGTGGTACATATTTTCATTTATTTAGCAGTGTTTTTTGAGAAACAAAGATTTTAATTTTGATGAAGTAGAATATATAAATATTTTTCTTGTATAGTCCATGCCTTTTGTGTCCTATTTGAAAAAATATTTGCCTAGGGCTGGGCAGAGTGGCTCATGCCTGTAATCCCAGCACTTTGGGAGGCTGATGTGGTCAGATTACTTGAGTCCAGGAGTTCGAGATCAGCCTGGGCAATATAGTGAAACCCCATCTCTACTAAAAATACAAGAATTAGCCGGGTATGCTGGCACACATCTGTAGTCCCAGCTCCTTGGATGGCTGAAGCATGAGAATCGCTTGAATCCAGGAGGTGGTGGTCACAGTAAGCAGAGATTATCTCAAATAAATAAATTAATTAAATTAACTTATAAATAAAAAATAAATATATAAATAAATAAAAATAAATAAAATATATTTGCCTACGCACAAGGTCACTAAGGGCCTCTCTTATGTTTTCTTACAAGAGTTTTATGTTTAGGTCTAAGATCTAATCTGAGCTACTGTTTATATATAATATGCAGTAATTTTTGAGGGACTTTTTTTACGTATGAATGTCCTATTGTTCTTGCAACCATTGGTAAAATGATGATGCCTTACCCATTGAATTTCTTTGGCACTGTACACAAAAATCAATTGATCATATAGGTATGAGTTTTATTCTGAATGTTAAATTTTGTCTATTGACCTACATGTTTATCTTTATGCCAATACCATGCTGTCTTAATTACTATACTTTTATATTAAATTGAGAAAAGATATGTAAGTCTTTCAACATTATTATTCTTTTTCCAAATTGTTTTTTATTCTGTAATAGCTCCTTTGTGTTTTCAATTAAATTTTAGAATTGGCTTATCAAAATCTAAAATAAAGCCTATTGAAATTTTAACTATTGTTGCGTTCAACCTATAAATCAATTTTAAGAGAAAAGACAATTTAATAATACTGAGTCTGCCAGGCTATGAATATAATATATACCTTCTTCAAATTATCTCAGAAATGGTTTATAGTTTTCACTTTAGAGATTATGTTCTTTTGTTAAATTTATCCCTAAGTATTTAATATTTGTAAATGCTACTATAACTGCTATTTAAAAATTTTTAATGTACAGAAAGAGGCTCTTCCCTGACCCCAATTCTAGTGGTAGCCATTGGAGAGGCAGATTCATGGTTCACAGCTGTACTGTAGCCAGGAAACAAAGGATGAACCGTTTATAAGCAGAAGGACATGAGCCTCATTACAGGGGCATGATAGAGAAGTGGATCGAATTCCATCTGGCTCAGGTCAAGGTGCTGTTGTACTTCCCGCTGACCTTTGCATGAGATTTCAATGCACCTATTCACGATATCTTTTGGCCACCCTGTCAGTGTGGGTGCATACACTGGGCACCGGCCTAGATGGCAGCTCTTACTCAAGCACTATCTACTGTACTGGATGCTGAACTACAACCTCTAAACAAAAATACATCATGGCAACAAGCAGCGTCTGAGAATGCCACTGCACAGAACCTACCCCACAATCAAGAAACTTGTAAGAGGCTTGGCTCCCTGAAATCACCTAGAAACGAATTCAAATAGTCATACACAACATACACTATAGTCATACACTAAATGGAAGAACAAATAAAAAAGGCTCATCTAAATGATAGCAAATTCAAAAATAATAAGTGGCAGTTCCCTCAGATAAGAATGAATCAGTGCAAGAACTCTGGCAGTACAAAAAGCCATAGTGTTTTGACACTTCCAAAGCCAAAGAATAATACTAGCTCTCTAGCAGTGGATCCTAATCTGATTGATATGTCTGAGATGACAGATAATGAATTCAAAACATAGATTTCAAGGAATCTCAATGAGATCTAAGCGAAAGTTGAAATTCTGTACGAAGAAATCAGAAAAATGATCCAGAATATCAAAAATGACATAGCTGTATTAAGAAAGAAATAAACAAAAATTCTTGAATTGAAAAATTAACTACAGGAACTTCAAAATACAGTCTGAAGCCTTAAAAATAGACAAGACCAAGCAGAAGAAAGAATTTCACAGCCTAAAGACCAGTCTTTCTTATTAACACAGACAAAATAAAAAAATTATTTAAGAAAAGCCTTAGAGAAATATGATACTATGTAATACAACAAAACCAATGATTTATTGGCATTCCTGAGAGAGAAGAAGAAAAAGTAAACAACTTGGAAAACACATTTGAGGGTATAATTCAGGAAAAGTTTCCCAATCTTGATAGAGAAGTTGACATCCAGATGGAAGAAATTAAGATAACTCCTGTGAGATTCTGTTCAAAATGACCATCCCCAAGGCACATAGTCAATAGGCTATCCAAGGTCAATGCAAAAGAAAAAAATCTTAAAGGAAGCAAGAGAAGAGGGCCAAATTACCTATAAAGGGAATCCTTTCAGACTGATGATGGACATCTAGCAGAAATCTTACAAGCCAGAAGAGATTGGAGGTCTATTTTTATCCTTCTTTAAAAAGTGGCAGTCAATAATTTAATATCTCACCAAACTAAATTTAATCAATGTAGGATAAATAAAGTCTTTTCTAGACAAGCAAACACTAAGAGAATTTGTCACCACCAAACCAGTACTACAAGCAGTGCTTAAATAAATTCTAAATATGGACACACAAAAAACAATACTTGCTACCATAAAAGGACATGTAAGTACAAGGTCCACAAGCCCTAAAAAGCAATGGCACAATCGAGACTATGAAGCAACTAGGTAACAATGACATTGCTAAAATAAGATAGCTTAATACAACTATGTCATTTTTCGCATTTTGTTCAGTTACAGGAGCAAAACCTCATGTATCAATTTTAACCTTGAATGTAAATGGCCTAAATGCTCCACTTAAAAGGCATACAGTGGCAAATTGAATTTAAAAAG
The DNA here is from genome assembly GCF_008728515.1 of Papio anubis. Taxonomy (NCBI): domain Eukaryota; kingdom Metazoa; phylum Chordata; class Mammalia; order Primates; family Cercopithecidae; genus Papio; species Papio anubis. The sequence continues at coordinate 54,211,240 of NC_044996.1, read as the reverse complement.
GACCCAACTTTCTCCTGCCTTCAAGAGAGCCATCTCACATATAATAACAACCATAGGCTCAAAGTAAAGGGATGGAGAAAGATCTATAAAATGGAAAACAAACAAACATAGAAAAGCAGGGCTCACAGACAGACAGACACACACACAAATTTAAACAGGCTTTAAACCAACAACAGTAAAAAGGATACAGAAGGCCATTACATTGATAAAGTGTTCGATTAAACAATGTTTAATTATCCTATATATATACGCATCCAATTTTGGAACATGCAGATTTACTAAACAATTAATACTAGACCAAAGTAAAGAGATAGCCATACGATAATAGTGGGAGACTTCAACACCCCACTGACAGCTTTAGACAGATCATTGAGGCAGAAAACTAATAAGGAAATTCTGGACTTAAATTAGACACTTGACTGAATGTACCTAATAGATATTACAGAATACTCCATCGAAAAACCACAGACTAGGCATTCTTCTCATCTGTACATGGAACATTTTCTAGGACTGACCACATGCTAGTATATAGAGCAAGCCTCAATAAACTAAAAAAAATTGAAATCATACCAAGTATATTCTTGAACCACAGTAGAATAAAATTAGAAATCATATCAAGGGGAACTCTCAAAACCACACAAATATATGTAAACTAAAAAACTTGCTCCTGAATGGTTTTTGGGTAAACAACAAAATTAAGGCAGAAATAAAAAAATATTAAAACAATTGAAAACAGAGACACAACATACCAAAATCTGTGGGATACAGCAAAACAATGTTAGAGAAAAGTTTATAACACTAAATGCCTGCATCAAGAAAATAGATCTCAAATTAACAACCAAATGTTGCACCTAAAGGAACTAGCAAAGTAAGAGCAAACCAAATCCAAAGCTAGCAAAAGCAAAGAAATAACTAAGATCAGAGCAAAGGTAAATGAATTTGAGACCAATAAAATTCTGTAAAGAACTAATTAAATGAAAACTTGGTTTTTTAAAAGGATAAACAAGATTGACAAATGACTACATAGATTAACAAAGAAAAAAGAGAGAAGATCCAAACACGATTAGAAATGGCAAAGGTAACATTACAACTGATACCACAGAAACACAAAATATCCTGAGAGATTTCTATAAACGTATCTATGCACAAAAACTAGAAGGTCTAAAGGAGATGGTTAAATTCCTGGAAACACAAAACCTTTCATAATTGAAGCAGGAAGAAATTGAAACCCTGAGCAGAAAAATAATGAATTACAAAATTGAATCAGTCATGAAAGACATACATAAAGACCCTGGATCAGATGGATTAACAGTCAAATTCTGCTAAATAAACAAAGAAGAGCTGATATCAATCATACTGCTAGTGTTCAAAAAAATCAAGGACAAGGAACTCCTCCCTAACTCATTCTAAAAAACCAGTATCATTCTGATACCAAAATCATAAGAGGAAACAAACAAAACAAACAAGCAAACAAACAAAAATCTATAAGCCAATATTCCTGATGAGCACAGCTACAAAAATCCTCAACTAAATACTAGCACACCAAGTCAAGCAACACTTCAAAAAGATAATTCATTATGATCAGGTAGGCTTTATTCCCTGGATGCAAGACTGGTTCAACATATGCACACTAATAAATGTGATTCATCACATAAACAGAATTTAAAACAAAAACCACATGATCGTCTCAATAGACGCAGAAAAACTATTCCATAAAATCCAACATCCATTATGAGAAAAACTCTCAACAAACAAGACAATGAAGAAACATACCTCAAAATAATTAAAGCCATCTATGACAAACCTATGGCCAAAATCACACTGAGTAGAAAAAGTTGAAAGCACTTGCCCTAAGAACTGGAACAAGACAAGTATACCCACTCTCTCCACAGCTATTCGACATAGTACTGGAAGTCCTAGCCAGAGCAATCAAGCAAGAGAAAGAAAGAAAGGGCATCCAAATAGAAAAGGAGGAAGTATCTGTTTGCCAATAATATAATTCTATACCTAGAAATCCCTACAGATGATCCCCAAAGACTCCCAAACTTGACAAATAACTTCAGTAATGTTTCACAGTACAAAATTATTATACAAAAATCAGTAGCATTCTATACACCAATAATGTACAAGCTGAGAACAAAATTGAGAACTCGATCTCATTTACAATAGCCACACACACAAAACACATGTATTCAAATAGGTGAAAGATCTCTACAAAGACAACTACAAAACACTGATGAAAGAAATCAAAGATGACACAAATGGAAAAAAAAAAACCACTTTCATGGATTTGAAGAATCAGTATTGTTAAATGGCCATACTGCCCAAAGCAATCTACAGATTCAATGCAATATCTATTGAATTACTAATGTCATTTTTCACAAAATTGGAAAAAAAGTATTCTAAAATTCATATGTATCCGAAAAGAGCCCAAATATTCAAATCAATTCTAAGCAAAAAGAACAAAACTAGAAACATCACATTACCTAACTTGAAACTACACTAGAAGCCTATAGTAACCCAGAAAGCATGGTACTGGTACAAAAATAGACACATAGATCAATGAAACAGAATACAGGACCCAGAAATAAAGCCACACATTTACAACCAACTAACCTTTGACAAAGACAGAAATAAACAATGGAGCAACGACATGCTATTCAGTAAATGGTGCTGGGAAAACTGGCTAGTTATACACGTAACAATAAAACTGGATCCCTCCCTTTCACAATATACAAAAATCAACTGAAGATGGGTCAAAAACTTAAATATAAGACCTCAAACTATAAAAATCATAGCAGAAAACATCAGAAACTTTTTCTGTACATTGCACTAGACGAAGAATCTATGACTAAGATGTCAAAATGAAACAAAACCAAAATTTGATAATTGAGAATTAAACTAAAGGGCTTCTGCACAGCAAAAGAAACAATCAACAGAGTAAACAGGCAATCTATGGAATGGTAGAAAATACTTTAAAACTGTACATCTGATAAAGGATTAATATCCAGCATCTATAAGGAATTTAAATGAACAAGATAAAAACAACACCATTAAAAAATGGACAAAGGACATAAACAGACACTTTTCAAAATAAGGCATACAGGTAGCCAATAAATATATGGAAAAAATACTCAACATTACTAATCATCAGAGAAATGCAAATTTAAATTACAGTGAGAGACCATTTCACATGTGTTAGAATTGCTATTATTAAAAAAAAACAACAGATAACAGATGTTGGCAAGAATGTGGAGAAAAGGGAATGCTTATACACTGTTGGTGGGAATGTAAGTTATTTTAAGCCCTCTGGAAAACAGTATGGAGGATTCTCAAATAATTCAAAATAGAAGTACCATTTATCCCAGCAATGCCACTACTGAGTATCTACCCAAAGGAACAGAAATAATTCTACCAAAAAGGCACCTGCACTTGTATATTTATTGCAGCACTATTCACAATAGCAAAGTCATGGAATCAAATAAAATGCCCATTAATGGTGGATTGGATATAGAAAATGTGTTACATATACACGATGGAATACTATTCAGCTATAAAGAAAAGTGAAACCATGTCCTTTGCAGCAACATGGATGCAGCTGTAGGCCAATATCCTAAGTGAATTAATGCGGAAACAAAAATAAAATACCAGATGTTTTCACTTATAAGTGGGCGCTAAACAAAGGATACACATGAACATAAAGATGGAGCCAAAAGACACTGGGGATCCAAAAGTGAGAAAGGAGATAGGGGATTAAGGGACGAAAAACTACCTATTAGGTGCTATGTTTGTTTACTATTTGGGAGATGGGTCCATTGGAAGCCCAAACCTCAGTATTATGCAATATATTCATGTAACAAACCTGCACTTGAATTCCCAAATCTAAAAGAAAAAAGCAATCTAAGTACTAGCAAAAACAGTATGCTGCAAGCTATAATTATTTGAAAAGCAAAAATAAATAAATAAATAAATTTTAATTTCTAATTATTCTTGGATAGAATATAGAAATGTAATTAATTCTTGTGTACTGATCTTGTATTCTGCCATGTTGCCAAATTCATTTGTTAGTTTTAGTATTATTTTTGCAAATTTCTTGTTTTCTACATAGATACTAATGTCATACATGGATAAAGACAGTTTAATTTCCCCTTTCCAATGTGGATGCATTTTATTTCTTTTTCTCTCATTATTGCACTGATGAGGACCTCCAATAAATTGTTAAATAGAAATGGATGAGAGTCAAAAATCTTGGTTTTGTCACTGCTGTACTTTGTATTCATTTTTCTTGCCACATTTTCTCTTTGTTTTTCAATTTTGATAGATTCTACTGCCCTTTTCATTTTACTAATATTTTCTAGGAAGTGTCTAACCTGCTTGTTTATACCATCAAGTATGTTTTTTAATTCAGACCTAGTACTCTTCATTTCTAGAAGTTCCATTTGGGTCTTTTTTATGTCTTTATTATGCTTATGTTTTCCTCTACCCTCTTGAACATACAACATATATTTATAATAGTTATTAATGTCCTTTTCTACTAAGTATCTGTGTCATTTTCTTGTTTTTTTCCTTTTATTGATTTCTTTTTTATTTTTAAGGGTAATATATTCCTGTTTCTTTGCATGCCTACTAATTTTTGATTGGCTCCTTGATATTGTGTGTTATTTTTACATCATTGGTGCTGAAGTTTTTAATATTGCTTTACATTTTATAACTTTATTCTAGGATGCAGGTAAGTGGTTTGGAAACACTTTGATCTTTTTGTGTCTTCGTTTCAAGTTTTGTTAAGCAGGTCCAGAATAGCCTTCAGCTTAGAGCTACTTTGGCCCCACTGCTGAGATAAGAACTCTTCTGAGGACTCCATTATATTCTCTAGGTTTTACTTCTTTCTTTTTTTCAAAATAGGGAAGGGGACTTTCTATGTTACTTAGGCTGGTTTCAAAGTCTTGACTTCAAGTGAGCCCCTAACTTCAGCCTCCAAAAGTGGTGGAATTACAGGCATAAGCCACCATGCCCAGCCAATTCTCTAGGTTTTATCTAGTCTTTCCACTTGGATTTAATGGAACGTGAATTATTCCCTGCCCTATATAAGCTCCAGGTTTTTTTCTGGTTGATCCTCAATATGGTGTGGCTCTGTGTCCCCAACCAAATCTCATCTCAAATTACAATCCCCACGTGTTAAGGGAGAAACCTGTAGTCCCCATGTGAGGAGGAAGGGAGGTGATTGGATCATGGGGGCAGTTTTCCCCATGCTATTCTCGTGATAGTGAGTGAGTCCTCACAAGATCTGATGGTATTATAAGCACCTGGCATTTTCCCCTGCTTGCACTTCTCTCTCCTGCCACCATGTGAAGAAAGTCGTTGCTTCAACTTTGCCTTCCACAATGACTGTAAGTTTCTTGAGGCTTCCCAAGCCATGTGGAAGTGTGAGTCGATTAAACCTCTTTCTTTTATAAATTACCCATTCTTGGGTAGTATCTCTATAGCAGTATGAAAATGGACTAATCCTTTTGAGTAACTGTTTCTTTGCCACATGCTGTAGATCAATATATGGCCAAAAACTTAAGAGAAAACATCTGTAGATATTTAGAAAACGATCTTTCTGGACACTTCTCTCCTCTATTACACTCTGATTTGTGGTTTCTACCTGCCTTGATTTCTGTGAATGTTAAACTTCAGCTTACTTCATAGAAAACTTTAAGTTCTGTTTGAGTTCCCTCACCCCTCACTACAGCTTAGAGACTTTCTCCAGATATTTTGTTGGGACAGTCATAAAATCTATCACATTTAAAAATTTTTTTACACCAATAAATATTCTGCATTGTTTCTTGTACAATGTCTGAAAACCACTGTTTAAATATTTTTCTTGTTTTTTAGATGTTTAAGGGTATAGAGTAAATCTCTCCCCTCTTATGCCCTTATAGGTAGAAGTGTAAGACTAAACACTGACATAAAAAAAGAAAATGAAATTCACATATTGAGTCTTAGATTTTTATTTGAGCTACCATTTATTAAATCATATACATGTAGATTTAATAAGAAATCCAAACACCTCTAGTTCTAATTATAGATAACTTTGTATTCATGCTGGGGAAAGAACAAAATCTTACACCAAACTCTGTTTCTTGAATCTCAAAGCTAAATTTTTTCCCTCTTGTTTATACACAGAACTAGTAATATTTGTATCAGTTTATTTCTTTACTGTTCAATGTAATCTGTTCTCAGGACCTTTCCCCAGATTCTACCTTTTGTAAATGTGCCATAATAAATTGTAGGTGTTATATTAATTCATTTTTTCTTGACTTGTGTCGCTCCCTACTATCACAGACTTAAACACGTGTTTTCTTCAAGTATATGTATTAGAATTTTGTTTGATTCTGTTCTCTCTCTGCACACATACACACAGTGAGGAAAAGAGAGACAGACAGACACACACACAGACGAATTTAAGCAGCAATACAATCTTAGGCTATCTGTGTGAAGAATGTAATGTATTTGAACCACAAATGATTAAGGTACTTGACTTGCTTGTTTTCATTTTTTTCACTTTTATTTTAAGTTCAGGGGTACCTGTTCAGGTTTGTTATATAGGTAAACTTGTGTCATGGCAGTTTGTTGTACAGATTATTTCATCACCCAGGTATTAGGCATAGTACCCATTAGTTATTTTTCCTGATCCTCTCCCTCCTTCAAACGTCCACCCTCTGAAAGGCCCCACTGTATGCTGTTCCTTTCTATGTGTCCATGTGTTCTCATCATTTGGTTCACACTTATAAGTAAGAACATGCAGTATTTTATTTTCTGTTCCTGTATTAGTTTGCTAAGGACAATGGCCTCCAGGTCCAGCTATGCTCCTGCAAAGGACATGATCTCATTCTTTTTTATGATTGCATAGTATACCATGGTGTATATGTACCACGTTTGCTTTATTTCGTCTGTCATTGATGAGCATTTAGGTTGATTCCATGTCTTTGCTACTGTGAATAGTACTTCAGTGAACATACATGTGTATGTGTCTTTATAAGAAAATGATGTATATTCCTTTGGACACATACCCAGTAGTGAGATTGCTGGATAAAATGGTATTTCTGTCTTTAGGTCTTTGAGGAATTGCGCACTGTCTTCCACAATGGTTGAACTAACTTACACTGCCATCAACTGTGAGTAAGTACGCCCTTTTCTCCAATACTTCACCAGCAGTTGCTACTTTTTGACTTTTTAATAATAGCCATTATGACTGGTGTGAGATGGTATCTCATTGTGGTTTTGATTTGCATTTCTTTTATGATCAGTGATGTTGAGCTTTTTCTCATATGGATTATTGGCTACATGTATGTCTTCTTTTAAAAAAATCTATTGATGTCCTTTGACCACTTTTTAATGGAGTCTTTTTTTTTTTTTTGTAGATTTGTTTAAGTTCCTTATAGACGCTGGATATTAGACTTTTGTCACATGCTTAGTTTGCAAATATTTTCTCCCATTTTGTAGGTTGTCTGTTCATTCTGATAAAAGTTTCTTTTGCGGTGCAGAAGTTCTTTAGTTTAATTAGATCCCATTTGTCAATTTTTACATTTGTTGCGATTGCTTTTCACGTCTTCATCATGAAATCTTTGCCCATTCATGTGTTCTGAATGATAATTGCCTAGGTTGTCTTCCAGTGTTTTTATATTTTTGAGTTTTACATTTAAGTCTTTAATCCATATTAAGTCAATTTTTGTATATGATGTAAGGAAGGGGTTCAGTTTCAATCTTCTGCATATGGCTAGTCAGTTGTCCCAACACCATGTATTGAATAGAGAACCCTTTCCCCATTGCTTGCTTTCGTCTAGTTTGTCAAAGGTCAGATAGCTGTAGGTGTGCAGTATTGTTTTGGGGTTCTCTATTCTGTTCCATTGGTTTATGTTTCTGTTTCTGTACCTGTACCATGCTCTTTTGGTTACTGTAGCTCTGTAATATTGTTTTGAAGTTTTGTATAGAGATGTCTTCAGCTTTGTTCTTTTTCCTCAGGATTGCCTTGACTATTTGGGCTCTTTTTTGGCTCCATATGAATTTTAAAATACTTTTCTCTAGTTCTGTGAAGAATCTCAATGGTAGTTTAGTAAGAGTAGCATTGAATCTATAAATTGCTTTGGGTAGTATGGCCATTTTTATGATATTGATTCTTCCTATCCATGAGCATGGAATGTTTTTCCATTTGTTTGTGTCATCTCTGATTTCTTTGAGCAGTGGTCTGTAGTTCTCCTTGTAGAGATCTTTTACCTCCCTGGTTAGCTGTATTCCTAGGTATTTTATTTTTTTGTGGCAACTGTGGATGGGATTGTATTCCTGATTTGGGATTTGGCTCTCAGCTTAACTGTTGCTGGTGTATAGGAATGATAGTGATTTTTACACATTGATTTTGTATCCTGAGACTTTGCTGAAGTTGCTTATCAGCTTACAAAGCTTTTAGGCTAAGACTATGGGGTTTTCTAGATATAGGATCATGTTGCCTGTAAACAGGGATAGTTTGACTTCCTCTCTTCGCATTTGGATACCTTTATTTCTTTTTCCTGCCTTATTGCCCTGGCCAGGACTTCCAGTGCTGTATTGAGTAGGAATGTTGAGAGAGGGCAACTTTTTCTTATTCTGGTTTTCAAGGGGAAAGCTTCAAGCTTTTTTCCATTCAGTATGATGTTGGCTGTGGGTCAGGGTTAGTCAGGGTTCTCTAAAGGGACAGAACTAACATGATATATGTATATATGAAAGGAAGTATATTAGGAGAATTGACTCACATGATCAAAAGGTAAAGTGTCACAATAGGTGGTCTGCAAACTGAGGAGCAAGAAAGCCCGTCTGAGTCCCAAAACCTCAAAAGTACGGAAGCTGACATTGCAGCCTTCCATCTGTGGTCAAAGGCCTGAGAACCCCTTGCCAACCACTGGGGTGAATCCAAGAGTCCAAAAGTTGTAACATCCATGTAACATAAGGAGAATGGGTGAGATGGTATACTATGTTCCTTCCAGTTCCAAAGTTCTATGGTTACAAGTATGTGAATAATGTGAATAAATGTAGGTATAATTGAAAATAGAAAATATATACTAAAACAGGCACAAACTGTTGATATTTCAGATGAGAGAGACATTGGTTTTGTCTGAGGATATCTGAAAGTCTTTACAGAGAAGAAAGCATTCTGAATAAATTAATGAAAGTCAGTACAGGATATGTAGGAGTTGGATGAAAGGGAATTCTAGGAGAATAATGTTATGTATAATTAATCTGCTGTTATTATCAAACAATAATCAGTAAAAAGTTAATATAACACATTTAATGATGCACATTATTTATAAATATTAAAATGGTTCTTTTTGAGTGTCAGTTATGGGACTGTGTTTTACACACTTTGCTCATCTATAAACTCAAGATAATTATGCCTACCTTTTGAGGATTCAAATATAAAAACATAATGCTTAGAAAGAGATTAAATAACTTACCTGAGGTTATTTAATTAGTAAGAGACAGAAATGATATTTACAACCATGTTTATGTGACTACAAAATATATTATCTTTCTGCTTTATTATGACTTCTTACATTGTGTTTCATGGTAATTAGACCTAAAATATTTAGCAATTTAGGTACACGTCTAAAATTTATTTAATTGTCACACGGGTTAACCACTTTTTAACTTTTTCTTCTTTAACTTAGAAATACATAAAATCTCATCACAAGTCAGCATTAACAAAAGAAATTTGTGATCAATTTTAATGTTAGGGAATACTAACTTTGAACCACAATTAAGTGACTGTTATCTCCCCTTCCTCAAAACAATTCTGTTCTTCTCATCAAGTTTCCCACAGAAATACAGGGTCACAGAGTGGTGATTTGCCTATTAAAGAGCAATAGCATTTTCATTATACTGCAGAGTGGTAAATATACCCAGTCTGGTAATAATAGAATAAGAGAAGGAGAATGGGAATTTGGGAACAGAAGTATGGAAATAGGGCAGTTAAGAGAGGATCCAGTAGAAAGGACCAGACTAGATCCCTTTTTTTTCCCTTTCTTCCTTTTTTTTACCCCTGAACACTCTACCACCAACCCCACCAAATCAGCTGTAATCATGGCTGTAATACAGGGGCATACTATAGATCTGGGAACAGCAAACCACAGTCAATGGAACAAATCCAGCCTGCCACCGGTTTGTGTTTAATCCATGGACTAAGAATAGCTCTCACATTGTTTTAAACAGTTGAAAAAAATCAAAAGAAGTATATTTTGTGACATGTGAAACTTCTGTGAAATTTAAATTTTAGTACCATAAATAAAGTTTTATTGGAACATAGCCATACTCACTCATTCTGAATGGATGATTTTGTGCTACAACAGCAGAGTTCAGTAGTTGTGACAGATTGTATATGACACGCTTATCATTTCTCACTGCTACTATAAATCTCAGTAATGCAGTTATCAGCATTTTGAATACCACATGTATCATCTATCTGTGTGAAAAGACATTTTCAAAGATGAAATATGTAAAATCTCATTACAGATTAACATTAACAAATAAAATTTGCAATTAATTTTCATAATAGGGAACATTGAATCCCAATTAAGTGAGGTGTTGCCTCTCTTCTCAAAAAAGAATTCCATTCTTTTTATTAGTAGTCTCGTATGACAAAAAAGTTCTTAATTATTATTTTATTTTTAATTTTTTCAATAGAAATTATAGGGAAATATATTTTTCCTTTTTTATATAAGTACATTCATAATATCCTCAATATCACCTTTTGGCCTACAAAATCTAAAATGTTTACTATCTGCCCCTTTATAGAAAAATGTTTGCTGACTTCTGCCCTAGAGTTCTGGAGAACTTTCTGAAGAAAAGATTCCAGAAATATTGGGAATAATTCTGTAGTCAGCAAGCCATTAATAAAGATTTTGTATTTGTTTTGTGTTTTTCCTTTTTCTTTCACTAAAATAGTAGGAATAATGTGCTGTAAATTTTAAATAACTCAAATTATTTTTTCTGTTGTCAAGCAATAGCAAAAGGATGTTAGGAATTCAAATATATATCATTAAAAGTTGGGAGGAAATGCCTGTAATTGAAGCCTTCTTGGAGAATATTTTAAAGAATAACAACAACAAGAAAACAAAACAAAAAATCTTTTCCCTCCATGCTCAGATTTTTATGTGGATTTTGTCAGTAAAAAGGAGGTCAGCTTTCATTTTACGTGAGTGACTTGATACTTACATTCTGTTTTAAATACAAAATTATATTTTATTTAAATAATGCTATAGATAGGAATGTCTGAGGCACATTTAAGATACTACCTGGAGTGCTAGAACAAGCAGAGAGTTAGGGATGAAATGGATCTACATGAAAGTCACATAGAGATCACATAGACCACTGTCAGAATGGAAATAACATAGGGCTGTCCCCATTTGTCACATATCTATAAACTAAAGCAAGCTTGTCTAGAATGATAGATTCATGGTTTCATTCTTTTTTTTTTTTTTTTTTTTTTTTTGAGACAGATTCTTGCTCTGTTGCCCAGGCTGGAGTGCAGTGGCGCGATCTTGGCTTACTGAAACGTCCACCTCCCGGGTTCAAGCGATTCACCTGCCTCAGCCTCCCGAGTAGCTGGGATTACAGGCAAGCGCCTCTGTGCCCAGATAATTTTTGTATTTTTAGTAGAGACAGAGGTCTCACTATGTTGGCCAAACTGGTGTTGAACTCCTGACCTCAAATGATCCACTCTCCTCAGCCTCCCAAGTTCTGTAATTACATGTGTGAGCTACTGCGCCTGGCCTCATTCACTTTTATTTAAGTTATGTGGCTGGAACTGCCCTGGGTACAGAGAAGGGAAAGAAAACATGATCAATACCTTTAATGATCTCACATTCTAGAGTGAGATCCCAAAAATGGAATAAGTGATGGTATATCTATTCAGTAGTTATTTGTAAAAAAAAAAAAAAAAAAAAAGAATTAGCATACAATATAATGAAAAAAGAAAGGTTCTACTAGTTCTATATTCGGGTTGTCAGAAAAGGCTTCATAGAAAAAATAGCGTTTTGGCTGGTTTTTAGAGATCAGTAGAAAGCATTCAGAAAAAAAAAAAGAGGAAAGATGGAATTACAGCCAGGGAATACAAAGTGTACAAAAATATAGAACCATAAAAGAACATGTTACTTTCTGATTATGAATGATTAGGGAAGAAAGGATAAAGGTGAAAATAGAAGTGCTTCTTTCACTTACGGAAAGATTGAAAAATACTCTTTTTTTATACTCCAACCATGAGTAAAATTTATTATTTATCTCATTGGAAGAATAGATAGTAAAAGAGGACTTTAAATGGAAAGACAACTTTATAGCTATTTAAAGATCAACATATATTTCTAAGAGTGGTGACTGTTTCTAGAAACACTCAACTTTACAATGTGTCTTTATTCTAGTGATTATTATTTTGAACCATTTATAAATTTCATATGTATCATACACTTTCCAGCAATTTTTTCCAATTTAAAACTCTGTGATATTTGTTGGAAGTATTTATGGTCTCACTTTATTAGATGAGAAAGCAGAGGCCCATAGAGTTTAATTGAATTACTTCAAAGGGTTTAATGTAACTCGAAAGAGAGATTTTTATCCCTCAGAACCAAACCTCAGCTCATTTGCCATTGTCAACCACACCCCTTTGAATCACCTTTAAAATCATTAACGTTTTTTTGGAACTAGTCTCAATGGCTTACACCATCTGGACAGGGCAAATAAATTTAGATGAAATCAATTTGGAGATGTGTTTCAACTCAGTGGTACTGTGTTCTATTTGAAGCTATTTCTTGCTAATGAGTCTTTCCAGACCCTCAGCTAAAATCACATATAAGTTTTTATTTGTGGATGTCATTTTCTTATATTTTGACAGCAGAGGAGAGAGAAGTTAGTAGAGCACTGTGTTCATGACTGTAACTGAATCTTAGCTGTGGAGAGAAGAGAGTGACACTGACAAACAGCCCCAGGTGACAATGAGAGATATTCATGGCCTCAGGTTATCAGCAAGTTCTATAGAACCTTTACCATTTTAGACTCTGCTGAGGATGATGGCTTGCTTGTATTTGTAATCCCCATGTCTCTAGTTAATCTTCAGTTAGAAGTCATTCTCCCAGTCTCAAGGAAATAATGAAAAGTAAAAAGGAAGAAATTAAAATGGAAGCAATATTGCATCCTGAAATCTAGATCTGAAAGGCTACAGTGGATATAGGCATGAACACAAAACAGTTTGAAAATATTCACAGCTGTTCATTTGTGGCTAATTATGCAAAAACAAATATCACTGACTTCCAATGAATTAAAAGATTTAGTGAATTTATTGTTTTTTTGAACCCCAAAAAAGAGTCATGATGGGGAGAATTTCTCCAACCATTTGGCCTAAGTTACTCTACAGTTCAAATTCATACAACCCTCTTTTTTTTTTTCTCAACTAACTCATTCTAATTAGTATGTAAGCTTTATCAGGACAAGGATAAATGTTAACATAATTTTTGGAGATTTCTGTTTTGTAGACTGATGCATCCTTAGTGGTTAGTACAATGCCTAGAATGTAAGCACTCAATAAATCTTAGCTATTTTTAGAAAGTTCCCCAAATCCTAATTGTTGTAGAACTGGCATGTCCCATGTTTTTCAATTACTGTTTTCTGTCTCAGAGATGGGCAAAGTGTGGTGTACTAGTCCATCCTCATGCTGCTAATAAAGACATACCTGAGACTGGGTAATTTGTAAAGGAAAGAGGTTTGTTTGACTTACAGTTCAGCATGGCTGGGGAAGCCTTATGAAACTTACAATCATGGCAGAAGGGGAAGCAGTCACGTCCTTCTTCACATGGCAGCAGCAAGGAGAAGTACAGAGTGAAGATGGAGAAAAGCCCTTTATAAAACCATCAGACCTTGTGAGAACTGACTCACTATCACAAGAACAGGATGGAGGAAACTTCCCCCAAGATTCAATTATCTCCATCTGATCCGTCCCACAATATGTGAGGATTATGGGAACTACAAATCAAGATCAGATTTGGATAGGGACACAGCCAAACCATATCATGTGGTATGCAAGGTTCCTTCAGGGACTTCATGAAGTTAACACTCTTTTTGTAGTAACCCTAAAATATTGACCTTTTTCACTGTGTTGGACTTCACATTGATGTTGCAAAAGCAATCATGGGAACAACTGCAGAAACTTTGACATGAAACAAAGTGGTATGACTGGTCATTGTATTCTTCACCACAATGCCCTTGGAGTTAAAAAAGCCAGTTTCATTTAACAATGCTCTCTATAAAACAGTAATTTTTAAATTGTACTGAAGCTTGACACTTGTGTACATGTTTTCTCAATAGTCTCTTTGATGAAATGGAAGTGCACATAAAGCACTTGTACATAAGGAAGTATTAAGGCTGTCTCAAGGAAAAGCACTTGTGCGATCAGTTGAGATATGAGTTCAATGGGCCACTTTTTAATGGAGCATCATTTTTAGTTGAAAGGATGACTGTTAGATAAACTATTGCTATTCAGACTTGGATATTTGACAGATGTTTTCTCAAAAATGACTGAAGTGAACCTGTTACCTCAAGGAAAATAACTGACACTTGTTGACAATAATACTGTTTAATATTTCAAGCTAATATTAAAATTTTGGAAAACTTGTGTATACCTCCATGAGATTGATAGCTTCCTAATACTTGAAGAGTTTTCTGATGAGGTCAGTGGTGATAATAATAAAGGTGAATTTTAGTATGATATAATGAAATGTATCAATATTTGTATGGTATGTATAACTTAGTAAATGAATATTTTCCAAATAATTAATACCTGATGATACAAAATCATGCAAGAGTAAAAGTTTCATTGGAAGTGCAAGATATATCAATAGTGTTAATGTAACAGAGTACAAACACTTCATTGATACAATTACAGATTTCATATTTCAACTAAATTTTAAGAAACTACTACCTGTCAAGATTTGGGGAGGGCGGAGGGGGGAGGGATTGCATTGGGAGTTATACCTGATGTAAATGACGAGTTGATGGGTGCTGACAAGTTGATGGGTGCAGCACACCAACATGGCACAAGTATACATATATAACAAACCTGCACATTATGCACATGTACCCTAGAACTTAAAGTATTAAAAAAAAAAAATTGGTGAAACAGAGTTCTTGAGAATGGCTAGTTTTCACCAGGAAGCCAAAAAAAAAAAAAAAAAAAAAAAAAAGAAAGAGAGCAACTCAGATGGAGCTGGAGGCCATTATTTTAAGTGAAGCAACACAGGAATGGAAAACCAAAAACTGTATGTTCTCACTTATAACTGGGAGCTAAGCTATGAGTATGCAAAGGTATGCAGAGTGATATAATGGACTTTAGAGGCACAGAAGGGGGAGGTTGGGAAGGGAGAGCTCGGGATAAAAAAAACAAAACAAAACTGCACATTAGGTACAATGTACACTACTCAGGTGACGGGTGCACTAAAATCCCAGAATTCATCATTATAAAATTCATTCATGCAACAAAAATTCACTCGTATTCCAAAAGCTATTGAAATGAAAAAAAGCAAGAGAAAAGCGTATGCAACTGCACAGAGATATGATAGAGCATAGTGTTTGAGGAATTCTGTCTGGTTTCATGTTGCTATAACATAGAATGAGAACTGAGGAGGGACAGAAGGTGAGGCAGATCACCAAGGGTCATGCATAAAATGATAAGAAGTTAGATTTTGTCATGTGATTAATATGGAAGAACTGGAATTTGTACAATATCTCATCTTGGCAAGTGTGGGCTGTAGATTTTATTCTGGAAAGCAAATATCAGGCTGTTGCAATACTTCAGGCAAAAGATTTTTAGTGCCTGGAATAAAGCAGTGGTAATGGATGATGAAAAATAGAAGACTGTTGCAAGATTTATTTCAGATTTGAAATCAAGATAAATAACTTGGAGATTAAATATTAGTAATGTGAAAGGAGAACGGGTCCAGAATGACTCCTAGCTTTCATAATTAGTGGCTAGAGGGATTATAGAATTAGTTTCTCTCTAGTTGCTAACTCTGAAAGCTTTTAAGTACAAACTCTATTTATTTAATAGATACAGTGCTATTAAGGGTATCTATTTTTGAGTGAGCTTTGTGAATTCATGCCTTTCGATGATGTTTTCATTTCATCGAAGGTGTAGAATTTATTGACATAAAGTTTTTATATTCATTTTATTAATTATTTTTGAGACAGGGCCTTGTTATGTCACTTAGGCTAGAGTGCACGGGTGTAATCATGGCTCACTGCAGCCTTAAACTCTTTGGCTCAAGTGACCCTCTTGCCTATCCTCCTGAATAAATGGAACTAAAGGCAGGTAATAACACACTCAGTTAATTTTTAAATTGTTTGAAGAGATGGCGTCTCCCTATGTTGCCCAGGCTGGGCTTGAACTCCTGGGCTCAAGCAATCCTCCTGCCTTAGCCTCCCAAAGTGCTGAGATTACAGGTGTGAGTCACTGCACCAGGCCAAGTTGTTCTTTTAGTATCTTTAGAGTCAGTGGGAAGGTCACCTCTTTTATTTCTAAATAAGTAATTTGTGTGTTCTCTCTTTCTACTCCCATCTTTCCTTCTAGGACTCCAATTACACATATATTCAGTCATTTAAAATTGTTTCATAGCTCATCGATGCTCTTTTCTTGTCCTCATTTCCTTCCTTGCTTCCTCCCTTCCTTCTTTTTTGATAATAGCTAACATTTATTGAACCTTTACAATATAACAAACACTGCTTTATGTGATAAACATATACTAAATCATTTTATACTCAAAACAAATCTTTAAGTACTATTATTATCCTTATTTTATATAGTTGAAACTGAGGCACACATAGTTGAAGTAATTTGCTCAAGGTTGTCTACCCATAACAGAGATGAATTTGAACCCAGTCAGTTTGGCTCTATAGTCCATGCTTTTAACCACCATGCTATGTAGCCTCTCTAGGAGGAATTAAATGTTTCTCTCAATGGAAAAACATGATCAAAAAAAGCATGCTTCAAGATAGTAATATGTTGTGCAAATTTTTCACAACTTTCAATTATGCCCCTGATTTCTATTCATGAACTACTTCTAATGATGCTTTCTAACTTCTTTCTAATGGGCACATGCAACACATCTTTCTTAAGTTCTCAGCAGCATTCAACCACTCCCTCCTTCTTGAAAGAACTTATTTTTCCCTGGTATCTGAGGAACTAGTCCCTTGACCAATCTCTAGCTCTCTGACAATTCACGCACTCAATAAATATTTACTAAGTCATTTAATTTGTGTCATTCTTCAAGATACTAAAAGTAAGAGATTCAAACTCGCTGCCCTTAGGAGAGTGCATTCTAGTGGAGAATAAAGACAATAAAAAAGTAATACATAATTGCAAAACTTCAAATAATGTGAAAAGTAAAGGAAGAAAAATAAACATTGCTCCTCTCCATCACCATTCTACTGTGATTAGGATTTTTTTTTTTCAGATTTGTGTGTAAGGACGCATACACACAGTGTGCACACACATAAATACACATATATGTACTCACATTTACTTAAAATGGATCTACATAAATACCCTCGAAAATAAATTAGGACACACTTTTCTACAAAAATTTGGTTATATATACAACATACTTTTCTACAATGAACTTTAACATTTATTCACGAATCATGAATACCTTTCATATACTTGGTGCATAGTTTTCTTACCCTTTAACCATGCTTATTGATGGGCATACAGTTAATGTCCAAATTTTTGAACACAAACAATGTTGCAACAAACATCTTTGTACCTGAAGCTTTGGATGTTTATGCTACTATTTCCTTAGGATAGATCCCAGGAATTGGAATTCAGTTTTTGAAGATTATGAACCAAATATCAACTGGGTTAATCTTGCTTTTTATATCTAGATAAGTAGATAAGATGTATTTCATCTCTAATCATTGGAAATTCATAAGAATCTCACTCTCTTGTGGACATCCCTGCTTCTCAGCTCCTGTTTCCTGTGAATTAGTTTATGAATAATCTTGCCATGCAACAAATGGTGTCCCTATCCTGGACCACATTGTATGTACCAAATGTAGAACTCTGCTTTTCTTTGTCGATTTTATATAAAAAGAAAACCCTCAAATAAGACACTTCCTCTTTTAAATTCTGATTATTGGATTTTTGGTTTGTTATTTATAGAATTGTTGAGGGCTGGCAGACCTTTATATCTAATGTTGGCTGTAGCCAATGCTTAGTCTTTCCCTGCCATATGTAATTAACAAACAAGAGAAGTTTGTTCTTTCAAGAACGGTGTGTGCACGCTTGTATGTGTGTGTGTGTGTGTGTGTGAGATAACTTTATTCAAGATTTGAGGAGTTAAAATAGGTTTTGCATTTAAGAAACATGAAATACCCAAAACCTACTATGATAATTCCCATTTTTAAAAGTCTTTGATCACTGTGCCAAGAAGCAAGGGTTTTCTTCCCCTATCCCCATCCCTTCTGTAATTGATTTCTCTTCCCTCAATCCTGTTTCTCAGAAGTGAGGAAAATTTAATTCTTCCTGTTTTTGTGTGCAGAGATATTTTAATTTCTTCAGCCTTACTTCCCAAACTCTGTTTTGTTTTTAACATTTTAAAGATCTTTGCTATTACAAGTCTCACATGTTTAGGTTTATTAATAACACCTGTCCTCTTTCATACTATTTGTCTAGGGAGAAAAAGGGGATTTTTATTCCTTCAAGTGCACATATTTACAATTTTGATACACATTGTCGAATTGCCCTATAAATAATGGCAGTACTATTTTGTACTGTCCAGAGTTATGAGAATGTTGATTCTTCAAGGCCCTTACTAATTGGATATTATTGATAGCACTCTTTTGTTGTTGTTTTTGCCAATTTGTTGAAAGGGAAATGGTATTTTATTTTATTTTTTTATTTTTTTATTTTTTTTACTTTATTTATTATTATTATACTTTAAGTTGTAGGGTACATGTGCATAACGTGCAGGTTTGTTACATATGTATACTTGTGCCATGTTGGTCTGCTACGCCCATCAACTCGTCATTTTACATCAGGTATTATAACTCCCAATGCAATCCCTCCCCCTCCCCCTCATGATAAGGCCCCGGTGGTAGTGATGTTTCCCTTCCCACAGGAGTCCAAGTGATCTCATTGTTCAGTTCCCACCTATGAGGTGAGAACATCGCGGTGTTTGGTTTCTGTTCTTGTGATAGTTTTGCTAAGAATGATGGATTCCAGCTGCATCCATGTCCCTACAAAGGACGCAAACTCATCCTTTTTATGGCTGCATAGTATTCCATGGTGTATATGTGCCACATTTTCTTAGTAATCTGTCACTGATGGACATTTGGGTTGATTCAAGTCTTTGCTATTGTGAATAGTGCTGCAATAAGAAGCATACGTGTGCATGTGTCTTTATAGCAGCATAATTTATAATCTTTGGGTATATATCCTCAGTAGCTAATGGGATGGCTGGGTCATATGGGTACATCTACTTCTAGATCCTTGAGGAATCGCCATACTGTTTTTCCATAATGGTTGAACTGGTTTACAATCCCACCAACAGTGTAAAAGTGTTCCCTATTTCTCCACATCCTCTCCAGCACCTGTTGTTTCCTGACTTTTAATGATTGCCATTCTAACTGGTGTGAGATGGTATCTCATTAATGGTTTGATTTGCATTTCTCTGATGGCCAGTGATGATGAGCATTTTTCATATGTCTGTTGGTATGAATGTCTTCTTTTGAAATGTCTGTTCATATCCCTTTGCCCACTTTTGATGGGGTTGTTTGTTTTTTTCTTGTAAATTTGTTTGAGGTTCTTTGTAGGTTCTGAATATTAGCCCTTTGTCAGATGAGTAGCAGATTACAAAAATTTTCTCCCCATTCTGTAGGTTGCCTGTTCACTCTGATGGTAGTTTTTTGCTGTGCAGAAACTCTTTGGTTTAGTAGATCCCATTTTGTCCAATTTTAGCTTTTGCTGCCCCTTGCTTGCTTTTTGGTGTTTTTAGACATGAAGTCTTTTGCCCATGCCTATGTCCTGGATAATTTACTACCTAGGTTTTCCTCTAGGATTTTTATGGTATTAGGTCTAACATTTAAGTCTCTAATCCATCTTGAATTAATTTTCATTATAAGGAGTAGGAAAGGATCAGTTTCAGCATTCTACTTATGGCTAGCCATTTCCCAGCACCATTTATTAAATAAGGGAATCTTTCCCCATTTCTTGTTTTCTCAGGTTTGTCAAAGATCAGATGGCTGTAGATGTGTGGTATTATTTCTGAGGACTCTGTTCTGTTCCATTGGTCTATATCTCTGTTTTGGTGCAGAGCACCATGCTGTTTTACTGGATTTTTAGCCCTTGTAGTATAGTTTGAGAGATGGAGTAGCGTGATGCCTCCAGCTTTATTCTTTTGACTTAAGAGGATTGTCTTGGAGATGCAGGCTCTTTTGGTTCCATATGAACTTTAAAAGCAGTTTTTCAATTCTGTTGAAGAAACTCATTGGTAACTTGATAGGGATGGCATTGAATCTATAAATTACCTTGGGCGAGTATGGCCATTTCACGATATTGATTCTTCCTATCCATGAGCATGGTATGTTCTTCCATTTTGTTTATTGTCCTCTTTTATTTCAGTGAGCAGTGGTTTGTAGTTTTCCTTGAAGAGAGGTCCTTTATCCCTTGTAAAGTTGGATTCCTAGGTATTTTATTCTCTTTGAAGCAATTGTGAATGGAAGTTCATTCATGATTTGGCTCTCTGTTTGTCTGTTACTGGTGTATACACGAATGCTTGTGATTTTTGCACATTAATTTTGTATCCTGAGACTTTGCTGAAGTTGCTTATCAGCTTAGGAGATTTGGGGCTGAAGACAATGGGGTTTTCTAAATATACAATCATGTCATCTGCAAGCAGGGACAATTTGACTTCTTCTTTTTCCTAACTGAATACCCAGTTTCTTTCTCTTGCCTAATTGCCCTAGCCAGAACTTCCAACACTATGTTGAATAGGAGTGGTGAGAGGGGCATCCTGTCTTATTCCCCAGTTTTCGAAATTTTTTCCAGTTTTGCCCATTCAGTATGATATTGGCTGTGGGTTTTGTCATAAATAGCTCTTATTATTTTGAAGTGCGTTCCATCAATACCGAATTTATTGGCGTTTTTAGCATGAAGAGGGCTGTTGAATTTTGTCAAAAAGCCTTTTC
Source organism: Papio anubis (assembly GCF_008728515.1). Taxonomy (NCBI): domain Eukaryota; kingdom Metazoa; phylum Chordata; class Mammalia; order Primates; family Cercopithecidae; genus Papio; species Papio anubis. Next base: position 54,190,009 of record NC_044996.1, on the reverse strand, counting down.
TGCATCTATTGAAATAATCATGTGGTTCTTGTCTTTGGTTCTGTTTATATGCTGGATTATATTTATTGGTTCTTGAATGTTGAATGTGCATCAGGGATGAAGCCCACTTGATCATGGTGGATAAGCTTTTGATGTGTTGTTAGTCCGGTTTGCCAGTATTTTATTGAGGATTTTTTGCATCGATGTTCATCAGGGATATTGGTCTAAAATTCTCTTTTGTTAATGTCTCTGCCAGGCTTTGGTATCAGGATGATGTTGGCCTCATAAAATGAGTTAGGGAGGATTCCCTCTTTTCTATTGATTGGAATAGTTTCAGAAGGAATGGGTACCAACTCCTCCTTATACCTCTGGTAGAATTCAGCTGTGAATCCATCTGGTCCTGGACTTTTTGGTTGGTAGGCTATTAATTATTGCCTCAATTTCAGAGCCTGTTATTGGTCTATTCAGGGAGTTCAACTTCTTCCTGGTTTAGTCTTGGAAGAGTGTAAGTGTCAAGGAAGTATCCATTTCTTCTAGGTTTTCCAGTTTATTTGTGTAGAGGTGTTTTATAATTCTCTGATGGTAGTTGTATTTCTGTGGGGTCGGTGAGGTGATATCCTTTATCATTTTAATTGCGTCGATTTGAGTTCTTCTCTCTTTTTCTTCTTTATTAGTCTTGCTAGTAGTCTGTCAATTTTGTTGATCTTTTCAAAAACCAACTCCTGGATTCATTGATTTTTGGAGGGTTTTGTGTCTCCATCTCCTTCAGTTCTGCTCTGATCTTAGTTATTTCTTGCCTTCTGCTAGCTTTGGAATGTGTTTGCTCTTGCTTCTCTAGTTCTTTTAATTGCGATGTTGGTGTCAATTTTTGATCTTTCATAACTGCTCTTGTGGGCATTTTAGTGCTATAAATTTCCCTCTACACACTGCTTTAAATGTGTCCCAGGAATTCTGGTATGTTGTATCTTTGTTCTCATTGGTTTCAAGAACATCTTTATTTCTGCCTTCATTTCATTGTGTACCCGAAGTAGTCATTCAGGAGCAGGTTGTTCGAGTTTCCATGTAGTTGAGCGGTTTTGATTGAGTTTCTTAATCCTGAGTTCTAGTTTGATTGCACTGTGGTCTGAGACAGTTTGTTATAATTTCTGTTCTTGTACATTTTGCTGAGGAGTGCTTTGCTTCCAGTGCTATGGTCAATTTTGGAGTAAGTACGATGTGGTGCTGAGAAGAATGTATATTCTGTTGATTTGGGGTGGAGAGTTCTATAGATGTCTATTAGGTCTGCTTGCTGCAGAGATGAGTTCAATTCCTGGATATCCTTGTTAACTTTCTGTCTCGTTGATCTGTCCTAATGTTGACAGTGGAGTGTTGGGGAGTCTCCCATTATTATTTGTATGGGAGTCTAAGTCTCTTTGTAAATCTCCTAAGGACTTGCTTTATGAATCTGGGTGCTCCTGTATTGGGTGCATATATTTAGGATAGTTAGCTCTTCCTGTTGAATTGATCCCTTTACCATTGTTATGTAATGGCCTTCTTTGTCTCTTTTGATCTTTGATGGTTTAAAGTCTGTTTTTATCAGAGACTAGTATTACCAACCCCTGCTTTTGTTCTCCATTTGCTTGAGTAAATCTTCCTCCATCCCTTCATTTTGAGGCCTATGTATGTCTCTGCGCGTGTGAGATGGGTCTCCCTGAATACAGCAGACTGATGAATTCTTGACTCTTTATCCAGTTTGCCAGTCTGTGTCTTTTCATTGGAGCATTTAGATCCATTTTACATTTAAGGTTAAGATTGATTATGTGTGAGACTTGATCCCTGCCATTATGATATTAACTGTGAGATTTATTTTGCTTTCGTTAGTTGATGCAGTTTCTTCTAGCCTCGATGGTCTTTACATTTGGCATGTTTTGCAATGGCTGGTACCCGGTTGTTCCTTTCCATGTTGAGTGCTTCCTTCAGGGTCTCTTGTAAAGGCAGGCCTAGTGGTGACAAAATCTCCTAAGCATTTGCTTATCTGGCAAGGATTTTATTTCTCCTTCATATGAAACTTAGTTTGGCTGGATATGAAATTCTGGGTTTAAAATTCTTTTCTTTAAGAATGTTGAATATTGGCCCCACTCTCTTCTGGCAGAGTTTCTGCCGAGAGATCTGCTGTGAGTCTGATGGGCTTCCCTTTACATTGGGTAACCCGACCTTTCTCTCCTGGCTGCCCATAACATTTTTTCCTTCATTTCAACTTTGGTGAATCTGGCAATTATGTGTCTTGGAGTTGCTCTTCTCGAGGAGTATCTTTTGTGGCGTTCTCACCAGCCATTTCCTGGATTTGAATGTTGGCCTGCTTGCCCTACTACTAGGTTGAAATTCTCTGGATGATATCCTGAAAGGTGTTTTTCCAGCGGTTCCATTTTCCCTCACTTTCCAGGCGCAATCAGACGGAGATTTGGTCTTTTTACATAATCCCATACTTCTTGCAGGCTTTTGTTCATTTCTTTTTCTTCTTTGTTCTTGGTTTCTATAGCTCACCAAACTTCCATTTCATTCATTTGATCCTCAATCGCTGATACTCTTTCTTCCAGTTGATCGAGTCAGTTACTGAAGCTTGTGCATTTGTCACGTATTTCTCGTGTCATGGTTTTCATCTCTTTCATTTTCGTTTAGGACCTTCTCTGCGTGAAATTACTCCTGGCAGTCAATTCTTCCACTTTTTTTCAAGATTTTTAGTTTCTTTGCACTGGGTATGAATTCCTCCTTTAGCTCCTGAGATTTGATGGACCTTCTTCTCTCATCTCGTCAAAGTCATTCTCCGTCCAGCTTTGATCCGTTCCGCTTAGGGGATGAGGCTAGCGGCTCTTTTGCGATATTAGCTCTTATTTTTGAATTTCCAGCTTTTTTCTGCCCTGCTTTTCCCCATCTTTTGTGGTTTTATCTGCCTCTGGTCTTTGATGATGGTGATGTACTGATGGGGTTTTTGGTGTAAGTGTCCTTCCTGTTTGATAGTTTTCCTTCTAACAGTCCAGGACCCTCAGCTGTGGAGTCTGTTGAGTGTAGGGAGTCCACTCCAGACCCTGTTTGCCTGGGTATCAACGGCAGAGGCTGCAGAAGATAGAGATATTTCTGAACAGCGAGAGTGTACCTGTCTGATTCTTGCTTTTCAAGGCTCCTCTCAGGGGTGTACACCACCCTGTGAGGGTGTGGGGTGTCAGACTGCCCCTGAGTGGGGGATGTCTCCCAGTGGAAGCTACTCAGGGGTCAGGGACCCACTTGAGCAGAGCAGTCTGTCCCTTCTCAGATCTCAACCTCCCGTGTTGGGAGATCCACTGCTCTCTTCAAAAAGCTGTCCAGACAGGTCGTTTCGCATCTGCAGAGGTTTCTGCTGCTTTTGTTGTTGTTGTTGTTGTTGTTGTTGTTGTGTGGCTGTGCTGTCCCCAGAGGTGGAGTCTACAGAGACAGGCGAGGTTTTCCTTGAGCTGCTGTGAGCTCCACCCAGTTGGAGCTTCCCCAGCAGCTTTGTTTACCTACCTAAGCCTCAGCAATGGCGCCCCTCCCCAGCCTCGCTGCTGCCTTGCCGGTAGATCACAGACTGCTGTGCTTGCTGGCAATGGGGAGGCTCCGTGGGCGTGGGACCCCTCCGGCCAGGTGTGGGATGTGGTCTCTCCTGGTGTGCCTGTTTGCTTAAAGCGCAATATTGGGGTGGGAGTTACCCGATTTTTCAGGTGTTGTGTGTCTCCGAGTTCCCCTGGCTAGGAAAAGGGATTCCCTTCCCCCCTTAAGCTTCCCAGAGCAGAGGCCGATGCCTGCAGCCCTGCTTCAACTCTCGCTGGTCGGGCTGCAGCAGCTGACCAGCACCGATAGATCCGGCACTCCCTAGTTAGGAGAACCCAGTACCTCAGTTGAAAATGCAGAAATCACCGGTCTTCTGTGTCGCTCGCGCTGGGAGTTGGAGACTGGAGCTGTTCCTATTCGGCCATCTTGAGAACTACTTCCAGGGAAATGGTATTTTATTGTTTTCTTATTTTGCATTTTGACAACTGGTGAGGTTGAATAAATTTTTTCAAGTAGTTATTGAATTTTGCCATTTCTACTTTGTGCATTGTCAGTAAATATACTTTGGTCACATTTCTAATTGGGTATTTGATTTTTTAAATATGAATGTGGAGTTCTTTATATATTTTCAATTCCAATACTTTACTCCTGTAAATGATATCTCTCAGACCCCTAGGTTGGTCTCTTTTGTGTCTATTATTTTGCATTTCTTTCATGGTGTCTTTTGTAATACAGATATTTTATCTTCTTATGTAATTATATCTATTAATCTTTTCCTATATGGCTTCTGGATTTTGTTTCTTTCTTAGTAAGGTCTTTCCCATCCCTATATTATTTTTATTTTTAATTGCCAAGTAAATATTGTATAAATTTTTGTTGTGCAACATGATGTTTTGAAAAATGTATGCATTGTGGAATGGCTACATCACGGTATTTAACATACGCATTACATCTCATTCTTATCATTTTATTTTGTTGAGGCAGTGTCTTGGTGTCACCCAGGCTGGAGTGCAGTGGTGCAGTCACAGCTCACTGGAGACTTGACCTCCCTAGCTCAAGTGATCCTCACACCTCAGTCTCCTGAGGAGCTGGGACTGTAAACGTATGCCACCATGCCCAGAAAATAGTTATTATATTTTTTTTTCTAGAGACAGGTTCTCTCTCTGTTGTCAGGGCTGGTCTCAAACTCCTGGCCTCCAATGATCCTTCCACCTCAGCCTCCCAAAGTGCTGGGATTGCAGGCATGAGCCACAACACTCAGCCTTATCACTTTTTATTGTGGTGAGAACACTTAAAATCTACTCTCAGCAGTTTTCAAGTAAACTTTATATTGTTATTAACTATAGTTACCACAATGTACAATAGAGCTCTTGAAGTTATTCCTCCTATTATTTTATTTTTAATTTTTTAATCACCAATTCATCTAGATTTTACTTTTATATATGATGTGATGTGGGGATGTGGTCCACATTTACTGGTTGATAAATAAATTTACAATTTTGTCAATACACTATTGAATTGTTTATGTTTTCAACAGTGATTTTAAATGCTGCCTTATTTTGTGTAAGAATACAAACACAGAGACATGCATATATACACATGGGCCTGTCTGGAGTCTATATTCTTTTCTTTAGAAATACATGTCTTGACGTGAACTGATATTACATTATTTTAATCACTAAAATTTTAGAATGGATTTCAAAACTGGCAGAAGAGTGCCTCTGTAATTTTTTTTTATTTTTTTACAAATTTCACAGTTAGTATGCATTTGATCATCTAGATGAACTTTAGAATCACCTAAATCTCATTAAGATGTTGATTCAATTTTTGCATTAAATCCATAGATTAACCTGGGGAGAACTGACTCAAAAATACTGATTTTCTAGAGGATGGTACTTTTATCCATTTATTCAAACTTCTTATGTCTCTCAGTAAAGCTTTATTATCTTATTCTTGTAGGTCTTAGATCATATGTTTATTTTTACTTTTTAAAAAGTTGTTAAGGGGGGTGACATCTTTTTCCCTTTTTTAATTGACTAAAGTTGTTATATAAAAACATTAATGGTTCTTACATATTAATCTTTTCATACAGACACTTTATTAGATTTTCTTATTAGTTCTAAAGATTTACATTTTATTCTATTACATCTTGTAAGTAGAAAATCAAATAAGCCACAAATGATAATAATTCTTTTCTTCCTATACTTTTATCTTTTTCTTATTTGTACTGTATAATTACATTTGTTAGAAATTCTACATCCATGTTGAATAATACTTAGGTTATCAGGCATCCTTGTGTTGTTCCTGACTTTACTTGGATTGTCTTCAGTGTTTCACTAGAAAATAAAATGTTGATTTCTTATTTTTGATGCCTATGTATTACATTGAAAACATATCTTTCTATTTCTAGGCTACATATAGTTTTTAATTATTTTCTTTTTTCTGTTAGAAATTGTTTTTGGTTTCCATTTTATTGTTATATCAGCATTAGTTTAGATGGTCATATAATTTTTTCTTTGACCTATCAATTATATTTTTTCCTACAGTTAAACCACCATTGCAATATTAGAATTTTTTCCCTATTTGTTCATAATGTATTCTTGAAGATGTTTCTGAAATTATTTTGCTAATATTTTAGTTATTTTGACATCTATGGTCATATGTGAAATCAGTATATACACTCTTTAATTTTTAAAACATTGTTGATTTAATATCAATGTTATTCCAGCCTTTATGCACTAGAGAAGTTTGTTTGTTTGTTTGCTTTTTTAAAGGCTCCATCAGGTTCCAGCTGTGTGACATTGGTTATGTTGCTTAATCTCTTCTGCTTCCAGTTTATCTTCTTATATTTTTCCATGAAGTATAGTAAATTTCAGTTTTCAGTTTTCAAAATTTCACCTGTGGCCTTTGGGGGAATATAGATTTTCCTCACTTTTAAACTTTTTATTTGGTCATTGAGCTCTTAATATTGTCTCCTCTACTAAGACATTTTTTTTCAATTCTAATTTTCCAGAAAGAGGCTCATTTCATCAAAATTTACAAATTTATTTGTAAAACTCTTTTACATCTTGAAAACAGTTTCTCTTTTATATGTATAGCTATGACATTTTATCGTTCTTAAATTTTTTGTGCTTGCTTTTTGGTGAGAATTTCCAAATTTTATTCTTATTTCTAAAAAACTGTTTTGTGTATTTAATAAGTATTCTAATTTTTCTGTCATAATTTTTGTATTTTTATATTAATGTATTTCAGAATATTTTCTTGTTTTCTTGTCTCTTGAGATAAATTTGCAATTAATATATTTTTATGTGTCTTGTTTTCAATAAAAGCAATTAAGGTTATACATATTCTTCTTGCAACTACTTTGTTTTGAGACTAAGACTTTGAGAGGCAATGATTTCTTGCTGTCTTTATGTCTAAGTTTTCTGTATATCAATTTTGATTTATTCTTAAAGCAAGTTAACTAGAACAGCTTTTTAAACATTTTAAGTCATCTTCTGTGTTATTTTGATTTTTTTCTAGTTGATTCCCTGAAGTTGAAAAAAGTAAAATAATCTGTGTGTTTTTTGCTTTTGTATTTTATTGAGTTATTCTTTGTGAGTTAGTGCATGATAAATATCATATTTTATGAGTGCTATGTGGAATTTTTAACCTATGATACTCTCCCATACTAGAATTAATTCAAAGAGAAATACATGTTATGAGCTTCGATACAGTAGCTTGCAGCAAACCAATGCTCCTGATGATAACAAAGAGAAAATCTGGATAAAATTCAAGATCTGTTTTGAAGGTCTCAAGATAGTTTCAAAGACAACTAGAATTTCAAGGTCCAGATCCTAAAGAGAAGGAAAGGTAATTGAACTAAACCCAAGATTTTACCTATTGTTTTTCCCCTTGGTCCATTTGCTGATTCATAGTCCCAAGAAAGAGGCAGAGAAGCGAGGATGGCTTTAGTTAATATCAAAGAATGGCAGGACAGATATTGAACTTCTGATATTCAAATGAATCATAACATGAGGGGGTAAGATCTCAAAGAGAAGGAGAGCACAAATACTTCAGTTAAATACTTGATGCCATTTTTCTCCTCGAGCCCTTTTCTCACTAAGTTGCACAGGGCAAGATGGTCAGAAATCAAGTCGAAAACAGCTGAAGAGCAAAGTGGAGTTTTTTGCAGTTTCATGACCTGGGAGCAAAAATTTGGAGTTCAGGATCCCTTAGGAAGTAGCATAGCTGGGAGGCTCTACAGGCTCTCATTTAAACCATGAAGTTTTAAAGTCTAGGATTGGAGGCAAAATGGGAGAAGGAATTTATAGAGACTGCAAACTAGTCTTGGATCATTTCACTCCAGGATTAGATACAGGTGACTTGCCTCTTTGCAGCCTGGATAAGAGATAGAGTTAATCTTCTCTGGAGAAAGATAATCGAATTGAGAGCTTCCATAATTTTTCATAGACAATGCCTGGCACTCAATAAAAAATTAACCAGCATAACAAAAATAAACTTCGAAAGAAGAATCTGGACAACAGAGAAAGACCCACTTGGGATCTGTCTGTTTAGTTGTCAGATTTTGACTTTAAAATTGTTATCATCAATATCTTCAAGAAAATAGATAGCAAAAGACTAGCTTTAAATTTTCCCAAATGAACAAAATACATTAAACCCGAATTCAAAAATTGTGATGCACCTCAGGCAGAATAATATAAAAAGAAGCCACGCATAGACATATTACAGTAAAACTGCTTAAAACTAATGTGAAAGAGAAAGTCTTTAAAAACAATCTAGAAAATAAGACTCACCACATTCAAAACCACATCAATTAAAGAGAAAACTGAAAAGCACTACTGAGTAGTTAAAGAAAACCTAAATAAGGTAAAATAAAAGGACAAACCAGGCTGAAGAACTGGAAATCTCAATATTATAAATATGTCAATTCTCCTCAAATTTATCTGTAGGATTATGCAAGCCTCCCAAAAAATCAGCCAGTTTCTGTGTATGTATGTTTGCATGTAATTTGACAAGCTCATTTTGAATTTTATAAGGAATTGTAATAGAATAACCAAGACAATCTTAAAGAACAAGATGAAAGCTAGAGGATTTATATTACCAGACTTATACCAACAAATATTCAGATATTTATTTTAAAGCTACAGTAATTATGACACTATAAATTGTGCATAAATAGACTAATAGAACAATGAGCATGACAGAGAGTTCAGAAATAGAGTCACGTGATCAAATCTCCACTAAAATTCAGTGGGGAAAGAATACATCTTTTAATAAAGACTGCAGGACTAATTAGATATCCAAATGAAACCTTGATCTCTCCCTCTCACTAGATAAATATATCAATTCAAAATGTATTGTGACATAAACATAAAAGGTAAGACTAAAGGTTAAGAAGGAAACCTTTTAAAGCTTGGAGTCAGCAAAGATTTCCTAAACCAGTATACAAAAAGTAATGTCCATGAAGAAAATAAGTCATAAATTGGACCACATTAAAATTAAAAATATCTTTTCATCAGAAGACATAAAAGAGTGAAAGGAAAGCAATAAAGTGAGAAAAGAAATTTTAAAGTTTTTGTACAACAAAGGACATGCATCCAGAGCAATAAGTAAAGTAAAGGGAGACTCAAGAGAAATAGAAAAGACAAAAGACTTAAATAGGTTCTTCCTCTCCCACCAAAAAAAGAATATTCAAGTGGACAATATACATATAAAAGATCATCAGGACAATGCAAATGAAAACCACAGTGAGTTACAACTACACATTCACTACAATGAATACTTTTAAATAACTAAAAATACTATGTGCTGGAAAGGACAAGGAGCAATTGCAACTTTCATACACTATTGATGAAAGTGTAAATAGGCATAAACATTTTGGAAAAAAATTGTAATATTGGTTAAAACTGAGCATATGTTGATCATATAATCCAACAATTTCTACTTCTAGGTACATTCCCAAGAAAAATGAGTGCATATATTCACCAGATACACGTAGAAGTATGTGTTTAGTTGCTTTGCACAGAATAGCCCCAAACTAAAAATAATCCAAATATTTATCAACAGTAAAATGGATAGTGTGTTCATATAAGGTATTATTACACAGTAATAAAAAACGGAAAAAATCATTGCTACCTGAAACAGTAAGGATGAATTGCAGAAACCATATTTACCAAAAGATGCTGAACACAAGGAATAAGTACTGCAAGACTACAGTTCTATAAAATTTAACAAACACCTAACAGATATTGTATGGTGTTGAAAGTCTGGATAATGGTTATCTTTGATGGGGGAAAGCAACTGGAGGGAGACATGAAGTAGGCTACTGTTGAGTTAATAAGGTTCTTTGAAATAGGTTGTGTAATCCAATAGCACCTACATTAGAAGAACATTTTATTTTTGAAGGTGAAGGTATTATTCATCTGAGTGTTAGATGCTTAACATGATGAGCTGGTAGGGGCATGTTTGAAAATTTATGAAAAGCATAAAAAGATATCCAAGATTAGGAAAATCCAATTCTAAAGAATACATAGTCTAACTGCATCAATCTTTGGAAATTCAAATTATTTTGAAAAGTTTTGGCTCATTGCTAATGAATTCTATCAAAATATATGTAGAATTTTAAAATATTCTTTATGTAATATATGGAAATAAACATTTTCATATCTCTTTAGGCACCTATACTGCATATCTGAGCATATGTGAGTTGGTTTGGAGTGCCACATTTTTAATGGTGAGTATCAATACATAGATATTTTTCAAAATTCTGTGAAGACAATATAAAAGTTATTGGTATATTGTCATTTTTTGAAATAATAATATATTTGAACTCACATGGAGCATTAATTTGAACTTTACTTCATGTTATTCATTTATTCATACAGAAAATATTTATTAAGCAGCTATTATACAATTATATAATGAAGGAAATTAAAATATTTTACTCCAAAATATATTTCTTTGACATATCTCGAAATGGCTTCTGCTTGGCCATCCTGACAGAAGTGGCCTTGCAAAGCTGTCTTGAGTGGGGAAAAATTTGCATTTGTAGAGAATTCCCATTAATGCAGCCATTTTCCTCTCCCCTTTATATGACTTTTTCAAGATCCAGAAGAGATTGAGTTTGACACCTTTAAAAGTCTGAAAATAAATATTTACCATCTACATTATCTCTGAGAGAGGCTTCATCTACATATTAAGGCCATCTTTGCTAGTCAAGCTTCTTCCTTTCTTTCTCTCTTAACCTATCTTGCCACTAAACCTGATTTACCAACATAACCTGTTTCTGGCCATGCTCTGAATCTGCATTCTTTACTGTGTCCTCGGGATACTAGGTAAGTTTCTGTATGTCATTGGGAAGTTGAGTCTTTAGTCTGAAACTACTGCGTGTATGCATTACATACACCTGTATGCCTTTTCTCCTATTCATCAATCTGCCTCATATCAGTGATTTTTAGCAAACCTTTAAGAGATCAAGAGCCTATGGTACCCACAATAACATGCTTGGCAATGGGAAGAAGGTACAATACCTTCCTCCCAGAATTTTCTTTTAGTTTGGTGTTACAGAAGCAAACATGAGAGAAGTATAGTATACTAGTTAATAGAATGATATCTGGAGTCAAATTGTCTGTGTTAAAACTTCTCTGTTTGCTAACTCTGTTACTTTGACCAATATTCTTAACCTCTTTGTGCCCATTTCAAAATCTTAAAATGGGAAAAATAATATGCTAACTTACAGGGTCATTATCTTACTAGGAAGTACAGGGGTCCTTGGTTCTTGTTCTGCTTAGGAGAAAGAATTCAGTCAAGAGACCAATTAATAAAATAAGCAAAAGATCTAATAAGGAAATAAGAGTATGCTCCAAGAGAGGACTGGGCTGACCTGGCTGGGAGCAGACCCAAGAATTCTTCATTGTGGTTTTCGTTATGTTGGACTGTTTCTTTAAGTTCCCTCCTCTTTCTTAAGTCTCTGCATTTGTCTCCATGTAGTCGTTCCTGCTCAGGTCTGTGAGATTCTCCCTTACTGTCAGTTGATGTGCGTATGTGGGCCCAGTGATCAATACAAACTCTACCTAATGGTGATGTTCCTCATGACCACCACCCCTGGAGGGTCATAAAGCTGTTAAATCTGTACTTATTTTGCTTGCGAATCTCTTAGGAGTTTTCCCTTTGTCCTTTTCCCCTCTTATCAGCATGTGGCTAGCTACATTCTGACAGGTTAACTGCAGAGTGAACAACTACTGAGCATTCTAAGGGGCATTTCTGGGTGTTCCTATCTGCACAGGTATTTCCCTTCCTATCTGCTTATATTTTGCATGTATGTTTTAGGTGGTCTCTAGAGCATGAGATTTTCCAGAGCTTTCTCCTTCAGGGACTCCCTTTCCTGTTCATATTTAACTATCTGCCTTCATCAAAATTCCCCCTCAAAAGTTTGAGACCCTAAAAACTTTTGAGTCTAGGAGTGTCTTGGGTCTGCTGTAACTACTTCCTGCTGATATGGAATTAAGAACTTATCAGGATCTCCTTCTCTTGCCCTCTGTCAGGAGCCCCTCCATGTTTTCCTCAAACCTTTTCCTGCATTCAAGGGTGAGGTGTTTACATAGGTTTTGGGGCCTCCAAGTATAATATGTTATATCCTTGCTGTAATCTCATTTTATGACTGGTAGCCTGAATGCAGGAAGAAGTAAATTTAGTTAACAAATTGACTAAGCAAAGGCCTAAGAGGAGAAGAAGGCGCACTGTGGAGAGTGGGCCCAGAGGAGGTCAGAATCAACTGAGGATGTTCCATTTCCCTGAGAATGGGCCTGAAGCTGCCTATAGATGTTTTACTTTTTCTCGTAGCTGTTGAATGCTGTCCTGTATGATTTCTAACTGGTTAACATTCTTCTTTGAGCATAGCACAGGTTCCTCCCTGGGCTGAGGTGCTGATGTCTAAGGCATGTTGGTTTTGGAGGCCCATCCCTGATAGGGAATTAAGTTGCTGGTCAAGCCATTGGACAACCAATGGCTTTGGTTGTCTCTTCAAGAGCCTGTCCTGGCTCATGGGATAAGGTGGCATGCATTTGCTGAAATATTAAAATTTCTACACTCGTTTCTTATTTTAGTTACTCCAGTTCTTAATCCCAGAGCTGTAAGTAAGGGAAGGAAGACTATGACCACACTTTGAGATGTGGACTTGGAGCAAAGGGGGATAGGTACTGATTGATGTTGGTCTAGGAGGGACACATCAGGGAAAAGATAAAATAATGAGCAAGTTCCCCTCCAATTGTTAGAGAGGAATAGGTAAGTCTGACTTTTTATAGCATAGCCAAGGGCATAGCTAACTCCACATGTCCCCAGGCCTTGCCAAGAATGTAATTACTCTAAAGCAGGCAACTTGAATAATTATCAAAAGTCATAGAAACAGTTTATGACCTAGGTAACATTATCTGTTTGATGTTTTTGGGCCTGAAAACTCTGCGATGAGGAGGGAGAAGCCATTTACTTATCTTTGTGTTTGAAGAGAAACTTCAGGTCTTCCAATGGCTCAGAAGAATAACTGGACGTTGGTTCTTTTCCTGTTCTTTGGAGCCTTCCTGGGGTTTTATTTGGGAGTGATATAAGCAACTAGAAATGTAAGGAACTTTGACAGCTGTTGGGGTGGCAAGTAAGACAGTAAAAGGACCCTTCCATGAGGGGGTTAGCTGAGACCCAGGTGACCAGTCTCTCCAGGTTTTAATGAGGACTTATGACCCTGGCAGGTATACGAGTTCTTGGTTGTTGAAGGGGTCACTAGCCAGCAGTACTCTTTGTGTATATATTCAGTTAGTTCTAGGTATGAAATTCTCAGTCTTAGCTTTGGATACTTTGTATCCTCTTTTGCTAGAAAGTTTAAAGTTTGTGTTTCATGTTGTTGTACAAGCTCTGTGGTCGGTGGGGCAAAGGGGTAGGTTATATATATATACTGTAGAAGTTGTCTCTCCTCAAGAATAGCTTGGTTAGATTTCTTGCTAGGGCTTTATGGATGTGTGGGCTGTCTCTAAAACCTGAGGTAGGACTGTCTGGATTGAAGTCATTGGTTAAAGGTTTAAGCAGCGTTCCCCGGGAGAAATAAGGCCATTAGGGGGAAAGATGAATCCAGAGGTTGGGTAAATATTAAGCAGGCACCCACGTTGGAAAGTACGTTCTTTCCCAAAAGGGGTGTGGGGCATTCAGACATTTCCAGAGTCTGGTGGGAGAATAGTAATTGGTACCATATGCAATATAAAGTGGGTGTGAATCTTTATTGAGGGGTGCTATTTTCCCCCATCACCTAACCTGATTTGGAGGAAAGTTGCCCAAAGAAGATTAGCACAAACTTGGTGGCTCTTGTATTTAAAAAAAAAAAAAAATTATAGTCCTACCTGCCACTTCCAGAGTTGCCCTTGGCTCTATTCCTTTAATGATTATGTCTGATCTGGGAACTGGCTGTAGCGGAGGGCCCCTTCTGCTCAAGGCCATCATTAGATGGGGGATCCAATGAAGGAGTCTTTTGGCTCCCGGGGCAATCCTTCCTCCAGTGGCTGAGCTTATGGCAAAGGGGGCAGTTCATGTAGGGCTTTCTCCCAGTTGGGCAGTTCCTTCTTCAGTGACCCAGTCTTTAGCACTGATGGCAGTTACCTGGGAGGGTATTTTTATGGCAGCCTGGTGGGGTCTGGAAGACTTGTAAAGTAGCCAATAGTTGAGTCTGCCTCCTCCTGTCTCTTTGTTTTTCTCTCTTCTTGACCTTGATCTCAGTTATAAAAGACCAATGAAGCTAATTTGAGGATTTCTGGCATAGAGGCACTGGGTGTTAAGGCTGACTTTTGCAGTTTTCTCCTAATGTCTGGGGTGACTTGGGTGAAGAAATGGTCCTTTAAGACTAGTTGTCCCTCTGGGAATTCTGGGTTTAAGTTGGTGTGCTTAATAAGGGTTTCCTGTAGCCTTTTGAGAAAGGCTATAGGATTTTCTTTTGGACCCTAGTTTATGGTGGCTAAGCATAGCTAGGACAGAGGGATCTGCCTTACAAGCTTTACAAAGATTAGTGTCTTTCCTCAAAACCATGAAGGTTTGTAAATAGGGGAGCTCTGACTATTTGCCCTGATGGCAGCAGAAAAGGCCAGCTGGAGGATGGTATTAAAATTTGTACTTTTGTTCTCCAGATTTCCTCTGGTTTTATAAAGGAAAAATAGGTTTTTTTTTTTTTTTCACTTTCAGGTTTGAAGGTTGAATTTATCTCAATTTTTAAAGATGCATCTCCAAAGGGGTGAATCTTGGGGTACGGAAGTCTGTTTATCCATTTTAAAGAGAAGACAAAGGAGAACTGTAGGATGAAAGAGGTGTCTCCCTGTCCATTCCTACAATGACTTATGAAGGTGAGGCATCCCTCACCAGACCAAGGAAGGCAAAAGGCCCCTCACCTTGCACTTAGGGAGCTCTGGATTTGGTTGATTCTTACTGTGTGTTCTTTTTGTCTCTGCATACTCTCTTTTAATCAGAAAGATTTCCCCAGTCTCCTTTTGGTTAATATTTTACTGGTGACATCTTTCTTGTCTCTATTCCAGGCAAGGGGGTGGAGTAGTATCTGGTACAGGAGTAATTTTGTTGCCTTTTATATTCTCAGTGATCCTGGCCCTTTAAGAAGCCAAATAGTTGTACCTCCGCCAAAACTTGAATAGAAGAGACCTCCACATAGAGTTGTTTTACTCTATAATGACATTTAGATAAATGATGTAGATGGTTTGAGGAGTCAGGAAAAATTTGAAACCTTCCCCTGTTTTGAGGAGGCTCCTTAGGGCTTATGCCGAAAAGATGCTTGAGAAGGCAAGGTAATTCCTAGGTCCCAGGATAAGTGGACTAGGGTCTTGACTCCAGTCTTTTATATAATTACATAAATGGCAAGGGGAGCCCAGGGACATTTTCTGTTGGTTTGTTTAATAAAAAGCAAAAAATGCTTTAGGGTTTCAGAGTTTGATAATAATGGTCTTAAGAGACAGAAGAAGAACATCCCATTGGCTCATAAGGAACTCCAGTTGTAAAGAGAGACAGAGGGAAGAGAAGGTGGGGCCACAGATGGCTACCTGGAGGAGCCAGATGCTCACTTGAGACGCTAAAGCATAATGCGTTTATTAAGGGTGGCCAGGCTAGAAAGGCCTGGTAATAAATGAGGGATGCTTTAAGTGGTTGCAGGAGGAATCAGAGGAGCAGATCCTGTTAGGAGGCTAAGCATGAAGAAGGAATTCAAAGAAACCTTGTGGAGAACAAAGACACAGCAGAGAGTAAGCTAATTTGTGAGATTAACTATCCATGGGGGCATGCCTCCTTTCTATGGTTGCTAACACCCACTCAGGGGAGAGAGGGGGGTAAAATGCAATGAAAGGAAAGTTTAACAGTGAAATTATTGGAGGATAACCATTTTATATTATTATTTATTTATTTATTTATTTATTTTTATTTCAATAGTTTTTGGGGAACAGGTGGTGTTTGGTTGCATGGAAAAATTTGTTAGTGATAATTTCTGGAATTTTGGTGTGTCCATCAGCCAGGCAGTGTACACTGTACCCAATGTGTACTATTTTATTCCTCACTCACTTCCCATCCTTCCCCCCAAAATTCCTGAAGTCCATTATGTAATTCTTAAGCCTTTGCGTCCTCATAGCTTAGCTCCCACTTATAAGTGAGAATATATGACGTTTGGTTTCCCAGTCCTGAGTTACTTCACTTAGAATAATGGTCTTCAACTCCATCCTGGTTGCTGCGAATGCCATTAGTGAGGCTGGTTCCATATTTTTTCAGTTGCGAATTTTGTTGCTAAAAACGTGCATGTGCAAGTGTCTTTTTCATATAATGACCTTTTTCCTCTGGGTAGACACCAAGTAGTGGAATTGCTGGATCAAATAGTAGTTCTACTTTTAGTTCCTTAAGGAATCTCCATGCTCTTTCCCATAGTGGTTATACTAGTTTACATTCCAACCAGCAGTGTAAAAGTGTTCCCTTTACACCACCTCCATGCTAACATCTGTTATTTTTTGATATTTTAATTATGGCCATTCTTGCAGGAGTAAAGTGGTTTCTCATTGTGGTTTTGATTTGCATTTTCCTAATGATTAGCAATGTTGAGAATTTTTGCAAGTTTTTTGACCATTTGTATATATATTTTTTGTGAATTGTTTATTCATGTCTTTTGCCCACTTTTGATGAGAGTATTATTTTTCTTGCTGATTTGTTTGTATTCCTTGTAAATTTTGGATATTAGTTCTTTGTCAGATGTGTAGTTTGCAAATATTATTTCTCACTGTGTGGGTTGTCTGTTTACTCTGCTGATTATTTCTTCTGATGTGCAGAAACCTTTTAGTTTAATTAGGTCCCATCTATGTATCTTTGTTTTTGTTGCATTTGCTTTTGTGTTCTTGGTCATGAACTCTTTGCCTAAGCCAATGTCTAGAAGAGGTTTGCCAAAGTTATCTTCTAGAATTTTAATGGCTTCAGGTCTTAGATTTAAGTCTTTGATCCATCTTGTGTTAATTTTTGTATAAGGTGAGAGATGAAGATCCAGCTTCATTCTTCTACATGGGGCTTTCCAATGATCCCAGCATCATTTGTTGAATAGGGTGTCCTTTCCCCATTTTATGTGTTTGATTCCTTTGTTGAAGATCAGTTGGCTGTAAGTATTTGGCTTTATTTCTGGGTTCTCTATTCTCTTCCATTGTCCAGATGCCTGTTTTTATACCAGTACCATGCTGTTTTGGTAACTATAACCTTGTAGTGTAGTTTGAAGTCAGGTAGCATGATGTCTCCAGATTTATTCTTTTTGCTTAGCCTTACTTTGGCGATGTGGGCTCTCTTTTGGTTCCATATGAATTTTATGATTTTCTTTTCTAGTTCTATGAAGAATGATGATGGTATTTTGATGGGAATTGCATTGAATTTGTAGATTGCTTTTGGAAGTATAGTCATTTTCAAAATATCCATGAGCATGGGATATGTTTCCATTTGTTTGTGTTGTGGATAACTTCATTCCACAGGGATGCTTTGTAGATTTTCCTGTAGGGATCTTTCACCTCTTTGGTTAGGTGTATTCTTAAGTATTTTCTTTTTTATGAGCTGTTGTAAGAGGAATTGAGTTCTTGATTTGATCCTCAGCCTAGTCGTTGTTGGTGTGTAGCAGTGCTACTGAATTGTGTACATTGATTTTGTATCCTGAAACTCTTTCAATGCATTCAGCAGATCTAGGAGCTTTCTGGATGAGTCTTTATGGTTTTCTAGGCATACAATCATATTACGATTTTTTCCCCCTTTTTCCTTTGTTATCGGTATGAAGCTAGCTACATTCCAAACAGTGACAGTTGGACTTCCTGTTTGCTGATTTGGATGCCCTTTATTTCTTTCTCTTGTCTAACTGCTCTGGCTATGACTTCCAGTGCAATATTGAGTAGCAGTGGTGAAAGTTGGCAGCGGATTGCCATTTTAGTTAAGAGATACAAAGATCCTCAGTCATTGCATGACCAATTCTTAATCCCCACCACCTTCACCAGCCTCCTCTCAGAGAGGCTTACAGTGGCTTAGATCTATGCAGTGTGGACCTTGAAGTCCTCCCACCTCCACTTGCCACCCCGTCAGAGTCAACTGAGAAATCAGCCAGAGGTAGCATAGTCACAGTGGTTGAAGGGAATTGTATTGGAGATTTGTAAGAATGGGAGAGAGTGAGCAAAGGAAGGCCTCATTTTAAATTGGCAAGAACAGCACTAGGAGTGGGAGGTTTTTCTCAAAACTTTAGTAAAACAGCTCAGGAAGAAGCAGAGGTAGTTGACCAGGTAGTCTGAGACAACCATGGCACTCATCTTGAAGATCCATTTGCAGGTTAGGCTCTCTGAGTCACAGTACCACAATAGGTCACTGGGAAGTATGTTGATCCTCAGTTCTTATCTTACTTGGGAGAAATAATTCTGCCAAGAGACCAATTAGTAAAGTAAATAAAAGTTTTATTAAGGAAATAAGAGTACACTAAAAATGAGGAACAGGCTGACTTGGCTGGGAGCAGCCCTGAAAGTTCTGCATTATAGTTTTTATTATGTTGGACTTTTTCTTTAAGTTACCGCCTCTGTCTTAAGTCTCCACCTTTGTCTTTGTATGGTTTCCTGCTTCTTTCTTAAGTCTTAGCCTTGTCCTTGCCTTGTGGAATTCTCCCTTACTCTCAGTCGATACACATGTGAGGGTCTGGTGATCAATACAGATCCTACCTAATGACAGAGTTATTCATGACCACCGTCCCTGCAAGGTCATTTAGTGGTTAAATCTGTACTTTTTGTGCCTGTGTATCTCTTAAGAATTTCCCCTTTGTCCTTTTTCCCATCTTTTTTATTTTTTAGGCGGAGTCTCTCTCTGTTGCCCAGGCTGGAGTGCAGTGGTACAATCTCAGCTCACTGCAAGCTCTGCCTCCTGGGTTCAAGTGATTCTCCTGCCTCAGCCTCCCGAGTAGCTGGGACTACAGGTGCACACCACCACATCCAGCTAATTTTTGTATTTTTAGTAGAGACGGTGTTTCACTATGTTAGCCATGAAGGTCTCAATCTCTTGACCTGGTGATCCACCTGCCTAGGCTTCCCAAAGTGCTGGGATTACAAGCATAAGCCACTGTGCCTGGCCCCCCTTTTTCCCTTGTTAGTGGTATGAAGCTAGCTACATTCCAACAGGTTAACTGCAGAGTGAGCAATTACTGGGCATCTTAAACGATGTTTCAGGGCATTCCTCTCTGCATAGGTATTTCCCATCCTCTCTGCTCATATTTAGCATACATGTTTTGGGTGGTCTCTGGAGTGTGAGATTTTCCAGTGTTTCCTTCCTTTGCCACTCATGTCTAACTATCTGTCTACTCTGACAATTGTGAGGACTAAATTAAAGGTTATAATACAAATAAATTGCTTAGCCCATGTCTAACACATAGTAAATGCCTAACGAATCCTTATTACTGTTACTGTAAAATCACTATACATTGTGATATGTTTTATGATAAAAGTAAGTACAAGATATTATGTGAACCCAGATAGAGGTAACAAACAAATCCTTGGTGGTTCAAAGAACTTATATAACTGGCATATTCTAATGTTACAGTTTAACAAATTTTTATTGATTGCCTACTGATGTTAGGTACTATGCTACGTTTTGATAATATAATGTGAACAAGTCATAATTTGTTCCTTCAAGTCGCTCATCACCTGGTGGGAAAGGCAGATCATTATAAAGTAGTACAATACATGCTGTGATCACCTAAGTGCAAGGTGTTCTAGGTGCATATGGGCAAAGTATATTATTCAATATTATGAGACCAAGAAAAACTTCTTAAGGGAAATATTATTGAAACTTAGATGTGAATAATGGATAGTACTAGTCTAGGAGAAGCAAAAGGGGTTCAGTATTCCAAAGAGAAGCAATGTGTACAACAGGCTTGCTATGGATTGAATGTTTGTGTTTTTCCCAAATTTGTATGTTGAAATCATATGGAATGTAATACCAAGATATTAGTGACCTTATAAAAGAGAACCCAGAGAGCCAGCTCTCCCCTTCCACCATGTGGAGACACGTCAATAAGGAGCCAAATATGAACCAGAAAATGGTTCCTCACTAGACACTGAACCTGTCAGTGCCTTGATCTTGGGTTTCCCAGGCTCCAGAATGATGAGAAATACATTTATGTTAAGCCACAGAGTTTATGGTAATTTGTTACAACAGCCACAGAAAACTAATACATACATGAATACTATTAATACAATAAAAGTATTTCCACATGTGCAAGAGTTTAGAAAAGATCTTACTCTTGTGCCCATTCCAAAAAGTTACTTTAAGATGTGTTAGATGTTATAGACAAGTGAGAGGGAAATAAAAATAAAAATCTCAAGAATATAAACATTGTGGTAAACAAGTACTGGAAATGCATTTTGAAATTAAATATATGGAGTTAAGGAGAAATAGTCATTGATAGCTACAAAAAGACAAAACAGTCTTGAAGTTTTATGTTTAAAAATATTAATGGTATGACGTATTAGTCAAGATTCTTCAGAGAGACAGAACCAATAAGATATATACAGATATATGAGAAGTAATTTAGTAGAAGGATTGACTCATGAGATCATGAAGGATGAGTAGTCCCATGACAGAGTGTCCACAAGCTGGAGACTTTCAGATGCTGCTACTGTGGCTTTGCTGAAGTTCAAAGCTTGAGACCCTGGGGCAGGTGAGGTGGGGGTTGGGGGCTTGGGGTTGCACTTTCCTGGAGTCTAAAGGCCAGAGAGCTTAGAGTTCTGATATGCAAGGGCAGAAGAAGAGTGTGTCCCGGCTCTGTGAGACAGAGAGGCCAATTTGCCTTCCCTCTGTTTTTGTTTCATCTGGACTCCATGCCAATTGGATGGTGCCTACCCGCATTGAGGGCAGATCTTCCCCACTTAGTCCACTTAGACTCACAGGTAAATATCCTGGAGTGGAAACACTCTTATAAACACACCCGAAAATAATGTTTTACCATTTCTCAAGGTATAATCCAGTCAACTTGAATCTAAAATTTGCCATCACATAGGATAACACCAAAATTATTAATCTGTAAACCCGGATTATATTAAGTGACAGAAAATCGATTTGGGATGAGGCAGGACGTGAAAGTACTTTCTAAACTATAAAATATTAGATAAGAAATATCATGGAAGGAGGTGCTAAACCAATTGATATTTTTGACTTTTAATAAAGAGAGATCCTTGAGAGCTGGTGAGAGAAAAAAAAATGGTTAGATGTCAAAACTAACCTGACAGATGTTTAGAAACACTTTTAGATAGTGTGAGAAATATAGCATCCTCTCTTTCCCATTGGATATTCATATATGACATATCATTCAAAGTTTTGAGATGCTCTGCAGTATTTATTTTTTAAAGACAACATCTCCCAAGCTTATTTGTAAAATGATCCTCTTTATTAAGGCATACTAACTATGTACCTCTCTGAACATCAGTTTTGCAAGTCCCATATTAAAAGCAGCTATACCAATCAAGATGAATGGCAATCCTTCCTCCCAACCTTATTAGTAAGGGGGATTAGAAGAAGGAGCAGCTAAGTCTATTAGTTTGCTTTCTTTTAACCTAACTCCTTTGTCAGAAAGTGAACCATCTCTACAGATTTTTTTTAACCATTCCCTCATCTGAGGTCAACAATGCCATTACTAGTAAAACTTGCCCTGTCATCAAAGCCACATGGCCTGGTCCTGCAACAGTCAGGGAATAGAAATGAAGGGGGAAGAGACCACTCCCTTTTTGGCTGCTATTTGACAGAGCAGTTTCTGCTTTTCAAACAGGTGACTAGTAAGAAATAGGGACAGTGGCTAGATTTTTCAGAAAATTTCCTTTCGTCACAAAGATAAACTTATTATTAAAAATACTTTAAGGCCGGGCGTGGTGGCTCACGCCTGTCGTCCCAGCACTTTTGGAGGCCGAGCGGGGCAGATCACCTGAGGTCAGGAGTTTGAAACTAGCCTGGCCAACAAGGCGAAACCCCATCTCTACTAAAAACACAAAAATTAGCCAGGCACGGTGGTGAATGCCTGTAATCCCAGCTACTCGGGAGGCTGAGGCAGGAGAATTGCTTGAACCCGGGAGGCAGAGGTTGCAGTGAGCTGATATCGCGTCATTGCACTCCAGCCTGGATGACAGAGAGAGACTCCATCTCAAAAAAAAAAAAAAAAAAAAAAAAAAAAAAAAAAAAAGAAAAAGAAAAGAAAAACCAACAACAATAAAAAACTTTAAAATTCAGAAGTTTGTACATGTATAATTTTATACATTTCTACGTTTTAGACTTTCTCATTTGAAAATGCACAAATGAAATTTCTCTTTTCCTCCAAGTAAATGACAAAGTATAGAAGACTAGATTAAAATTAGGAGTTTGAGGTTCTAATTTTAGTTCTGATGATTATTAAATATATGCTGTTATGCAAGTAAATTAGTATAGTCACCTAAATTATGCCAAAGTCCTTTGATGCATTAAGGTTAACCTATCCTTTAAGATTTACATAAATTGGCTCATATTCCCAACCATGTGTGGTGGGGAACCCAGGGTTTCTCCCAATATCTTTAATGATTCTTTGACAGAATCATTAGATTTTGGGGAAACTACATTTTTCCTAGTCGGTTCTATATTTGATTTCCTAATACTGCCAGTTTCTTGTTCCACATTATGCTTCCACATCTTTCACACATGCAGTCCCTGTGTAAGTATGCTACACTGGACCTACTCTAACACTCTCTCAATAGAGCAGTAACCCAAAACTTGGTTATAAAAGCCTTTTATTGAAAATTTTTGGGCATTAGGAGCATGACAAAATACAGGGTAGCAAAGTATACTTAAAATAAAATATCAAGCATTCTTTGGCCATTCTGGTCACTAGAATCCCAATTGGTAATGGTGTTGAATTCTTTTTATGTATTGCTGGATTCAACTTGCCAAGTTGAGCACTTTTGCATCCATATTCACAAGAGATATTAGTCTCTATTTTTCTTCTATTGCAGTATCTTTGGGTTGTCTTCAATATTGTCTTCACAGAATGAATCGGGAAGTGTTCCTTCCTCCACTGGATTTTTTTTTTTTGGAAAATTTGTGAAAATTAGTTTTAATTTTTTAAAAATAGAATTTATCAGTAAAGCCATGTGCACATGGACTTTTCTTTGTGGGTAGTTCTTTTTGTTTATTACTACTTAAATTTCTTTCCTTGTTACAGATCTATTAATAATGTTTATATCTTCTTAAGTCAGTTTTAGTAGTTTATGCCTTTCGAGGAATTTGTTCATTTCATCTAGGTCTCTAATTAGTTGGCATACAATTGTTCATGTATTCCTTTAAAATCCTTCTCATCTCTGTAGGGTCAATAGTAATGTTCTCGCTTTTGTTTCTCATTCTAGTAATTTGAATCTTCTCTCTTTTTTTTTTGGTCAATCTGGCTAAAGCTTTGTCAATTTTTTAAAATCGTTTCCAACAATCAACTTTTTGTTTCATTGGTTTTTGTTTTTCTTCCCCCTCCATTTTCTATTTCATTACTTTCTGCTCTTATCTTTATAATTTCCTTCCTTCTGTTTTTTTTAGGTTTAGTTTGCTTTTGTTTGTCCAGTGCCCCGCGGTAGAAAATTAGGCTGTTAATTTGAAATCTTTCTCCTTTCATAATACAGAAATTAAGTACAGGTTACTCACTAAGCACGACTTTAGGTGCATCCTATAAGTTTTTATGTTTTGTCTTCATTTTAATTCATCTTAAAATATGTTCTGATTCTCCCTCTGATTTCTTCTTTGACCCGTTGATTATTTAGGAGTGTGTTGTTTAATTTTGCATTTGTGAATTTTATATTTTTTTGTTATAAATTTCTAATTTTATTCCATTATAGTCAAAGAACATACTTTGTATTATTCCTTTTAATTTTATTGAAGTTTGTTTCATAGCCTAACATATGGTCCATCCTGGAGAAAGGTCTGTGTGAACTTGATAAGACTGTATATTCTGTTGTTTTTGGGTGGAGTAATCTAGATGTATGGTTATATCCAGTTGGTTTTATAGTGTCATTTAATTCTTCTATTTTCCTATTTTTGATCTTCTGTCTAGTTGTCCAATCTATTACTGAAAGTAGAGTATTGAAGTCTATACTGTTATTTTTGAACTGTCTATCCCTTAATTCCTATAACATTTTGCTTCATGTATTTTGGTATTCTATTAGGTACATATATGTTTATAAATATCATATATTCCTGACAGATTGGCTTAAATGTTTTATCTTTTTCTATCTTTTTTACTTTCAATCTAGTTGTATCTTTGACTCTAAAGTTTGTCTCCTATGGACAACATATAGCTGAATTATGTTTGAAAACATCCAGTCTAATAATCTTTGCATTTGATTGAATTATTGAATACATTAACATTAATTGTTAACATTGATATAGTTACATTTATGTTTGCCATTTTACTTTTGTTTTCTATATGTCTCATGTCATTTTTGTTCCTTTATTCCTTTTTTGCTTCTTTCTTTTGCACTAAGGGAATATTTTCTAATGTCTTATTTTAGTTACTTTAATAAATTTTTTACTACATTTTTGTGGTTGGTCTAGGGCTTACCATATACATCTCTCTTGCATAGGAAAACTGTTACACAACCAGAAAAAATGAATTGAAAATGATAATTGAATGAAAACCCTCTATAAATGTTTAAATGGCCATGAGGTAGCCAAATATCCTCAAAGCTTTGTCTTCTCAGAAATATGAGTTTGACAAACCAAGCATTGGTCATAAACTATTTTAGCAATTTAGAAATCACCACACCAATGTATATAATATTTAATTTGCATCATTTATCTTCTCCATGATGAGTCATGAAATACAGAACTTTTAGTAACAAAAGCATTAATGCCTCAGGAAGGACAAGGTAGCTGTCCTGGTTCTCCATGAGTCCATGCATAGCATCAGACTTATATCCTCTTGAATACCAGTTGTTTCTCCAATTTAGGTGATAACTGATGGGTTAGAATAGACCATTTGACTTAGAACATGGAGTTCATTCAAACTGTATATCTAAACAATTTCAGTATTGGCTGATTTAGCATGAAAATCTGGCAAAGTATTTTCTTCGTATTCAAATAATTTTTGTTCTGCTTGGGTTAGCAGTTTTATAAACCAGTCAGTCTTTTCATTAAAGTTCCAGGAATTCTTACCCAGTCCAAATGATATGATTCTAACATTACTAGAAACCTGTATTAAAGAGTGCTTTTCAGGGTCTCTTTCATCTTTTCAGGAACACTTAAAAGACATTATCTTCTAGAATTTTGCCTGCTTGTGAAGTTTTCAGGAACTGCATCAGCATTAAGCAATTAACTGTGGAGATGGCTTTAAATAGTCATAAAGACACAATTGACAAGGAAATTTCATTATTTCTGTGGTCTACAATAACTTAATATAATAATAATCATAATTATGATTGATAGCATATACTCAGACATTAGAATTTTAGAAATCTCATACAATTTTTGGAACATATATTAATATCATTCACTAAAATATAACCTGAAGAAAGTTAAACATTAAACATTATTTCTTATTTTGACAATGATCCCATGCAACTCAACATGTCAGATTATCCTGTTTGCCTCTGTTTTGGATGCTTCAGTGGCCCTCTGCAGCATCCCAAAGTTAGAGGTCAGAAAAGACAATCTTGAAGTTGAAATTTAATTTGGGGAAGGCTGTCAAATATGTTAAAGTTTAAAAACACTCGATATTATAAAATAGAATTCCAGGTCACCATAAGTCATTCATTTAGCCAAAATGATGACTCAAAAATTTTAAAAGGGCAAATACCTTTATTCATTGATAAAGGGATGACTTAGCTTTCCAAACACTCTGTCTCTTGGCTTCCCTTTCTTTTTCATGTAGTTTATTCAAAAGGCAAACAAAAATCTTTCATTATCCTTTAATATTACATGAAAATCTCATTCAAGACAGAAAGCCAAATTTCACTCTTGCATTAGTGTACTATTAATGTCAACCTCAATTTTTAATAAAACCTGATAGACAAATCTATCCAACTTAATCAGTTTGACCATAAGGTGAGATTCTCATAAACCTTTCATAAGCCTTTGCAAATTTTTGTTAAAGAGCAAATCAGTGCTCGAAGAAAACCCTGTTGTGCTTTTATTTCAATGTTCCATTTACAGAAAAAAAAAACCAAATAAATAATACCCCTTTAAATTTAACTAATATGCTCACAAACACAATTTTTTACAAGTTTTTTTTTTTTACATATCTTCCACAACTTGCTCAAACCTTCAGCTTCATGCTAATTTTAAACGATACTTTAATCCTCTAAACTAGGCAAAAATTTTTATTCCCATGCCTTCTTATAATCTTTTACTGAATGCACATTTCACTTTCCTCACATACCTTGCATGTAAAACTCTTTTTTCAGTAGTTTCAGTTACATGTTACAACGTTAACTCTTAGCAATTTTTATTTTTGGTGAAAAACCTGGTAAGTAAGTGATTTTAATTATGTACTAGGTGTGGAGCCTAGGACACCAGATAGTAGTGCAGATATAGTTTGACTCTTTCCAGCATAGCTAGAGGGCTTGGCTAATTCCACGTGTCCCACAGCCTTACCTAGAATCTAATGACTCCAAAGCAGGTATGCTGAAAATTTTTCAGTCAAAGAAGCAGATTATAACATTACAGCGTTAGGCAAACCTAATATTTGACCTGCCTAAATTAGACCAAATGTCTTTATTTTACTAGTAATTTTAAAAACTTTTTGTTTCCAAAGCTTACTACAGTCACATGAACTAAAAGGCATTACAATTTTCATTTTTTCAGACAAAATATTTGATATCTTTAAACCCATTAATCAGAGCTCTTTTATGTAAACATCACCAACACAACACATATAAATACATAGACAGACAAACAGAAGATCCAGTAGTTGTAAAATTTTTTATTTGCCAGTTTTTAAATGTTTCTTAATTGCATTACTGGCTTTAGTGTGGAGCCCTTCAAGGAACAGGGGCAGGAAAGCATGCAGTTTCTAGGACCCAATAAGCAGCCACAGCTGGATGGCAAAAACAGATCCCCAAAATTAAGGGTCCCATTTTTATATCACATCCTGGATCCCCCAAAATAGGGAAATTCTATGGAAGAAGACAGTGCAATGCTTTCACCATATATTTCATTGCAAAGCACCCCAGTGTCTCAGTTCCTTCTATGATAAGCCCATCCCTCATGGGAGACTTATCTCTCAATGGGGGTGGGAGAATTTCCATACTTTCTAGGTGGCTAAGAACATGCTTCTATGATCCAAACATGCAAAGAACTGAATATTCCCCATACTGACATTATTGCCCCATAATGCCATTAGCTGTCCCTAAAAGTATATTTCTTACCTAGTTATTACACACCAAAGTTCTCTCATAATGTGAAGTAATTTCTGATATACCCCCAAAAGTAAAAAATGTCAGATACCCGATTCGAAGCAGAACAGAGCCTTAGATTTTGAGAGGGATCTATCCACTTTTAATTCCTGGGGTTCCATGAGAGTTTTTCTTTCCCCAAAATAGCATGTGTGACTACTTTTGCCAAAGGAGTCCCAGGATGTTAGAACTTGAATATGATTTTCCCAAGGAGTCCCAAGATGTTAGAACTTGAATATCCACTTTTAATTAAGCTGACTTTTAGCCACAGCATTTTAAAATAAAAATCCTTTAAAATATCTTATTATCCGAGCTTAGCCAAGCCAAACAGCCAACATTTCTGGCTTTTGAACTTTACCATAGGTAACCTCCCCAGTTCTTAGCTAAAGGAAAATTCAAGAAGGGAAGCCAGAAATTGTACATGGAGGAGAAGAGAATTAACAAATGGTAAACGTCACACAGATATCAACTAGAGAGTACTCATCACCTAAGCCAGGATTGAACCTGGGTTGCCATTGTGAAATGACAAAGCCTTAGCAGTAGCTAAGCTTTGGCAGCTAAGCTACAGTACTGAGCAGTTCCCATTGCTCTTCCCAGAAGGAATCTAGAGCAGTCAATTTTGAGCTTGCAAAGCCTTTTAACTGCTGAAGATGATTTTTAAAGCTAACCATGACATGAACCTCAGAATTCTTGTTCCCTTGATGGCAGAGACCAAGAGAAACTACTGCTACGTGGTTACAAGGTCAAGCTCCCAAGGACATAAAGAAAGACAAGATGAAAACCTCATTCCATTTTTTTTGTTTGTTACTGATCAGCTTGCTGGGTCATCTTGAACAGTGAGCTTATGGGGGCCTAGGCCTACATTTTATCTTAGGGTACATTTTTTATGATAGAACAATGCAGAAAGACAAATTCATAGGACAAATTACACCAGATTTACTACAGTTTAATATTAGCCTCATGAATCCTTTTTCTCATTAATTAAAACTTTGGAAGAGATAGTAATTTTTGCAGTTCTCACAACTGGTTTGCACAGAGAGAGAGGAAAGGGAAGGGAGAAATGTGGGGAAGGCAAGGAGCTCAGGAAGGCCAAAGAAAGACCCATCCATTGCAACAACACTGAATCAATAGTTCAGGCAGCCTCTTGTCAGTCACAACAATTCATCTTTTCCAGCAGTCCCATCAGCTCTCAAGGTTCCTTCATAGGGAGAAAACAGTTTCCCACGTCTACTGATCTAGTACCTGCCTAACCCTATTACCCATACCCATCAGCAAATAGTGCAAGGTAGATTATTCCAAAGAGAATAGCAGTTAACATCCTATAGTTCCATATCCATTTTTAAGCAAGAGGGACTTTACTGAGGGGAGGGCCTCTAACTCAATTCCATCCTTTACACAGGTAAAATGTACCCTACAACTTACTCAAAGTTGGCCAATTGGTACTACCATCTATTACCTTTGGATCAGGATCACAACTAAGCCAAAGCTCAGCAGATTTGTTTTAATCAATTAGTCACTTAAAGTTTTTATTTGCCTTTCATAAAGTCTTTAAATAAAAATGTTGAATTTTTTAGAAGCTTTGCATATCAATAGGCATCCCTAGATGAGACTAATTTGGGAGCCTTCATTTTTAAATGCTATTCATTTTTAAATGTTGTTCATTTTGAATATTCCACTGTAAGTTATCTTGAGTAAGATTTCACCATTTCTTTAAGACTTTGTGGCTTCCAGGGTCCAACACTTTTGTGTGTATAAGCTGGAAGAAATTTATTTCTTCAGAAATTAAAAATACCATTTTTATTTCAAATATTGACTTTGCTCTTAGGTCCTCTTGATCACCTTAGCCAAGATTTTTTCCTACCTAAGCACACAAGAAAAATGAAACAAAGTGGTAGAACACAAAAATCCCTGCAAATTTTCAATAGCAAAATTTTATACCTCCTGCAATATGACCTTTTACTATCCATTTGTTTTGGATGCAGTCAGATGTAACAGACCTCTTACTTGATCCAAGACAGTTAATTACCAGATAAAATCCAATCCTGAATCCAGTCCAGTTTCTGTTGTCACTTCCAAACCCAGTTTGGATCAGTAATTTGCTCAAAGAAACTTGGAGAGCTCAAAACTCAAATCTATGGAGTTTCAGAATCTGAGAGAGAAGTTACCATGATCCCCAGCTGTTTCAAGAGATCAATGGACACAATGGGTCTGGTGGGTTTCTCAGTCAGTCATTCAGAGCTCCTGGGGGTCACTAGAAGCTCTACTTTGGATCCCACTTCTGACACCATCTGATGAAAGAAACACTTCAGCCAAATTAAATTTAAAATAGTTTAGTTGAGCAATGAGTGATTCATCAGTCAGGCAGCCTCCTGGAGCTCTGTGACTCCAGCACAGTCACATGTTGGAAGATTTGTGGACAGAAAAAGGAAAGTGACATAAAGAAAATGGAAGTGAGATACAGAAACAGCTGGATTGGTTTCAGGTTGGTGTTTGCCTTATTTGAACACAGTTTAAACAGTTGGCTACATTTGATTGGCTAAAACTCAGTGAACGGCACAGCGTAGGGTAGAGTCTGTTTATACTTTCACTTGTTATAGCTCACGATGCAGAGTGAAACCTTTAGGCTGAAGTTAAAATAGGTAAGGAGGCAGCTTTAAGTTAAAGTTGATTTAACATATCTTTACACTGAGGGAAAACTAGACAAAGATTTTCTTGCTCATATCACAGAATTGAGGTCACAGGGCAAATCACAACCCCCAAATACGGAGAGGCAGGTGAATTTAGAAAGTCAGAGTCAATATCTGTTTACCTAGAACAAAAGCCACTGGATCTATAAACTGCTAGAATCACTTAAATCATAATTTTTATGAATAGCTAGAAGCTGATTATGCACTAGTATGAAAGTGATAAATTTCTTGACCATTTTTGGGTTTGACTTCCAGGAACTCCACCGGGTTCTCATGGTAAATAAGTGAGAAATTATACCTTTTGGGTCTGGCAGTGGGAGGGAAAAAGTTTTTCTTTTGAGATATACCCTGACCTTCTCCATAACAGAGGATTGCCCTCCAGGGGAAATGGTTTGATCAGAATGTTATCTAAGAGCCATAAAGAAAAGGTATATTTCTTATCACAGTCTCCTCCGTTCTTCCTGTCTTACCTACTCAGAAGAAAAAAAAAAAAAAAAAAGCTATAGAAGAAACAATTGTGAAGGTCACAGTCAGAGACACAGCACTACTAAAAGACTTAAATTTTAATTAAAAGAAAATAGAATGCTTTCCATCTCCCACCCCTACTCATCTCTGCAACAGGTCTCTGATATATTAGCGGATTATATCTGAAAGAGCTGGAAGACACAGATTCTTTCTGAGGAGGAATAATTTTTAAAAAGTTCAATATCGAGAGATATATTAGTCCATTTTCATGCTGCTGATAAAGACATGCTCAAGACTGGGAAGAAAGGGAGGTTTAATTGGACTTACAGTTCCACATGCCAGGGAGGCCTCAGGCAAAAGGAACTTCTTACATGGCAGCAGCAAGAAGAAATGGAAAAGAAGCAAAAGCAGAAACCCCTGAAAAAACCATTAGATCTCATGAGACTTATTCACTACCATGAGAATAGCACAAGAAAGACCGTGCCCTATGATTCAATTACCTCCCCTGGGTCCCTTCCACAACAAGTGGTAACTCTGGGAGATACAGTTCAAGTTGATATTTGGGTGGGGACACAGCCAAACCATATTATTCCACCCTGGCCCCCCCAAATCTCATGTGCTCACATTTCAAAACCAATTATGCCTTCCCAACAGTCCCCCAAAGTCTTATCATTTCAGCATTAACCCAGAAGTACACAGTTCAAAGACTCATCTGAGACAAGGCAAGTCCCTTCCACCTGTGAGCCTGTAAAATCAAAAGCAAGCTAGTTACTTCCTAGATACAATGGGGGTGCAGATGTTGGGTAAATACAGCTGTTCCAAATGGGAGAAACTGGTCAAAATGAAAGGGTTATGGGGCCCATGCAAGTCCAAAATTCAGTATGGCATTCAAATTTTAAAGCTTCAAAATGATCTCCTTTGACTCCTGATCTCACATTCAGGTCACACTGATGCAAAAGGTGGGTTCCATGGTCTTGGGCAGCTCCGCCC
The DNA here is from genome assembly GCF_008728515.1 of Papio anubis. Lineage (NCBI taxonomy): Eukaryota > Metazoa > Chordata > Mammalia > Primates > Cercopithecidae > Papio > Papio anubis. The sequence goes on along the minus strand of NC_044996.1, from coordinate 54,158,385 downwards.
CTGTGGCTTTGCAGGGTACAGCCTCCCTCACAGTTGCTTTTGTGGGCTGGTGCTGAGTTTCTGCATCTTTTCCAGGTGCTCAGTGCAAGCTGTGGGTGGATCTACCATTCTGGGGTCTGGAGGACAGTGGCCCTCTTCTCACAGCTCCACTAGGCAGTGCCCCAGTAGGGACTCTGTGTGGGGCCTCCCAACACATTTCCCTTCTGCACTGCCCTAGCAGAGGTTCTCCATGAGGGCCCTGCCCCTGTAGCAAACTTTTGCCTGAGCATCCAGCCATTTCCATATGTCTTCTGAAATCTAGGCGAAGGTTCCAAACCTCAATTCTTGACTTCTGTGCACCTGCAGGGTCAACTCCCTGTGGAATCAGCCAAGGCTTGGACTTTCACCTTCTGAAGCCACAGCCCAAGCTGTATATTGGCCCCTTTAAGCCATGGCTGGAGCATCTGGAAAAAAGGGCGGAGGGACCCTGGGTCTGGCCCATGAAACCACTTTTTCCTCCTGGTCCTCTCGGCCTCTGATGGGAGGGGCTGCCGTAAAGGTCTCTGACATAGCCTTGAGACATTTTCCCCGTGATCTTGGGAATGAACATTAGGCTCCTTGCTCCTTATACTAATTTCTACAACTGGCTTGAATTTCTCTCCAAAAAATGAGTTTTTATTTTCTATCACATAGTCAGGCTGCAAATTTTCCAAACTTTTATCCTCTGCTTCCCTTAAACTGAATGCTTCTAGCAACACCCAAGTCACCTCTTGAATGCTTGGCCACTTAGAAATTTTTTCTGCCACATACCCTAAATCATCTCTCTCAAGTTCAACATTCCACAAATCTCTAGGGTAGGGGCAAAATGCTGCCAGTCTCTTTGCTACAACATTACAAGAGTCACCTTTGCTCCAGTTCCCAACAAGTTCCTCATCTTCATCTGAGACCCCCTCAGCCTGTATTTGATTGTCCATATCGCTATCAGCGTTTTGGGCAAAGCCATTCATCAAGTCTCTAGGAAGTTCTACACTTTCCCACATTTTTCTGTCGTCTTCTGAGCCCTTCAAACTGTTCTAATCTCTGCCTGTTACCCAGCACCAAAGTCACTTCCACATTTTCAGGTATCTTTTCAGCAACACCCCACTCTACTGGTACCAATTTACTGTATTAGTCCTTTTTTATGCTGCTGATAAAGACATGCCTGAGACTGGGAGAAAAACAGGTTTAATTGGACTTACAGTTCCACATGGCTGGGGAGGCCTCAGTATCATGGTAGGAGGTGAAAGGCACTTCTTACATGGTGGTGGCAAGAGAAAATGAGGAAGAAGGAAAGTGGAAATCCCTGATAAACCCATCAGATCTCGTGAGACCTATTCACTATCATGAGACTAGCATGGGAAAGACTGGCCCCCATGATTCGATTACCTCCTCCTGGGTTTCTCCCAGAACACATGGGAATTCTGTGAGATGCAATTTAATTTGAGATTTGGGTGGGGACACAGCCAAACTGTTTCAAGAGGGAAGACAAAAGTGAGGATGCTAGAGGAATTTGAAGCCTCTGCAACCTAGAGCTACAACAAATATTTAAGAAAGGCTGATTTCTAGCCATATTAACATATATTTTCACACTAGATACCTATTTATTTTAGTTTCTATTGTCTAACAAAATATGTCTGGCTTTGAAAAAAAATTATTAGGCACATCAAAAGATGAGAAAAAAACACAGTCTGAAGGGACAAAGCGAGCATTAGAATAAGATCCAGTTTTGACACAGATGTTGGAAATATCAGATAAAATTTAAAATGGCCATGATCAATAAGTTAAGACCTCTAATGAAAAAAACAGACAATGTATAAGAACAGATAGGTAATGTAAGCAGAGACATATAAGTTCTAACAAAAAATAAATAAAAAGGAAATTCTGAAAAATTAAATGCCGTAGAAATAAATAATATTTTTGATGCACTTATTAGTATTGGAGGGAACAAACATCCAAAGCATATCACTATCTGACATGTGATTAATAGCCAGAATATATAAGAAGCTCAACCAACTCAGTAGCAAAACAAAACAAAACAATAAACACAATCTGATTGAAAATTGGGCAAAATATGTAAGTAGAAATTTTTCAAAAAAAAAAGACATTCAAATGGCCAACAGGTATATTAAAAAATGGTCAACATCACTAATAATTAGAGAGATGCAAATCATATAACAACTTTTATTCAAAAATTTGAGATAATGAATGCTGGCAAGGATGTGGAGAAAGGGGAGCCCTCACACACAGTTGGTGGGAAGGTAAATTAATTCAGACGCTATGGAAAACTGTATGCAGATTCCTCAAAAACTAAAAGTAGAACCACCATGTATGATCCAGCAATTCCATTACTGAGCATATATCCAAAAAAAGGAAATTAATGTATTGAAGAGCTATACATCTACATTTCCGTGTTTATTGAAGTGCTGTTCACTGTATCTAAAATATGGAATCAACATAAATGTCAATCGATGGATGAATGGATACAAAAAACTTGGTATATATGCACAATGGGGTATTCAGTTCTTGAAAGAATGAAATCCTGCCATTTGCAGCAACTGGAATGAAACTGGAAGTCATGTTAAGTGAAATAACTCAAGCACACAAAGACAAATATTGCATGTTCTCACTCATACGTGGGAGCCACAAAAGTAGATCTCATGAAAATAGAGGGCAGATTGCTGGTTACAAGAGTCTGGGAAGGTCTCAGGGGTGATGAACAGAGGTTGATTAATAGGTACAAAAATACAGTTTGATAGAAGATATAAGACCTAGTGTTCGATATATGAGTAGGATTACTAGTTTACAATTATCTATTGTATATTTCAAAATAATTAGAGAAAAAATCATTTGAACGTTTGTAGCATGAAGAAAATACAAATATTTAAGGTGTTCCATATCCCAGTTATACTGATCTTACAGATTATATGAATGTATTAAATAATTACATGTACCCCCAAAGTGTGTATATTATGCATCAATAAAAAGTAAAACTATAAAAACAATGATAATTCACATTGATAGTATGCACCTCTGTTATGATATAATGGTCATGGTAATTTACCTCTGTAGTTTTCCTACCAAAAACACATAACCCCATTCTAACAAAAAAGTAGATAAATCCCAATTGATGAATACTGTCCAAAATATCCGACTATTCCTCAAAACTGTCAGGATCCTCGAAAACAAGGAAAATCTGAGAGACTATTGCAGCCAAGAGGAGCTTAAGATGACATGATAACTAAATGTAATGTGATATATTGGATGGGATCCTTGAACAGAAAAAGGGCATTAGATGAAAACTAAGGGAATCTGAATAAAGGTTGGGTTTTAGTTAATAAACATGTTCAATTGATTAATTGTAACAAATGTACCATTCTAATGTAAGATGATAGTAATAGGAAAATTTGTGTGTGGAAGATACAGTAACTCTCTGAACTAACTTTGCCATTATTCTCTAAATCTACAACTATTATAAAATAAAGTTTATTTTTTTTAAAAAAGTCTGTCCCCAGGAACTAAGAAAAGAATCTCTATGGATATAAGAACAGACAGTTTTAGAAACTCAGAATGACAACAATCATGTCACTAAATGCATTTTACATTGGTTTGCCATAGATTTGAAGAAGTCTGCAGTAATGTCTTAGGACAAGTAATAGCAATCACAGATGTTCATAAAGTTGTTGATATTTCCCCAATTCACTAACCACTATTGGCAGGTGCCAATGTAATCTGGCAGTTGCCAACACCAGAAGGTGCTATATCCCATGAGTAAAAATAATAAGTTCTTATTCTCTCACAAATAAAACTAGATCATCTTCTTTAAATGTGTTGGTAATTTTCTTATTTTGTTTATATTAGGAGCAATAGGTATTATCATGCGTAAAGTGATTTTTAGTCTGCTTTTCTTTATCTGGAACCTCAGTCAGCAGTGCAAGGCTTTGTGGAACAGGAAACAAGAGTAGACATTTATTTATATAAAATCATTTATATAAACTTTTTTTTTGTTTTATGTAGGATTCTTTGAGGGACCTTTGTCAGGTTTGTGTGGCTGAGAGGATAGGAATCCCTTTTTCCCTTATGTGCATTCTTTGCTACAGAAAGAGGACGTGGTATAAGAGATAAAAGTTTAAGGCCAAATAATGATTTGAGGAAATTCTTACGGTTAAGCTTCAACTTGCCTGCCTTTTCTTTTTAAAAAGAAAACTTCTGGGGAAGGGCTAATACTGATAATACTTGTTTGTATTGTCCTTTTCCTTTCATAGAATTAAAAGTAATCTTTCACAGGTTGTAACATTGTACAGCTTTCAGTATAATAAAATCATTGTCTTCCAGAGAGCCTTTGATGTTCTCTTATTTGTATTTCCAGGATCTAAGTGTATTACTTTTATAGTGCATGGCGGCCATTTATTAAATATTACTATATACTTAAAGTCAATATAGCATTATTACTCTTGGTACGGTGTGCATGGATTCCCCAAAAGTTCATGTGTTGGAAACCGGATTGCCAATGTCACACTATTAAGAGCGTGAGTATTTAGGAGGTGATTGAGTCATGAGAGTGAAGCCCTCATGAATACATTAATACCATCACAAAGGCAGTGAATTAATTCTCACAAGAGTGGGTTGTTATGAAAGCAAGCTCAGCTCCCTCTTGCGATCTCTTTCACATGCCCTCACTTGCCCCTCTGTTTTTCCGTTATGTTACGCAATTTAAAAGCCCTCATGAAAAGTTGCTGCCATTCCCATAGAAGTTCCAGCCTCCAGAAAACCATAAGCCAAGAAAACTTCTATTGTTTATAATTTACCCAATCTGGGATATTCTGTTATAATAACGGATAATGGACTAAGACAACTCTATGTATATTTTTATTTTTATTTTTAGAGTGAGCAATGTATTTAATAGCTATTAATTAATTTATTTTTTAAACTTATGGGTTTTATATACATATATTTAGGTGGTTCAAGCGCAGATTTCTTACATGCATATATCGCACAGTGGTGAAGTCTGGGTCTTAAGTGTACCCACCCCTTGAATAGTAAACATTGTACCCAATGGGTAATTTTTCAACCTTCACCCCTTCACCCTCCTCCCACCCTCCCATCTTTTGTACTTTCCAATGTCTATTCCACCCTGTTTAGCCATGTGTACCCATTGTTTAGCTCCCACTTATAAATGAGAACATGCAGTCTTAGGCTTTCTGTTTCTGAGTTAATTCACTGAGGATAATGGCCTCCAGTTCCACCCATGTTGCTGCAAAATACATGATTTCATTCTTTTTTATGGTTGAGTAATATTTCTTAGTGTGTGTGTGTGTGTGTGTATATATATATATATATATATATATGCCACATTTTCTTTATCTAATCCTCTATTGATGGACATTTAGGTTCGTTCTATATCTTTGCTGTTGTGAATAGCACTGTGACAAACATAAAACTACTGGTATCTTTTTTATATAATGATTTATTTCCCTTTGGGTATATACCCAATCGTGAGATTGCTGGGCTGAAAATCATAAACTATGTGACTTTGCAAAATTTGCTTGACACCCTTGTTTTCTCGTTGTAAAATGGGACTTTCTATTTATTTGGATGTCATGAAGGTTAAATAAGGTAAATTATGAAAAGTGCAGCACAAGAATGCTTACTAAGTGTTAGACATTAAGTTCTTTAATCAACTTATTATTTTCTGAATCACATCATTGTTTCTCTGGCTCACTGAGAAATGTCTATTCTGTCGGCAGTTCTTGTTTGCTTTCCCCCACTCATGTAGCTTGAATATACCCTAAGAATTGCCAATCAGCAATTTACGTATTTCAGGTAGGTCTGCAAAGCAATGTCACTGCTTTTGAACTGAACAGTGTTAGGTGTTTCAAAATGAAAATTTCATAGCTAATCAAAAGACACCACATATATGTGATCTCTCTGTGTCTCTTTTTCTCTCTCTCTTCTCTGTTTCTAGTCCCTGAAATCCTGGTTTCTGTTGTTCTTCTATCCATTTTTAGTTTTTCTCATACCCTTCTAAACTATATGACCTAAGCATATTCTCACTTTTGATTTAACCTAGTTTGAATTTGATTCAACCTCGTTTGAATTTGATTCTTGTCACTTGCAATGAAAAGGGTCCTGATAAGTCACTCTGTCATATACAAATAAGCTAGCCTTCTAGTCAACTGACTTGTCGTGTTTTTCCTTTGAGACTCATGATTTTAAAATCTATTGTTCTCTGTGGCACTCTTCTCACATGACCAAGCCCACATAAGCCCACATTTTTTTTTAGTATGAGAATAATTACACTGCCCCCAAGGGGGTAGGGCAGAGGTTATTGGCTATATGCTAACTGGAATTATTATAATAATTTCTCTAGACTAGCAATGGTACTTCTGATGTGGTTTTATGGCTGAGATTGTACAAGTGTATATGTGTGTGTGTATTTGGATGGGTGAGAGAGTTTCCAGAGGAAAAGAACTGAAGAAATTTTAGTTAGCCACCCCATGAAACAACAGTGCTTATCAAAAGCAGTAAAAATATTTCTATTTTTCTGTGTTTCACAAATTTGTTTCTAACATATTTTAGGAACCATTTTGACCAGTTCGTTTCAGGGAACTTTTATCATCCGCCTTGAGAGTCATACTTCTGGAGTAAATGGATGTGGGAGAGGTGCCAAAACTATTAAATTACAACATGAGTATATACAAAGCATACATCACTAAGTTTTATATGGTTGGAAAAATGATATTGATCTAACTTTCCCCCAAATCATCTGAAAATATAATTTTGTAGCCTTCTGTATACACTCATTTGCAATAAAGTATATCTGTTCTGGAATCCTATAAAGTTTTCTTTCTCAGGGCACGTACATTCCTTCATGCCAGAGAAGTGCATACACTATCATACTTGTAAAACAAATACTTTCCAGATGTTAGTACAAGGCAGTAAACTCCACTACAGTCATCTCCATATGAATTGCAAATATAAATTATTTGGTTTCATAAATGCCATATATTGTTGATAAAATACTTGGTTAATGCTCAGTTATCAAATACAGCTTCACATTACTCCTAAGGAGTTTATCTCATCCCTGATGTTTCATATTATGGATCAGACTCTGTCCAAATTGTGCCAATGCAATATAGTCACTTCATCAAAGGGGTAAGTCAAATAAATACTTGGAAAATTTCTGACTTAATTATTTGTAATCATGTAGAATGAGCTATTAGCTGAAGTTCTTATTTTTCAAACCATTGTTTTAGAATCATGCAAAATTGAATTAATGTGTGAGAGATTCTTTTTTAATGTTGTTGTTGTGGATGCTGTTGTCATTAATTCTCTTTCTATTTTAGATAGAAGAAAATAGATCCCTGTGGAGTCCCTATAGCACTACTTCCAAGTGTGCTGTTCTCAAAATGCTAGTATAGATTACTAGCACATACTGAATGACTGCTGTGGTATTTCAAAGATATATTTTTCCATAAGATGTCTAATTTAGCACGGTTAAGCATAAGTAAGAATAGTTTCTGAGTAGTTATGCAGCAGGTATTAACTCTGGTGTATTGAGAGTTCTTCTCTAAAATTTAAACCGAGAAATATATTTTTGATTGTGTTATTATGGAAAGAACTAATGGACTCCTGTAAAGATCATATTTCCTCATCAATCAGTCAAGTTTTTGTTCTTACAGTAACAAAAGACTCATTTGTTTAATATTCATGAAATGAGAATAGGAGGGAAAGAATAGTGAGTTAAATGTTTATATCACTTGAGGCCTGGTAATTTCCTTTCAATCATCTTTAAAGTGAGATGCTTTTCTCTTTCATGAATGAGACTCTAAGTCTTTATTCATTATTCTAGAAAACTATCTTCTTGAATCTCAGATTACATCATCAATGATCTCTTTGTTTTTCGAAGATATATTATATTATCACACGACAGGATAACTATTTAATTTCTGGCCCACCTAACTTCTTAATGTGTGCAGAGTAAATTTAATACAGTATGTGGTGCAGTAAATGATAATGAAAACATATGTATTCAGATCAAAATAAATTCTATGAGAGGCTTCGTATGAAATAGAGGTTAATGGATTTTAGGAAAGAAATGGACTACAGTGTTTTGCCATTCAGTTCTAGTGAGGTTTGATTTCTTTTGTTGGATTGACTAACAATTGCTGATGCTTGCCCTTTTCTTATCATAATAATTTGTAATAAATGGAAACATGGGAGACATTTCTTATTAGTTGAGAAACAGCAGGTTGACCAATGACTTGTACGTACTTGACCTGTCCCTCTATGACTTATTTTAAAACAAAATGAAGGTGATCTGAAAGATAGTTCTTTTCTGAAGAAGCAAGTTTGATTAGGAATTCATCTATTGGATTGACTGGTAACTGTGTATATACATAAGGTTTTTATTGCATAACTTTGGAATTACAAAGTCATTTTGTAAGTGATGTGAATGGTACAAAGTTCTTATGGAATACCTTAGGGGAGACAAGTTTTTCCTAAGAACACTTAACACATCAGTACTTGGCATCACATCACACAGTAACCATTGAATAAAGCAGTCTCTCTGAGCAGGTCACGTTTACATAAAAAAATAAATAACTTTGTGAATAAGAAGTAGTTTCCCAGAAGGATTAAAAGATGACAACCAATCCCCGCCAGTAGGACAAGATTTTAAAGAAACCCCTCCTAAACAAAAGACAGTTTCACTTTGCAATTATAAGCTGGATAGTTTTCTACTTAATTCATCTCCCACACAACATCATGTTTCTCTCCTTTTCTGTATTAGGGAACTTGTGACTTTTTACTGTTTTATCGTTCTCCAGTAGAAAGGAAGCTCTTTTAGGGGCCTGGCTTTTTCATATTTGTATCTTCACAGACCTTGTATGTAGGGGGGGCTAGATAAATTGCTGTTGAGCAAATAAATAACTTGGATGATCACAGATGCATTCACGAAATTCCAGAGTGACAAAAGGTAGCCTCTGAAACAATAAAGACACAGTTTTAGGATGAATTAAAGGAAATACTACTACAAAGTTGATCATATAAATTGTTATATTTCAAGAAATGATAAGGGCTGAAAAAGAAAAAACATTAAGTTTTTCATTCAGCAGTTTTTAATTGAGCTCCTGTAGTGCACTACCCTACAAAGAGCAGGGGCTACAAAGATGAATAAGGCATGGTCTCTTTTCTAAAGGAGCATAAACATGCTAATCTCATGGAAGACATACTTTTTTAAATGGGTTTTAAATCTACAAAGGATTATTAAGAGAACTAGGGATTTTTGTGATTATAGTGTTAATCTTAAAAGAATGAGTCACAGAGGGGAACTGTCTATCCACAGTGCTGTCTCAGACTAGTAGATTCAGAGGATAGATGATTAGACTTACTAAATTTTGAATGCCTCCCCTCTCTGAGGATCTTATGTACTTAACTGTGATAATGCAACTGAAAAAGAGATAACATGGATTCTATTAATCTGCAACTTGCTTACTATGAGTTGTCTCAATGTCAACGACTATCAAAATAGCTGATATGACCAGCACAATTTCTATACACAAAGTAATTCACATGTCTCATATTTATAGACTCAGATTGTCTATATGCAAACACATAATACTGTATATAGTCCTTAAGTTTTGGAATGTATATGTGACCATTAAAAACTGAGTTATAATAAATAGATCAGTGCTTACGTATGGTTTAAAATTTTGGTCTCTAATTAAATGTGGCTTTTTGTACTTGGATTTTTGGGGAGAAGAAATCTACTCAGAATATCTAATACCTGACATCTGCTGATAGAATTCATTTTCATGATTGAGGAGACATGGGTAGCTCACAAAACAAATTCCCACATTGCCTTTTGCTTTCATCACTAGTGAATATTTCATCCTTTACAGTACTCAAGACTTTGAATATTATTTATAATGTTTTTCAAAACAGGCTTCAGGTTACTTTTTTCTCTTCCCTTTGGCCCTCCTCACACTTGGGCAAAATCTCAAATCGGGATGAGTTTACAATTCTTTTCTGCCAACATGTATGCATTTAGTAAGAACTTGGGAAGTATTAAAGTAATGCAAATACTTTTTAAGGCAAAAATTCATCTAACAGAATTTCCTGAGATTCATCTTACAACATTGTCATTTGCCTCCAAATTGCCAACGCAATGCTGCTGTGAAAAGCGTTGCCACTGATAATAATAAACAATAACAGTACCCCTTGCACAGTTCCTTTCATCTTGAATGTTCTGAAAAAAATCCTATAAAAGATGTATTTCTGATGTATAACCATCTCTAGAGAAAACTTGGAAGCTATTTAACAGCTGGCCATCAGTTAGAGACAGGAAGTAAAGAACGTGTTTCCCAGAAGAAATTGCAGGGTATACAATGTAATTACCTAATTTAAAATTAGTTTAAGACACTGGAGCTAATTGATGTCCATATCATTGAAAAAGTCGCACTAGATAATTAGTGAGTACAAAGTAGTCAGGACTTTAATTGTATATTTTAGCTCAAGGACAAAGCTTTCAGTAACATTGTCCTCTCAAATGCTGATTCAGTGCTGCCTAGAAATGAGTCATGGTGTGAAGCACCCAGGAGATGTGATAATTTCTTAGTTGGGTATGTAATGTACACATACAAACAAGCAAAAAGAAATATTAAAAGTCTGTAGATTTATTGGGTGAATTTGTAAATGCAGTAATGTGCCCTGACACCAAATGCCAACTGTTAATTTTACTGCACAGCTTCACAGCATCCTGATTCAACAGTGCAGGTGTACCCCATTACATGGGGTTTCACCAACTAGACATATACCATAACAGAAAAGTAAGGAATAAATTCAGTATATGCTTCCAGAAATGTCATGTGAACTGAAATTTGCCAACAGACAAACAGTTTCTGAGAGCATATACAAAATGAGTTCTCCAGTTGTTTGTACCGTGCCACAGAAACAGCAGGATGTGACCAGCTGCTACTCGTATCTCCCACAGCTTGATCCTGGATGTGACATCAAATCTCGGCTGTGGCAATGGGGGATGAGAAGTTGTCTGCATGTGGCAAGCATTTGAAACTAAAGCAAGGTGGAAAGAGCAGGACTTCCTGCATTCCATGCCTGAATTGAGCCATGGCTTCAGGCAGGTGGCAGATGTTATGAGTTAGTAGAGTAACTGTACCCCTCTTGCGTTATAATCACCTTTAGGCAGGAACAGAAACGAAAAACCTGCAAAAGTTCAGGGACACATTTCTTCATTCCTTAAATTATTACAAAGGTTGATAGAAAAAGATAACTTGTTTTACACAAATTTGCTTTGCAAGCCATTTTTCTGGGTGGTAATTATGAGTTAAATCAAGTAATGTCCAAATATGATGTAATTGACTAATAAATGGTTAAATATTGAAAAGACAACAATATAACCTGCGAACATTAAATAATGTAGTTCAGGGGAGAAATAAACATTCCCTGACTAGTTTAGCTTAGATAACAAACATTTTGTTTACTTGGTATGTAGTTCTAATGTCCCATGTCCAGGAATATTTTGATGTTAATATTGATGTATGAGGTTATTCCTATCTTACCAACCCCTATCCCATATGATTAATGAGTAACAATTGTGAATCCCTAGGGTAGGAAGTGGAATAATGCCAATTTCCTAGACACAACTAATATTGTTAATTATATAAACCCAAAGGAAACAAGATTGAAAAGTGAAATACAGAATCAAGTATGGGGAAGCTTATCTGACATCTGTAGGCATGGGTGCACTTTACAAAAATGACTTTATATAACTGATGTCAATCTCTCTATTGGTTTGACTTTTAAAATATAAACTATGCTTTAAAAAATCTTCAAGAACAATTAAAACGTTTCTCTAACTTCTTAAGGACAATATCCATTAGATAATTTAATAGGACTATTATCTTTGATAATTCCTGATTACTACACATAATGATCATTTTTTTGGTTGAAAAAGAGAGATACCCCAAGATGCTACTGAGACTGTTAGGGTTGTTTGCCCAAAAGGTAAGTAAAGCCATATTCTTTATGCTCCAGCTCACTATTTATGGTTATCTTATTCCTCAGGATTGTGAGCTATTATATCAGGTTTCACCGAGATCAATGTACCTATAACGCACCCACAGTTTTACATTTCTAATATACTATTTCTGTTGTATTTTGGATAAGACGCTAAGTAAATAAGACTGTGATCATTTGACACAAGTAGATGAAGGACATCGTGTCATGGGTTTGATGGCAAATACTTGTTTCTTGCTATCAGCTTCTTGTGTTCTGCCTAGCTTAAAATTGCAGAATCTTAATCTCCCAATAAAAAACTAAGTTAAAGTTCATAGGACTTCATTTTAAAAGAGCATCAGGAAAATAACACAGTCATAGCAGCCATTATGTGTGGAGAGAATTTGCAGAGAGAAAGATGTTAACACTAAGCCTAGGATAGAAATTCAAAGTCTCAGCTCTCAGTAGAATATTCCTAAATTGTAGTCCTACAGTTTATTTATAAATAACCTTGGTGATACATTAAAAATGTAACCAATTACCTGCAAAACAGTCTTAAGAATGTAATTTAAGGTAGCCATTACAAATTTTTAAAGCTATAACTGGTAAAGCCTTCCATCATATCTTTAGCCCAGATTTGCATCTTTATTAATTTTAGGTAGGATTCCTGTAGCCAACAGAATAAGTATAATAAATACTTTCAAATATTTAAAGTCAAATATTGTGTCCAACATGAGTCTTCTTTTTCCTCCGTGCAAATAATCTGGAGTTGCCTCATGTCTTCCTAAAATGACATGGTTTCAAGTCTTCCAATCATCCTTGTTTCTCCTCTGTCAACATGTTGCATTTTCTCAGTGAGCATTCAGAACTGAAAACAGGTGCTCCTTGATTTACCACACAGCATTACAACCTAATAAACTCATCATAAATTGAAAATACTGTTAAGGCAAACCCCATTATAAGTCAAGGAGCATACTGAATGTGTATTGCTTTCCCACCATTGTAACGTTGAAAAATCGTAAATTGAACGTGGTGAGTCTGGAACCATATGTACAATAGTCTTCTTTTATCCACAATTTCACTTTCTGTTTTTTTGTTTTACTTATGGTACAGGACAATAAGACTTTTTTGAGAAAGAGATAGAGAGACCACATTCACGTAACTTTCATTACAGTATATTGTTTTAACTGTTCTAATTTATTTTTAGTTATTGTTAATCTCTTACTGTGCCTAATTTGTAAATCAAATTTCATAATTGGTATGTATGTATAGGAATATATAGATAGATAGATATATAACCATAATATAGATATAGATAACGATATGTATCTATCTATAGATAGATATAGATAGATCTATATATAGATACATATAGATAGATATCTATCTGTATATATACAGATAGATAGATATGACTCAAAACTATCCACAATTTCAGGCATCTAATATGGGTGTTGGAACGTATCACCTATGGATAAGGGTGAATTATTGTACAGTGGTCCAGCTGTAATTGCGTCAATGTAAACTAAGTTGAAAGTTATTTGCGACTTTCATCTGAAGTGCAATGCTTTTCTAAGTACTTTTGCACTCATATCATGTTGCATTTGCTTTTATCATCTTTCTGGAATTTTAGGTATTCTAAATTTAATATGTAAAGGGGTATTTCAGACACAATTTTATATTTTTAATGGTAGTTCTTAAGTGTGCTGCATATTATGAATGATGAGATGATTTGTTTTTCTAATGGGTGTCTTTTCCTTTTTTGTTTACTTAGGAAATGTTTGGCTGTTTTGTCTAAAGCCCCTATCCCTTAATTTTAATATCATATCATAAAATTTAAATATATATTTTATATTTAACATAATATAATTAATATATTAATTATTATAACATATAATTATATTAAATACATTATAATTAATTATAATATGATTTGAATATAATTTTATTTTTAGGATCTCTGAGTGGATGCCAAATCACTTGAAAGCAAGTTCCATTTTAGTCAACTGAAATTGGATATTGGATATTGGATCATTAGTAAAACTGATTTTAGCCAATATGGGTGTTCTGCTAAAAACTGGACTAGGAGTTCAATTTCCTAACTCGGGACCCCATTTTTTTTAGTGCAGTTTAAGATAATATTGGCTTAATTGGCAGTTCGATCATGCTTTTATAATATTTTGATCTGGCTTTATCTCAGAGTTGTTTTTACATTAAACAGTCTGCTCTTAAACCGCACTTCCTCTTTGTTATATCTGAGAAATTGTGATATGTCTGTAGCCAAGTTCTTAAGAGATCTGGTTCATTGCTAAGGTCATCAATAATATGTTGAGATTGCTTTTTCAATTCCTGATCCTATGGATTTCTTCAGCATATTATCAGTATGCTCATCCTCATTATTGATTCTTTAAAAATATTTATTGACTTCCTAATTTATGCCAAACACTGAGTGAAAGTCTAGCTTCATAGTGATCCTAGTCTGGTGAGGCCATTCCCAAATATAAAAAAAAGAGAGATTGACTAAGGGCAGGTTCCTCTGGTGTTACACTAGAGAACTCTTTCTAAGTTTGCTTGTTTAATTGAAACTCTTTGAGTATTATCATTCAGTCAGCTATGAATTGACCTGTTTCCTAACATCAATCCATTTTCTTCACAAAAATAACATAAGGGCTTGTGATATTCCTTGGAAAAATCCACATACACTATTTGCATCATTCTTTTGATTTAGTAAATATTGAGAGGAATGGAGATGGAAAGAATGGTAAAAAGGATTCAAGTCATGAATTTTTTGTTTTCAATTAAGAGCTTGCATGGGGGGAAGTAGCAGAATGGGTAGTTTGGAAAAGATGAGTAGAATGTAGCAAGGAGAAAATAAAGTGGGGAAAAACAAACGAAGAAAACCACAGTTACACAAATAGCAAAACTCTCGGTCATAAAATCTTTTGGCCTCTGGATAAACGCTGCCAAATAAAAAGCATTTTCCATGTGCCTGACCAGAAGAGCCATCTACATGCTCCTTTTTATTTTAGGTATATTCCTAAAAACTGTGGTTTGCTTTTCAGAAATGCTGTCTGTTTATATTTTCTTCATAATGCAGTGAATTGCAATGTTCATGTCAGAGAGCATTAATCTGAGAAGAAAAGAGGACAGTGCAACTTTACAACACGGAATCATTTTCTTCTGTGTGTTTTCCTTTTCCATTCACTGGAATAAGTAAGCAAGCATCTCTCTGAGTGGATTTAAGCATTTTGATTGAATGCTGTCTTCTTTACAAACAAAAGCAAACAAATCAAGGTAAATTCAAAAATAAAAGTGGGATTGCCTTTGAAAACACAGTCCTGAGGTGCTCTCAGCAAAGAAAATCCCAGATAATCTACAAATGACAACTGCATATTTAGTGCAGCTTTAATGAGTCTCAGAACATTTAAAATTTGTGGTGTGATGGAAAGAGCACTGCATATGAGCAGGATGCTTGGATTCCAATCCTGGTTCTTCTACTAGTGTCCTGTATATCATGACTCCTTTATGAGCTTTCTGTATATCAAACCTCATTTCTGCGAGTTTTTTGTAACTCACTTATCTTCTCTAAGTAGTCTCCCTTCTGACAAATAAAGGGGTTAGACATTGTTTGAAAGGTACTTTTTAGCTTTGATGTTATTCCTTTCATAGCAAGTAAAATGTCAACAAAGCTTATAATAAAGTTCTCCTCTGTGTTCTTGCAAGGGGATGACATAAATGTGAACCCATTCTGCAACGAGGACTTTTTATAAAAGCCCTATAACTAAACCTTTTTGAATGGAGTTCAAGACTTGCCTGCCACTGAATTTCAAATATACTGAGGCTCTGGTACTTACTCTGGCTTTCTGATACTTCAGGTCTCTCTCTTGAGACCATGGAGAAACCTTGCTGACTCTACCCTATCCTGCAACAGTTCCCTCATCTATAGTGGATAAATAAGCACAATCTCTTTTCTATGCAGGCCATCATCAAAATCCTTTCTTATATTGACTGAGGAGGAAGTACAGGGGCAAGAACTGTTAAGCCTGAATGAAAGGCCTTATCAGAGAAGGTTCAAACTAGGCTGACTTTTGAGTTGTTCACTTTTGGATGGCCACTGGAAGAAAGGCTGAGGCTAAGCTCTTTTTTTTCTTTTTAAAAAAATGTTTTGTTTTTAGCTTTTATTTTAAGTTCATGGGTACAAGTGCAAGTTTGTTACATAGGTAAACTTGTGTCATGGGGGTTTGTTGTACAGATTATCTCATCACCCAGGTATTAAGCCTAGTACCCATTATCTATGTTTCCTAATCTTCTCTCTCCTCCCACACTCCACCCTGTGAAAGGCCCCAGTGTGTGTTGCTCCCTTCTATGTGTCCCTATGTTTTCATCATTTAGCTCCCACTTATAAGTGAGAACATGCAGTATTTGGTTTTTTGTTCCTGTGTTAGTTTGCTAGGGATAATGGCCTCCAGCTCCATCCATGCTCCCACAAAGGACATGATCTCATTATGTTTTATGACTGCATAGTATTTTCTCGTGTATATAAACCATACTTTTTATCCAGTTTATCACTGATGGACATTTAAGTTGATTCCATGTCTTTGCTATTGTGAGTAGCACTGCAATAAACATGTGCATGTGTATGTCTTTATAATAGATTGACTTATATTCCTCTGGGTATCTACCCAGTAATGGAATTGCTGGGTCTAATGGTATTTCTGTCTTTAGGTCTTTGAGGAATTGCCACACTTTCTTCCACAATGGCTGAACTAATTTACACTCCCACCAAGAGTGTATAAGGGTTCCTTTTTTCTCCACCACCTCACCAACATCTGTTATTATTTGACTTTTTAATAATAGCCATTCTGACTAGTGTTAAATGGTATCACAATGTGGTTTTGATTTGCATTCCTCTAATGATCAGTGATGTTAAGCTTTTTTCCATATGATTGTTGGCCATATGTATGTCTTCTTTTGAAAAGTGTCTATTCATATCCTTTGCCCACTTTTTTTATGAAGTTGTTTTTCCTTGTAAATGTGTTTAAGTTCCTTATAGAGACTATTAGACCTTTGTCACATGCATAGTTTGCAAAACTTTCTTGCATTCTGTAGGTTGTCTGTTTACTCTGTTGGTAGTCTCCTTTGCTTTGCAGAAGCTCTTTAGTTTAATTAGATCCCATTTGTCAATTTTTTCTTTTGTTGCAATTGCTTTTGATATTTTCATCATGAAATATTTGCCCATGCCTATGTCCTAAATGGTTTTGCCTAGGTTGTCTTCCAGGGTTTTTATAGATTTGAGTTTTACATTTAAGTCTTTAATCCATCTTGAATTAATTTTTGTATATGTTGTAAGGAAGGGGTCCAGTTTCAATTTTCTGTATATGGCTAGCCAGTTATCCCAGCAACATTTATTGATTAGAGAATACTTTCCCCATTGCTTGTTCTTGTCAAGTTTGTGAAAAATCAGATAGTTGTAGGTGTGGAGTTTTATATCTGGGTTTTTTATTCTGTTCCATTGGTTTATGTGTCAGTTTTTGGACCAGTGCCATGGTTTTTTTGGTTACTGTAGCACTGCAGTATAGTTTTAAAGTTGGGTGACATGATGTCTCCAGCTTTGTTCTTCTTGCTTAGGATTGCCTTTGCTATTTGGGCTCTTTTTTGGTTCCATATGAATTTTGAAATAGTTTTTCCTAGTTCTGTGAAGAATGTCAATGGTAGTTTAATGGAAATAGCACTGAATCTATAAATTGCTTTGGGCAGTATGGCCATTTTAACGATATTGATTCTTCCTATCCATGAGTATGGAATGTTTTTCCATTTGTTTGTGTTATCTCTGATTTCTTTGAATAGTGGTTTCTAGTTCTCCATGTAGAGATCTTTCACCTCCCTAGTTGGCTGTATTCTTAGGTATTTATTCTTTCTGTGTCAATTGTGAATGGGATTGCCTTTATGATTTGGCTCTCAGCTTGACTGTTGCTGGTATATAGAAATGTTAGTGATATTTACACTTTGATTTTGTATCCTGAGACTCTGCTGAAATTTTTTTATAAGCTTAAGATGCTTTTGGCTGAGATGATGAGGTTTTCTAGATATAGGATCATGTCTTCTGCAAAAAGGCATAGTTTGACTTTTTCTTTCTGTTCGAGTGCCCTTTATTTCTTTCTCTTGCATGAGTGACTTGCCCAGAATTTCCAGTGTTGTATAGGATTGATGAGAGAAGACATCCTTGTCTTGTGCCAGTTTTCAAGGTGGATGCTTCCAGCTTTTGGCCATTCAATATAATGTTAGTTGTGGGTTAGTCATAGATGGCCCTTACTATTTTGAAATATGTTCCTTCAATTCTTAGTTTATTTAGAGTTTTTTAACATGAAGGGATGTTGAATTGTATTGAAGGCTTTTTCTGTATCTATTGAGATAGTCATGTGGTTTTTGCCTTTAGTTCTGTTTATGTGATGAATCATATTTATTGATTTGCATATGTTGAGCTAACCTTGAATCGCAGGGATGAAGCCTACTTGATAGTGGTGGACAAATTTTTTGATGTGTTGCTGGATTGGCTTGTCAGTATTTTGTTGAGAGTTTTTCCATCGATGTTCATAAAAGATGTTTGCCTGAAGTTTTCTTTTTCTACTATTCATATATCTCTGTCAGGTTTTGGTATCAGGATACTGCTGCCCTCATAGAATCACTTGGCAAGGAGTCCCTTCTCCTACATTTTTGGAAAAGTTTCTGTAGAAATAGTGCCATCTTTTCTTTGTACATCTGGTAGACTTCAGCTGTGAATTCATCAGATCCTGGGCTTTTTTTGGTTGGTAGGCTATTTATTACTGATTCAATTTCAGAGCTCATTATTGGTCTGTTCAGGAAATCAACTTCTTCCTGGTTCAGTCTTGGGAGGTTGCATGTGTTCAGGAATTTATCCATTTCTTTTAGATTTTCTAGATTATGTGCATAAAGGTGTTTATAATATTCTCTGATAGTTTGTATTTCTTTGGGATCAGTGCTAATTTTCCCCTTGTTGTTTCTGGTTGTTTTTATTTGATTTTTCTCTCCTTTCTTCTTCATTAGTCTAGCTAGTGGTCTATCTATTTATTTATTTTTTTCAAAAAGACCTTATTTGTTGATCAAAAAGACCTTATCTGCCCTTATTTGTTGATCTTTTGAATTTTTTGTGTGTGTCTATCTCTTTCATTTCAGCTCTGATTTTGGTTATTTCTTATCTTCTGCTAGCTTTGGGATTTGTTTGCTCTTGGATCTCTAGTTCCTTTAGTTGTAATATTAGGTTGTTAACTAGAGCTCTTTCTAACTTTTTGCTGTGGGCATTTAGTGCTATAAATTTCCCTCTCAACCCTGTAGCTATGTCCCAGAGATTCTGGTACATTGTATCTTTGTTCTCATTAGTTTCAAAGAACTTCTTGATTTCCGCCTTAATATCATTATTTACCTAAAAACCATTCAAGAACAGGTTACTCATCTTCCATGTAATTGTATGGTTTTGAGTGAATTTCTCAGTCTTGAATTCTAATTTGATTGCACTGTGGTCTGAGAGATGGTTTGTTATCATTTCAGTTCTTTTACATTTGCTGAGGAGTGTTTTACTTTCAGTTATGTGATTGATTTTAGAGTAAGTGCCATGTGGGATGAGCAGAATGTATATTCTGTTGTATTTTGCGGAAGGTTCTGTAGATACCTATCTAGTGCATTTGATCCAGGGCTGAGGTTCAGGTCCTGAATATCTTTGTTATTTTCTGCTCGATGATTTGTCTAATATTGTCAGTAGGGTGTTAACTTCTCTCACTATTACTGTGTGGGAGTCTAAATCTCTTTGCAGGTCTCTAAGAACTTGCTTTCCAAACCTGGATGCTCTTGTGTTGCATGCATAATGTATTTAGGATAGTTAGATCTTCTTTTTGAATTAAATCCTTTACCCTTATGTAATGCCCTCCTTTGTCTTTTTAAAATCTTTGTTGGTTTAAAGTCTATTTTGTCAGAAACTAGGATTGCTTTTTTCTGTTTTCCATTTGCTTGGTAGATTTACCTCCATCTGTTTACTGTGATCCTGTGTGTATCATTGCATGTGGGATGGATCTCTTGAAGATAGCATACCAATGGATCTTAGTTCTTTATCCAATTTGCCACTCAGTGTCTTTTAATTGGGATGTTTAGCTCATTTACATTTAAGGTTATTATTAATATATGTGTATTTGATCCTGTCATCATTGTGTTAGCTGGTTAGTTTGCACATTTGTTTATGTGGTTGCTTTATAATATCACTGGTCTCTGTATTTCAGTGTGTTTTTGTAGTGGGTGTTAATGATCTTTCCTTTCCATGTGTATTGCTTCCTTCGGGAGTTCTTTTAAGCCAAGTCTGGTGGAAACAAATTGCCTCAGCATTTGCTTGTCTGAAAAGGATCTTATTTCTCCTTCACTTACAAAGTTTGGTTTGGCCAGATATGAAGTTCTGGTTTGGAATTTCTTTTCTTTAACAATGTTGGCTTGTAAGGTTTCTGGCTTGTAGGATTTCTGCTGAGAGGTCTGCTGTTAGTCTGATGGACTTCCCTTTGTAGCGGACCTGGCCTTTCTTTTTAGCTGCCCTTATCATTTTTTCCTTCATTTCATCCTTGGAGAATCTGATGATTATGTGTTTTGAGGATGACATTCTTGTGGAGTATCTTACTGGAATTCACTGGATTTCCTGAATTTGAATGTTAGCCTGTCTGTCTAGGTTGGGATACTTCTTATGGACAATATCCTAAAATGTATTTTTCAAATTGGTTCCATTCTCCCCATCTCTTTCAGGTACACCAATCAGTCACAGATTCAGTCTCTTTACATAATCCTGTATTTCTTGGATGTTTTGTTCATTTTTTGTCAATATTTTTTCTCATTCTTGTCTATTTGTCTTATTTTTCAGAATATGGTATTCAAGCTCTGAGATTCTTCCCTTTGTTTGGTCTATCCTGCTATTAATAATTATGATTGCATTATTAAATTCTTTTACTGTGTTTTTCAGCTCTATCAGGTCAGTTATGTTCTTGTCTCTACTGGTTACTTTGTCCGTCAGCTCTTGCAATGTTTTATCATGATATTTAGCTTCTTTGAATTGTGTGCATTTTTATCCATATTCTGAATTCTACTTCTAATTCTTAATCCAGTTCAGCCATCTTAGACTCAGTCCAGTTCCAAACCCTTGCTGGACAGGTGATGTCATTTGGAGAAAAGTAGGCACTCTGGGTTTTTGAGTTTTCAGCATTCTTGCACTGATCCTTTCTCATCTTTGTGGGCTTACCTACCTTCAGTCTTCGAGGTTGCTGACCTTTGGATTTTTTTTTCTTTTAGCAGTCTTGACACTTTTCCATAGGGACGCTGCAGTTTGTTGGGGGTCTGCTCCCATCCCTAGTCACCTTGGATTTTCCAGTACCTGGAGGTATCACCAGTGAAAGCTGTGAAACAGCAAAGATGGTGGCCTTCAGCTTTTTCTGAGAAATCCCTCCAAGGAAAGTATGGACCAGTTGCCAGCCAAAATGCACCTGTAGGAAGTGGCTGGAGACACTGCTTGGAAGCTTTCACCAAGTCAGGAGGAATGGGATCAGGAACTGCTTAAAGAGGAAGTCTGTCCATGTTTTGGTAAAGCAGCTGTGCTGTACTGGGGGATCACTTCTGCCCCAGGTTGGTTTGGACTCTCTAAAGCCTGCAGGCTGGAATGGCTGAGTTGTCCAAACTGCAAATATGTCAGCCTGTCCCTACACCCAGGAGCTCTGTCCCAGAAGACAGGCACAACATTGTTGTTAGTAGCTGCTGGAATTCCAAGTTAGTGGGTCTTATCCTGTGAGACACCATGGAAGTGGGGCTTGCAGGCCATTGCTGCTTGACCTCCTAGATTTAACCTCTTTCCTAGGGATATGTATGGAGGTTGTATTAGTCTGCTCTCATGCTGCAATAAGAACATATTCAAGACTGGGTAGTTTATAAAGGAAAGAGATTTAATTGACTCACAATTCCACATGGCTGGGAGGCTTCACAATCATGACAGAAGGTGAAGGAGGAACAAAGGGGCGTCCTACGTGGCAGCAGGCAAGAGAGCATGTGCAGGGGAAATGCCCTTTAAAAACCATCAGATCTCATGAGAGTTATTCACTGTCATGAGAACAGCACAGGAAACACCTGTCCTCATTATTCAATTACCTCCCAGAGGGTCCCTCCCACGACATGTGGGGATTATGAGAACTACAATTCAAGATGAGGTTTGGGTGGGGACACCATCAAATAATATTATGCCCCTGGCCCCTCCAAAATCTCATGTCCTCACATTTTGAAGCACAGTCATGCCCTTCCTACAGTACCCCAAAGTCTTAACTCATTCCACCATTAACACAGAAGTCCAAGTCCAAAATCTCATCTGAGACAAGGCAAGTCCCTTCAGTCTATAAGCCTGTAAAATCAAAAGCAAGTTAATTACTTCCTAGATACAATAGGGGTACAGACATTGGGTAACTACACCTGTTCCAAATGTGAGAAATTGGCCAAAATAAAGAGGCTACAAATCCTGTGCAAGTCTGAAATCCAACAGGGCACTCATTTAAATTTTAAAGTTCCAAAGTGATCTCCTTTGACTGCATGTCTCACATCCAGGTCACACTGGTGCAAGAAGTGGGCTCCCAATGCCTTGGGCAACTCTACCCCTGTGACTTTGCAGAGTACAACCCCCTGATCCTTGCTGCTTTCAAGGGCTGGAGTTGAGTGTCTGTGGCTTTTCCAGGTGCATAGTTCAAGCTGTCAGGGGGTCTGGAGGATGGTAGCCCTCTTCTCACAGCTCCACTAGGCAGTGGGGACCTTGTGTGGGGGCTTCAACCCCACATTTCCCTTTTGCACTACCCTAGCAGAGGTTCTCCATGGGGGCTCCACTCCTGCAGCAAACTTCTGCCTGGAAATCCAAGTATTTCCATGTATCCTCTGAAATCTGGGTGGAGGTTCCAAACCACAATTCTTGACTTCTCTGTACCTGCAGGCTTAACACCACATGAAAGCTGCCAAGGCTTGGGGCTTGCACTCTCTGAAGCAATGGCCTCAGCTCTACCATTGGCCCCTTTTAGCCACAACCGAAGCCGAAGCAGCTGGAACACAGGGCACCAGGTCCTGAGGCTGCATAGAACAGTGGGTCCCTGGGCCAGCCCATGAAACAATTTTTCCCTCCTAGGCCTCTGGGCCTATAATGGGAGGGTCTGCCATGAAGACCTTTGACATGCCCTGGAGACATTTTCCCCATTGTCTTGGCAATTAGCATTTGGCTTCTTGTTACTTATGCAAATTTCTGCAGCAGGCTTGAATTTCTCCCCAGAAAGTGGGTTTTCTTTTCTATTACATTGTCAGACTGCAAATATTTCAAGTTTTTATGCTCTGCTTCATCTTTAATGCTTTTCTGCTTAGAAATGTCTTCTACCAGATACCCTAAATCATCTCTCTCAAATTCAAAGTTTCACAGATCTCTAGGGCAGGGGCAAAATGCTGTCGGTCTTTTGCATAGCAATAGTGAGTTTTATTCCAGTCCCTGACAAGTTCTTCATCTCTATCTGAGACCACCTCAGCCTGAAATTTATTGTCTATATCATTATCAGCATTTTGGTCAAAGCCATTCAATAAGTCTCTAGGAAGTTGTAAACTTTCTCACATCTTCCTGTCTTTTGAGCCCTCCAAGTCTTTAGGAAGTTCCAAACTTTCTCATATTTTCCCGTCTTCTTCTGAGCCCTCCAAACTGTTCCAACCTTTGCCTGTTACCCAGTTGCAAAGTTGTTTCCACATATTCAGGTATTTTTACAACACCTCCCCACTTCTGATACCAATTTACTGTATCAGTTTGTTCTCACACTGTTATAGGGACATACCTGAGACTGGGTAAGTTATAAAGGAAAGATGTTTAATTGACTCACAGGTACACATGACTAGAGAGATCTCACAATCACAGCAGAAGGTGAAGGAGGAGCAAGGGCACATCTTACATGGCAGCAGGCAAGAGAGTGTGTGCAGGGGAACTGCCCTTTATAAAACCATCAGATCTCATGAGACTTATTCACTATCATGAGAACAGCATTGGAAATTCCCATCCCCATGATTCAATTACCTCCCACTAGGTCCTTCCAATGACATGTGGGGATTATGGGAGCTACAATTCAAGATATTTAGGTGGGGACACAACCAAACCATATCAGAAGTCTAAACTCCCACTTTGCCAGAGTTGCAGTTACTTTTGTTGGCAAGCCTGGAGTTAGAGTATGTAAAGCTCCTGGGTCTCTGCACACCTAAGGAGCTGCTCTTCCAAGACTCCACATATATTTGTGTGTCAGGCTGAAGGCCCTGATGGAGTGGATTCATGAGAGGATCTCCTGATCCAATGGTTGCAAAGATCCGTGGGAGAAGTTTGGGTTCCCAGGGTTGCACATTCACTCATGGCTTTCCCAGGAAGGTGTGGGAGGGGAGGTTCTGTTGACTCTGTGCCACTTCTGGGTTGGCCATCATTTTGCCTTGCTTTTCTCCCTTCTCCATGGGTCAAGTTGTTTCCTTAATTAGTTCCAATGTGAGTACCTGGATTTTTCAGTTGAAGGTGCTGTGTTTACTTATCCCTTTCATTTATCTCTGTGAGAGGCACACACCCTAGCTGCTTCTATTCAGCCATCTTGGCCACTCCCAAGTCTAAGCTGTTGATAGAATTACAAAGGGAAAGGAGAAAAAGACAATAAGAGTCATGGAAAGAACATTGCCCTAGATGCCAGGTCACCTAAGCTTCAGTCTTAATTTTGCAAAATTCCTAGGAATTCATACAAGACCCATTCACAACTGTGTGTTTCAGTTTCCTTATATGTAAACTGAGGGGGTAGCTTGGGATGCTGGTCTCATACTCAGGTATTTTCAGAAGCAAAACTACTAGATGTAAGGACAACAGGGAGTAGTAGTTACCTAGGAAAATGAGAATGTATACTCTTCCCAAATGCATTCTAATTTAAAAATTACTTTAGAACTCTATGATAGCCTACAAAAGAAACATACATTCTCTGTGTCACTCAGGTTTCTCCAGAGAAACAGAACAAATAGAATGTTTCTTTTTTTCTTTAGAGAGACTAGCTCATGTGATTATAGATGCTGGCAAGTCCAGAGTCTATAGGGCAAGCCAGCAAGCTAGAACCTAAGACAAGACTTGATGTTGTAGTCTTGGGTCTGAAATCCAAAGGGCAGTTCACATTGTGGAAGTTCAGGCAGAATTTTTACATTTTCAGGCAAAATTTCTTCTTCTCTCAGAACCGTAAGGCTTTCAACTGACTGGATGAGGCCCACTCACATTATTGAAGATAATCTCCTTTACTATTATCAACTGATTATAGAAATTTACCACATTTAGAAAATACTTTTATAGCAACATCTAGACTAATGTTTGACCTAACAACTGACCACCGTCATCTAGCCAAGTTGACACACAAATTAACCATCACAATCTACCATATAGACCCCAGATGAAACCATTCCTAAAGGCCCTTTGAGATCTGATCTCTTATTACTTGATAGTGTCTTTAAAATCCAAGCCAGAATTTCAGGTGTTTGCCCAACAAACATACAAGAAAACATTTCCAGAAAGAAAGATTGTTCTTGGGTATAAGTGAGAGGAACCAAGACTGGGCACACACTCCTACTCCTGTGTAGGTCCATAACCCTTGTAATGCTTTGTTTGGATCTTATTCCCAAGGTACTGCTAAACTTTTATCATCCCTGAATCCTTACACAGTAATTGCTCATGCTTTGTTGCTCTTTTTCTCATCAATCAACTGGAGTGTGGAATGTATTAGGGTGGATTTGTTAACAGCAACTGATTCAACTTCTCTAGCATTAAAAAGTATTTTTTAAAAGGCATAAGATATAAAGAGAGTAAGGGAAGTTGTTTCTTAGAGCCTGTGATCTTACTTGTGTCTGTGAATATCTATATACTTTGGACAAGATTTTTCCTCTCTGGGCTTCACAGTGTGTTAACAATAATTTCATTTCTCAAAGGTTATGCATATTTGTTTTGATTGATCCTTTAAAAAATAAATATGCTAAACAAAACCAAAATTGTTGACTGTATCTACCCTTATATTTCTGATTTTTTGCCTCCTTATTTCCATAATAATGAGAGGCAAAAGTTCTAGATGAGCCTGCCTCCTGTCAGTGACATTTGACAGACCTAGGATTACTGTGTGTAGCCTCAGGTAGGTCACTGTTTTTTCTTATAAACATTGACACTGTATTTTACAGCCCAAATTCACACCTTTCCTCAAATTAAAACAAAAAGAATACAAAATAATTAAATATCAGGATTAAGCAAGCAGATTTTAGAAATTACGCACTTTTTGGAAATGGACATGAATACTCATGTTAAAAGGGAAGCTAAAGCAATACAAATTATTTTATTTAAAAATGAGTAGAAACATTGACTTTTATAATCATTTCTAACACATAAACTGCTTTTGGGGCTACCTTCCATGTAAATTGGCTTTGTGTTATGGAGAACAAGACTGAAAATTCACTCAAATCAAAACGGAGATCCAAATTGTCCCAAAAACAGTTGGCTTGCATAAAAAAGGCAGTCTCTAAAATTTTAAGGAGAAAAATATACCTCGTATGAAGTGATTCCAGTAACTTTTAATATTTTATTCAGAGTAGAAAGGATAGTCTTAGATGGTATCTGGTATGATTCCAGGTGGCACATTTATTTAAGAGGTGTTAGGGTAAAGCCACCACGTCTGCAAAAGAGGCCCAGGAAAAGTAACTTATGCAAAGATATAGTTCTGCAGAATTGGCCAAGCTACCTGGACCCCATATTGTATTTCTCAAACCCTACAGTAATTGCAGTTTCAGATCCCCCATTCTCTTTCTGTATTATAGCTTGAGGGACTGCCTCAAGAGCTACTCAGTGTCTTGTTCACCTGCTAAATTACCCTTAAATTCTGCAAATTTCTCTCTGATAGCTTCCCAATTACGGATGGTTGATAGTAACTCAACACAGTCTTGGTTTCTACCTGGCCCCAAGCCCTAGGAGATGCCAAGCAATGTGTTATGAGCGATATGAAAAAGAGTCTTCCTTTAGATTAGTTAATATGTGCATGTCATTAACTATTTTTTTCTTTTTACAATTTCATGACTGTCATTTTTTTCCTCATCGAAAGAACATGACTTACACAAGTCATATGAATAACATTTATATCCACTTGATAGGAAAAGTTCTTCTGAGGAAAACACTGTATTGAAATCTCTCCAAGTAGCTTATTTCTCCTTGAGACATTCAATAAATGGAGCAACCATTTAGAAACTACCCTCTTATTGGTCATAACGCTCCTTTTCCATTTAACATTATATAAGTCAAGATGAAAGCTTGGAAGAAATATTTAAGTATTTTAATCTGATTTCCCTTTAATTAATACTAAGTGAGACAGAAAAAAAAGCTGTAATAATTGACAACTAGATATTTCAATTACTGGGAACTAAAAGTGCCTAGAGACAGAAGAAGATAAATTAGGCACCACAGATAATTTTATGTTTTACAGGTCTATCCAAGATTCTTCTATTTTTAGAGTGAGCATATAATTCATCCTCTAAACAAAAACACTTTTGAGAGTCAGAGGAGCACTATTAAAAGTTATATCCAGATAAAATGAGTTACCGGAAAACCTCCCCAATAAATAAGGGCATTAGTAACCCGAGGTTTGTTTGTTTTACCATATGCCCGAAACAGAAAAAGACAATACATACAGCATAGGGATTAAACACAAAAATTAAAGTGACGTTAAGAGCTATGATATAGATGCTTCTGACACTGTTAACCAGGCAGCATCTTACTAGTTGAATGGAATATTCAAATATCAGGATTGTACTCTAACATTTCAAAACTCCTAGAAGAATGCCCTAGCAATTGAAATTAGTAGGTAGTTAGAAGCCTCACATGTATTTTTAACTTGGAAAAAATATTTGTGTTTTTGTAAAAATAATATACAAACTAAGTGTAGTATTTCGCTACAATTGGATATAACCTAATGATGAGCATTAATAACTTCCTTATGAAACACGGCTTCTTTCTCTTTCTTTCTTTCTTTCTTTCTTTCTTTCTTTCTTTCTTTCTTTCTTTCTTTCTTTCCTTCCTTCTTAATTTCTTCCTTTCTTTCTTCTTTCTTTCTTTCTCTTTCTTTTCTTTTCCTTTCTTTCTTTCTTTTCTTATTCTTTCTTTTCCTTCCTTCCTTCCTTCCTTCCTTCCTTCCTTCCTTCCTTCCTTCCTTTCCTCCCTCCATCCCTCCCTCCTTCCCTCTTTCCCTCCTTCTTCCCTTTCCTTTCTTTTTCCTTCCTTCCTTCCTTCCTTCCTTCCTTCCTTCCTTCCTTCCTTCCCTCCTTTTTTCTTTTTCTTTTTTTTTTGAGACAAGATCTTGCTCTGTCACCCAGGTTGGAGTGCAGTGGTGTGATCTTCGCTCACTGCAACCTCTGTCCTCCAGGCTCACTGCAACCTCTGTCCTCCAGGCTCATGCGATCCTCCCACCTCAGCCTCCCAAGTAAGTGGGACCTTAGACACACATCTTTCTTTCTTTCTTTCTTTCTTTCTTTCTTTCTTTCTTTCTTTCTTCTTTCTTTCCTTTTTCTTTCTTTCTTTTTATTTTTGTTTATTTCAAGAAGTTCTAGCTGGAGGTAAAACTGTTATTCTTCTAAACTGACTTTTCTTAACTTTTTGTAAGAATTCGAGAATTAGAACAAACTCCTATGGCAAATTTTAGGATGCAAATAATAATATTTCAATATGAATTGAAATTATTTTCTGCTGTATCTATAGAAACAAATTTTGCTTAAGAAATTAGAATAATTTTTAAGAAGAGCCTCACTAGAATAGAAATCTGTACTCTCTAAAATACTTTGAAACATTCTGCTTCACTATAAGGCACTTAACTCTATAATGAAAATTACAAAGGGAAAGACCATCTGATTTAATCAGAATTGTTTCAACTAAAATAGATACCGAGACACTAAGCCAGAAAATCTAGAGTATGTCTGTAGTCTCAAATTCCTAATTTACATCCAAATAGACTTTTTTAGTTCCAAATTTGGCCTATCATGATGCTTCACTGAAATGTTTCTTAGACCCATTGTGCAGATGGCTGGGCCTAAAGCATTGCCAGGGTAAAGGTAGTTAGATAGTCATGAATCCAAATCACTGGGTGACATTAAAAGACTGGTTTAAATCAGAGTGGAAAAAAGTGAAATTATCCTCTCAGATAGAAAAGAGGAGGCAATCAAGACAAATAACTAAATGACAGAAGCTGGTCATACTAGCTGATATGGCAAGGGCTGCAATCTCAGACTCTGTGGCCTAATAACATTGTCATGTTTTGTGATTAAGAATTTTCCACTGTTAGCATCTTTAGAGTACAGAGAGAGGTTATTGGAAGTTAGAAAAGAGCACAAGGCTTTTTTTTTCAGTGAATGAGGAGATAGGGATAAACCAGTTTGTGGTACCAGTTTGTGGTACTTTGCCACAGCAACCCTAGCAAACTAATATACTCTGATACTAATATGAAAGATATAGACCCATGCTACCCTTAGATGTGGATAGTAAACTCATACTACCTGTATGTCACAGGAATTCTCTGAGAAAATAATGTAGTATCATACCAGGCTACCAAAATCCTGAGACCTCTGTAGAATCAAATACAAAACTACTTTTTTTTCCCCCTTTTCTTTTCTTTTCTTTCTTTTTTGAGATATGGTCTCATTATGTTGCCTAGGCTGATCTCAAACTCCTGGGATCAAGTGATCTTTTCTCTTCAGCCTTATGAGTACTTGGGATTATAGGTGCATGCCACTATGCCTGGCTAAAACCATTTTATAGTAACACAAAAGCAAGGGTAAATGTGATTTCAATTAAAAAAATCACTGATAAAGATGAGGTCACAATAAGTAACGAAATACTGCAAAGGGATATGATCCTCCATAAGGAAGAAGCAGAAGATACAATAAACAAAAGATTAGCAACCCTTAAACTTCAGATAATAGAATTTTCAGGACCAACAAATTTAAGCTATAGTTAGAAAAAGAATTATCTACTACACTATATCCAAGTCCTAATTGAAAGAATAACTAAAGAAAAAATATCTTGTGTAGTTAACCTGAACTAGGAAGGAGGAAATGGAATGCAAGAGGCAATAATGATTATTAAAATTGGTAGAACTATAACAAATCTTAATAAGCATTTGCTGAACAAAGAAAACAACATAAGTAATAGTCTGGAGCTTAAACCAAGTTGGAAATAACATGCAAGGCAATAATAAAATAGAACTGGTAAAGGACGAATAGTGTAAAAGCACTTGAAAGTCCTTGTTTTATGAGTACAGTGGAGATATTGATTAATTTTATAATTTGTTAAGTCAACTATACATGTGAAACATGTAGTGTACCTATGAGAAAAATTAATGACTTCACACAAGTACAGAAGGAATACGGCAAGTGACAAAATCCAATGAGCATAATAGAATGCAGGGAGGGATTACAAAATATAAATAAAACAAAAGCATAATCTACATACAGTTAATAATTAGTAGTAAAATTTAAAAGATTAAAATCATTTGGTAAAGAAATGCTTGGATTGAATTCAAAATTTAGTTTTATCTATTTATAAGAGATACGGCTAAAATGTATGGCACAGAAAAGATGAATTTAAAAAGGTAAAAAAATGCATTGGTATTAAATTGCTACATCAGCTTTTTTCTGGATATTATTTCATTTCCAGATATTAATCAATAGCCAAAGAAAACTGATGTAGCAATATGAATATGCAACATAATAGAGTTCAAGAAAATATGCCTTCTTGGTGATAAATTATATAATTACATGGTGATAAAAGAAAAAAATCAGCAATGTATAATCAGTTCTGAATCATTTTCTACCTAAAAACATAGCATCAACATGAAATGGTATAATCTAGGGGAGATTTTAAAACATTTTCTTAATAATTGATAGACTTGTGGAAACTGCTACTAAATATATACAATTTTGAGCAATAGGCTTGATAGAAATTATACTTACAGAATTCTCACTCAGCAATAAAAACGTTATACTTTTTTCAAGCAAGTATAAAACATTTATAAAAATAGAGCACCTACCAGACTACAATGGAATTTTGGACAAATACCAAAGAATTAACATATAAACTATCTTCTCCAACCAATACATAATAAAATTGCAAGTCAATAACAAAGATATGGCAACTCCCATGGATCTGGAAACTTTGGAAAAGACATGTGTTTTAAATATCTAATAATTCTAAATAATTCATTGATGAAGAAATAAATTATAATGACAATACAAAACATTATACAAGGAAAACCTATGTGTGATACAGGCAAAATATATATATATCTCAAACTATATAGCTCTAAATGTACTTATTGGAAAAGAAGAAAGATTGAGAATTAAATAGTTCAGCTTACAATGAAAATGACTGGAAAAAGAAAATCAAAATATCAAATATGAAAAGAAAAATGATACCAATTGAGGCAAAAATTAAAGTAATAGAAAAAAATAGAGGATCAGCATAACCAAAAGGTGGCTCTATGTAAAGACTAATAGTCATATCTCTGGCTAGATTGAATTGGAGAAAAGAGTAAAGTTACAAGTAGAAAATATTAAGAATGAAGGACGACATAATGTTCATTACACATTGACAAAATTATAAGGATGAGTTATAAGTAAATTTATCAAATAAATATGAAAACAATTTCTATCAAATCCAATTTACAAAGCAGATAATCTGAATAGACTTATAGTCATTAAGTAAATCAAATTTATTTTTCAGTTTTTATTTGTTTTTACAAAACAAAAACAAAATAATATTTACCAAAAAAAGAAAAACCCCAAACCAAAGACACCTGACTAGATAACAACTAGGTCAGATAGTTTTACAGGTAAATTCTACCAAATGTTTCAAACATAGATTAATACAAAATCTTAAGAGTACAAAAAAATTAAAGGTCCTTAAATAATTTTATGTGGTATTGTGTTAACCTAAAATACTATTCATGCAATAAAGAAAAACTTAGGATAATCTCATACAGATAAAAGAATTATAAACAATAAAATATTTGGAAGCAAATTCAACAATGTGTAAAATAAATTTTGACATTGTGATCAACTACAGTGGAAACCTAGGAAACATAATTTTGTCTACATTTCCTATAATGGTAAAATAGTAGAATTGTTATGATTTTCTGAGTTGTGAATGGAAAAATATTTTGTATTTTATTTGGTGCTTGAAATAGGGATAGTATTTCTTCTTCCAGGAAGAGACTTGCTATTGGGTGTGAAGCTACTTTTCAATGTTTAGAAACATATTTTGTAGCTTAGACTTACAAAATATTAAAGAATGCATAAAATCCATCCCAAGGATGTCTTTCGGTTTCAGCTTCAACATGTAAAGAACTTGTAAGCTATCACTCATATCTTTACACTAAGGGAAAACTAGGTGAGTACTTTTCTTGGAGATGTCACAGAACTCAGGTCACAGGGCAAACTGCAACCCCTAAATCTGGAGAGACAAGTAAATTTGGAGAATCAGAGTCAAGATCTCTTTGCGTAGAACAGAAGTCACTGGAGTCATAAACTAGTAGAATCACCTACATAGTAATTTTGATGAATTGCTGGAAGCTGCGTTTGGATTAGCATAAGAGTGAGAAATGTCTTGCACATTTTGGGGTTTGACTTCCCGGAACCCCACTAGG
Organism: Papio anubis; assembly: GCF_008728515.1. NCBI lineage: Eukaryota > Metazoa > Chordata > Mammalia > Primates > Cercopithecidae > Papio > Papio anubis. The sequence goes on along the minus strand of NC_044996.1, from coordinate 54,125,587 downwards.
TTCTCATGATAAATAAATGAGAAAGAATACCTCTTGGCTCTGGTAGTAGGAGGGGAGAGCATTCCTTGTGAGGTATACCTAGACCTTCTTCAAACAGAAATACAATGTATTTAAGGAGAAATTATACAATCTACGTACATAAAATAATACTTAAAATAGATAGATCAGATTCATGAATGAGAAGAGGCTTGCTTTTCTAAAACTGATAAGCTCGATATAACACTCTACATAATTAGAAAACTCATAGTGTTGTTGGGTTGTGGGGTTTTTTGTACAACTTGTTGAGCTTATTTGAAAATTCTTATATGTAAGTATCTTAGTCCATTTTGTGCTTCTTTGACAGAATACCCTAGGCTAGGCAATTGATAATGAAAAAAACAAACAAACAAATAAACAAAAAACCAAAAAACACTTCTTAGAGTTATGGAGGCTGGAAAGTTCAAAGTTGAGGGGCCTGCATCTGGTGAGGGCCTTCTTGCACCCTCATTCCATGATGGAAGACAAGAGAGTGAGAAAGAACAAGAGGAGCAAGAGAGAAAAATGAGACTGAACTCATTTTTTTTTTATCAGAAACCTAATCCAGAGACAATAACCCACTCTCATGATAATGGTCTTAATCCATTTATGAGAGCAGAGCCCTTATGACCTAATCGCCTCTTAAAGGTCTCACCTCTCAACACAGTTGCATTGGGGATTAAGTTGCCAACACACAAACTTGGCAAAACACATTCAATTTTCAGCAATGAATAAATGGCCAAAAACTCAGCCAAGTAAAATATAAAACAGAAAAATAATTAGGTAGAACTTTTCTTACCAAATGTCAATAATTAATATAAAGCTACTAGTAATTAAAATAGTGTGATCTTGATTTAGGCATAGACAAATGGAGATGATACATATTAAATGGCCTCAAAACAGACCCACAGAGTTATGTTATTATATGATAGATGTGAAACTACTATACAGTGGTAAGAGATTCAGCTATTCAACAAATGGTATTTATTGGGAAAGTTTGTGATCTATATGAAAAGAGATAACCTTCATCCCTGTTTCATATTACACATGAAAAATAGTTTTCATTTTGTCATTAATGGACTAAATGTGAAAAAGAAAGCTTAAAATATTTAGAAGAAAGTGTAAGTGGATACCTTTGTAATCTCGGTAACAAATCATCTCTTAAAAATACACAAAGTTACAAATTCTAAAGAAAAAGATGGATACAGGTGATTATGGTAAAATCATAAATTTGTATATGTGAAAAGACATGATAAACAATTAAAACAAAATAGATATTACTTACTACTCATAATACTTGGAAAAGATTTAACTCAATAATATCAAGTGGTGGTGAAGATGTAAGGAAACACACACATCATTGGTGTGAGTGCATATTAACACACTCACAGCCTTGAGAAGTAGAGCAAAATGGCAGAAAAGAAGGCTCCTCCAAATGTCCCCCCAGATAAGCACACCGACTTAACAACCACCTACACAACAAAAGCACCTGATTTTTGGTTCTTATGAGGGTGCTTTTGTTGTTTAGGTAGTCGGTAACTCTCACATCACTGAAAGAGGCACTGAAGGGGTAGGAAAAACAATCTTAAATTGCTGATGCCACACCTTTCCTATTCACCGGCAGTGATGACATGGTTCAGAAAGCATTTCTGTGCCCTGGAGAGATGGAGAGCCTACAATTTTGAGGCATTGAACTCAATATTGTCCTTGTTATACCAGAAAGCAAAAAATGGACCAAACTCAGCTGATACCTACCCATGGAGGAAGTATTTAAATCAGGCATAGCCAGAGGGGAGTCATCAATTCCAGTGATTGGAACTTGAGTTCCTGCACGCCTTGTCACAGTGGGCTAAAGCGTTCTAGGGCCCCAAATAAACTTGAAAGGCAGTCTAGGCCAAAAGGACTGTAAAACCTAGGTGAGTCCTAGGGCTGAACTGGGTCCAGAGAGAAGGAACTGAGTTGGGCATGCAACCAACATAGACACCAGCCAGGGCAGCTAAGGGAGTGCTGGCATCACCCATTTCCTAACCCCAGTCTGCACAGCTCATGGCTTCAAAAGAAACTTTTTCCTTCTTGAGAATAAGAGATGGAAGAGTTGTGCACTTAGTCTTGCATCTTGGAAGTCAGCTCAGCCACAGAAGAATAGGGAACTAGTCAGAGTCATGAAGCCCCTTTCCAGACTCTAGCTATCGAACATTTCTAGACACACTTTGGGCCAGAAGAGAGCCCATTGCCTAGAAAGGAAGGAACTAGTCCTGGCAGCATTCATCACCTGCTAACTAAAGAGTCCTTGGACCCTGAATAACCAGCAGCAATACAGGTACTATCATAGGAACCTGGGGTTAGATGCTAAGACTTGCTGGCCACAGGCAAGACTCAACACATTCCCAGCTGTGGTGGCTACAGCATGAGAGGCCTTCTATGTGAGAAAAGCAGAGGAAAAAGCAAAGGGAAATTTGTCTTAAATCTTATGTACCCACTTGGCTATAGTAAGGTAGAGCACCAAGTGGGATCTTGGAGTCACCATTTCCAGGACTGGCTCTTGGACAGCATTTCTGGACCTGCCCTGGGCGCTATAGGGGAGCCCACTGCCCTGAAAGGTGGGTCCCAGGCTAGGAGACACTCACCATAAGCTGACCAAAGAGCCCTTGGTCCTTAAGGGAACATTGGCAGTAGTATGGCATTACTCCTAGTGGGCCTGAGGTGATGGTGGCCATGGAGTGAAGCTCCTCTGTCTTTGGAAAGAGGAGAGAAGAATGACAAAAACTGCATCTTGTGGTTTGAGTGCCAACTCAGTCACAATACCATAGAACACTGGATGGATTTCCATGGTTTTTGACTGTCCCTAACAATATATCTTTAAAAAATGAGAAAAGAAGGCCGGGCGCGGTGGCTCAAGCCTGTAATCCCAGCACTTTGGGAGGCCGAGGCGGGCGGATCACGAGGTCAGGAGATCGAGACCATCCTGGCTAACATGGTGAAACCCCGTCTCTACTAAAAATACAAAAAACTAGCCGGGCGTGGTGGCGGGCGCCTGTAGTCCCAGCTACTCGGAGGCTGAGGCAGGAGAATGGCCTGAACCTGGGAGGCGGAGCTTGCAGTGAGCCGAGACCGCGCCACTGCACTCCAGCCTGGGTGACACAGCGCGAGACTCCGTCTCAAAAAAAAAAAAAAAAAAAAAAAAATGAGAAAAGAAGAACTAACCAATCCCCAAATTAGTAGAAGATATATAATAAGTATCAGAATGGAAATGTATAAAATTGAAATAAAAAATACAAAAGATCAATGAAACAAAAAGTTGGTATTTGAAATGTTAAATATAATTGGCAAAACTGTGGCCAGATTATCTAAGAAGACAAGAGAGAAGATCCATACAAATAAAAATAAAATCAGAGATGAAAAAGGAGACATTACAACTGATACTGCAGAAATTCAAAGGATCATTCAGGACTACTATGAGCAATTATATGGAAATACATTGAAAACTTTAGAAGAAATGGGCAAATTGTTTAGAAATATACAACCTACCAATATTGAACCAGGGATAAATCCAAAACCTGAACAGACCAAAGATAAATAATGTGATCAAAGTTCTTCCAGTAAAGGAAAGGCTGGGAACCAATGGCTTCAGTGCTGAATTCTAGCAAACATGTTAAGAACTAATACCAATCCTACTCAAACCATCTTGAAAAATAGGATAGGAAGAAAGGCTTCCAAACTCACTCCATGAGGCCAATATTATCCTGATAACAAAACCAGACAAAGGCACATCAAAAACAAACAGACAAATGAACAAACTATATGCCAATATCCCTGATGGATATTTATGCAAAAATTCTCAATAAAATATTAGCAAACCAAATTTGTTAATACATTATAAAGCTTATTCATCATGATCAAGTGGGATTTATCCCAGAGAGGCAAGGATGGTTCAGAATATGGATATCAATCAATGTGATACATCAAATCAACAGAATAAATTACAAAATCAATATGATCACTTCAATTGATGCTGAAAAAGAATTTGATGAAATTCAACATCTGTTCCTGATTTTAAAAACCCTCAAAGAAGTGCCCATGAAGGGAACATACCTCAACATAATAAAAACCATGTATGACAGACCTACAGCAAGTTTCATACTGAATGGGGAAAAACTGAAAGCCTTTTTTCCAAGATCTGGAACATGACAAGAATGCCCACTTGCACCATTGTTATTCAACACAGTACTGGAAGTCCCACCTAGAGGGATCAAACAAGAGAAAGTAGCAAAGGGCATCCAAATTGGAAAGGAATAAGTCAAATCATCCTATCTAAAATGTGGAAAAATCTAAAGATTCCACAAGAATAATATTAGAACTGATAAATTCAGTAAAGTTGCAGTATACAAAATTAACACACTAAAATCAGTAGCATATCTATAGGCCAACAATGAACAATGTGAGAAAGAAATTTAAAAAGTAATTTCGTTTACAGTAGACACAAATAAAATTAAATACTTAGGAACTGACTTAGCCAAAGATGAGTAAAATCTCTATAATGGAAACTATAAAACACTGATGAACGAAATTGAGGAGGACACCACAAATGGAAAGTTTTTCCATGTTCATGGATTGGAAGAATGTTGTTCAAATGTCCATACTACCCAAAGCAATCTACAGATTCAATGCAATCTGTATCAAAATACCAATGACATTCCTCACAGAAATGGAAAAAAATTATCCTAAAATTTATAAAAACCACAAAAGACCCAGTATAGCCAAAGCTATCCCGAGCAAAAAGTACAAAACTCAGGGAAATCACATTACCTGACTTCAAATTATGCTACTGAGCTATAGTAATCAAAACAGCATGGTACCAGCATAAAAACAGACACACAGACCAATGAAACAGAGTAGAGAACCCAGAAATAAATTCACACACTCACAACAAACTCATTTTCAATAAAGGTGCTAAGAATATACACTGGGGAAAAGACAGTCTCTTCTATAAGTGGTGATAGAAAAACTTGATATCCATAGGCAGAGTGAAACTAGACCACTATCCTTTGCCATCTAAAAATTAAATCAAAATGGATTAAAGAACAAATACCAAAGAATTAACTTACAAAGAAAAATGATGGTCCAAGACCTCAAACTGTAAAACTACCACAAGAAAACGTTGAGGAAACTGTCCAGACATTTGTCTGTGCAAAGATTTCTTGAGTAATACCTCACAAGCACAGTCAACCAAAGCAAAAATGGACAATGACATCACATTAAGTTAAAAAGCTTCTGCACAGCAAAGGATACAATTAACAAAGTAAAGAGAAAACCCCATAGATTGGGAGGAAATATTTGCAAACCACCCATCTGACCAGGGATTCATAACCAGAATATATAAGAAGTTCAAACAGTTCAACAGGAAAAAAAATTAACTCTATTTTTAAAAAGGGCAAAAGATTTGAATAGACATTTGTCAAAAGAAGACATACAAGTGGCAAACAGACATATGAAAAGTTGCTCAACATGATTGATAATCAGAGAAATGCAAATCAAAACTAGAATGAGCTATCATCTCACCCCATTTAAAATGGTTTATATCCAAAAGACAGGCAATAGGAAATGCTGACAAGGATATGGAGAAAAGGCAACACTGTTCACTGTTGGTGGGAATGTAAATTAGTATAATCACTATGGAGAATAGTTTGGAGATTTCTGAAAAAACCTAACAATTGAGCTACCATAAGATCCAGCAATTCCACTGCTGGGTATATACCTAAAAGTAGGGAAGTCAATATATCAAAGATATATTTGCACTCTCATGTTTGTTGCAGCTTTGTTCACAATCACCAAGATTTGGAATCAACCTAAGTGTTCATCAACAGATTAATGGATAAAGAAAATGTGGTACTTATACATAATGGAGTACTACTCAGCCATAAAATAGAATAAAATTCAGTCACTTGCAACAACATGGGTTGTTGCAACAACACGGGTTGTTGAAGGTCATTATGTTAAGTGAAATGAGCTAAGCACAGAAAGACAACCATCACATGTTCTTACTTATTTGTGGCATCTTTAGATGCCAAAAATCAAAACAATTGCATTCATGAACACAGAGAGTAGAAGGATGGTTACTAGAGCCTGGGAAGGGTAGTGGGAGTTGGGCATGAGTTGGGGATGTTTAATGGGTACAAACAATAGAAACAATTAATTAAACCTAATATTTAACAGTATAACAGGGTGACTAGAGTTAAAAAAATTAATTATACATTTAAAAATAGTTAAAAGAATATAATTGGATTGTTTTTAACAAAAGGCATAAATACTTGAGGGGATGGGTACCCCATTCTTCATGATGTGATTGTTAATCATTCCATGCCTGTATCAAAACATTTCATACCTCATAATTGTATACATCTACTATCTATCCACGGAAATTATAATCATTCCTCAGCAACAACAACAAAACGAACAAATATTTTACAGACCAATTAAGCAATAGCTAGTGAAGTTGAAGATGTACTCATCCTAGGACTCAGAAATTCCTCTTTTAATCAGAACAAAAGCTATTCAGGGTCACTGGTCTGAGGACTACTTGTTATCCGTCTTCCATGAGATAAGGAGCTTGTGTCACAGTGTAAATTAATTCAGTGCTTTCTTTATTGAGAAATTCTTATTATGAAAATAATTATCAACTGAATTATATAGTAAATTTAGTTAGCATGTTGATTTGCATTCTGGGACCAGCTCCTTATCTCATTACAGACATGTAACTATCAGTTAATGGATTAGCACTGATCTAAAGACCACATTTTGAGTAGCATAGACCTAGATAACAATTTTGAAAATATTCACAAGGAGGTAATTTTGTAATATCTTCAATTTGGAAACACCATGTATGCCTATCAATAAATAAATGGATAAACAAATATTACAAGGTGATTAAAATAATATACTAGATATTCAATTATTATAATATACTACCTGACTTCATTTTATTTGTTTGACTGCTGACAGTTTTCAAGACCCACCACTCCCTCTTTCCCTCATGCCCACTGCTGGCCAAGATGATAAGGAAGCCCTGGGGCTCCACCTTCAGTGCTGGCAGGAAGTTTAAAACATGCAAACCTTGGCCCCTGAACAGAAACCCCATTGTAGCCACAGCCCCTAATCACAATAAAAACCAAGACAGTCTTCTTTCTCAGCTCTCTGAAATAGTTTTCAGTTCAGGCTGGGAGCTTTCACTGCTCTCCTCAGAAAGTCTCATTATAAAAGTATAATAAAACTTTTAGTACTCTCTTGGTGCATGTGTGCTAGCATCACCACAGTTTCAATATGTGAGCCAAATTTTGGATGAAGGAGCTCATCCTACTTATACAGAAAGACCACGTCAACTAATAATATGAATAAATCTGGAACACAGCATTGAGGAAAAAAGAATTTGCAAAAACAAACTGAAAGCATTATGTAAAGTTTAAGAACATAAATAATACTTTATATTCTTATGAATGAGATATATATATATATATCTCCAGTATTCTCGCTCTCTTCCTTCAAGTTTCCATTTACTTGTCATCTTATCAGAGAGGCTGTTGTTAACTACTATAACGGCTCCCTTTGAGTAAGGTAGAGAGTAGAATGGAAAGGTAACATTATTTAAAAAATATAGCTCAAGCAAATACCTCAAAATATTGTTTGTTAAATGATAATTGATATACTGTGTATTTTATTTTTTTATGTATCTACAATTATCTTAAAATTAGAAAAAATATTTTAAAATGAAATAATGAATTAATTGTCACAAATTATTGATTTAACTCCATTCTTTTATCAAATGAATTTACTGAAAATTCTACATCATAGGTCTCAGAATCTTATGCCATCCTTGTCAGATAGGGCCCTGATTTTAGCATATGAGACCTGTCAAGCTGCATATTTTATCTCTTTGTATCTCTGCTATCCTTACAATTAAATCCTATATTTGTTTTTCAGCAGCCTGCCTTAGGGCTACAGAAGATGAGGATCTTGTTAAATACTCCCATAGTAGCTGTGGTGGGTTGAATAGTGACCCTAAAAGCCTGCCAAAGTTCTAACTCTTGGTACCTATAAATGTGATCTTTTTTGGTAATGGGTTGTCTGCAGATGTAATTAAGTTAAGGCTCTCAAGATGAGATCATCCAGGATTTAGGGTGGCCACCAAATCTAATTATGAGTATACTTAGACATATAGGAGAAAACACAGAGATACATGGGGGAATGTCATATGAAGATGGAGGCAGAGACTGGAATCATGCGCTTACAAGTCTAAGAATGCCAAGACTTGCTGGCAGCCACTAGGAACTAGGAGACAGTTCTGAGATAGTTTCTTTCTTAGAGCCTCCAGAAGAACCAAATCCTGCTGACACATTGACTTCAGAATTCTGGCTTCCAGAACTGTCAGGAAATAGATTTCTATTCTCAGACTGTGGTAATATTTTATGGAATCCTTAGAAAACTAATACATTGGCCTCACGCATTCCATGTTTGTTCTGAGTTGTTAATGGGTGACTTGAGCCTGTCATTCTCTTTTTATTAAGGTATTCAAGAAAATAAACAAAAGCCAGACAACTCCACAATCCTTATATTTACTATTGATTTCATATTGCTCTAGTGTTATTGCTGCTACATAAACCCAATACTTCCTGAATCTGGTTCATAGATGAGACAACTCAGTATGTTGGTGGAAGCAAGCAATTGACTGCTGGTATGCTGTCACACCACTCAGGGGTGGCTTTGTAGAACAGTAATGAGGGAAATCTCCCCAATGATAAGATCTCCTCAAATCTCCCATGCCTATTGTCAATGGAGAGAAAACTGCCTAGAGTTAAGAATGTAGGGGCTCATAGTCAATGGTCAGTGACATATGTAATTGGTTAGAGATTTGGAAGAAGTAAGATTGGAATGTCAGAGACACGGAGTCCTGGGCAGCAGACATTTTAATGGACCGATGGAAATGGCATAAACTGGTGTGAAACTGCATGTTTTGTGTTAATGCCTAAGAAAACATCTACCACGGAGAAAACATCTACCATGGAGAGGCACTGAACAACCAGATAGATAGACTTAACTCATTCAGTGACAAATAGTCATCATTTGTACTTGACCATCCCCGAGTGGTGGCACATTGGGCACATGAACAGAACAACCACAATGGCAGCGATGGAGGCTTTGCATAAGTTCAACTGCATGACTCCTTCACACAAATTATGATCTAGCTACTCTCTTTGCTAAATGTCTGACCTGTCTGAATGTCAGCAGTTAATGCTGAGCTTTTGAGTCAGTAAAATCTCTCAAGGAAATGAACCAGACATTTGTGATAAATTCATTATATCAGACTCCCTCAATATTGGAAGGAGCAGTGATTATTCTTTTCCAGAATTAACAGTAACATGAAAAATGAATTGGTTTTTCCAACGCCATACAATAAATCTTAAACTCCTCAATTGTCCTGAAGTCTCAGGAAAGACTAGTGCTTGATTTTGGCCAATTCAAAGAAAAATGTAAATAGACAGAAACCATCCCTGAGGAACCACACACATTGGACTTACTAGACAAAGACATTAAATCAAAAGTTTCAAACATGCTCAATGCTAAGTGAAACCATAAAAATGAACTAAAGAATAATAGCAAGGTGATGTATGAACAAACTGAAAATATCAATAAAGAGATAGAAGTTACAGTAGGAAACCAAACAAATTTGGGAGCTGAAAAGCACAATAACTGAAATGAAAAAAATTGCTAGAGAAGTTCAACAGTAGATTTGGGCAGGCAGAAGGAAGAATCAGCCAACTTCAAGTTAGGCCAACTAAAATGATCTAGTCTGAGGAGTAGAAAGAAAAAAGAATGAGAAAAGTGAACAGAGCCTAACATACCTGTAGCATCAAGCAAAAACAATATATGCATATGGAAGTCACAGAAGAAGGAAAGTTAGAAAATTCCTTGAAATGAATGAAAAAAAAAAAACATAGAAAAACTTATGAGATGCATCTAAAGGAGTGCTTAGATGTGAAGTTATAGCTGTAAACATGTACAGTAAAAAAGAAATATCTAAAATCAATAAGTAACCTAACTATGCAGCTTAAGGAATTAGCATGTCTAGAACAGGATGCATAGTACTGGAACATAGTACTGGAAGTTCTAGCCAAAGTAATTCGTCAAGAAAAAGAAAGAAAAGGCATCCAATAAAAGGGAAGAGCTATAATTATCTGCATTTGCAGATGGCAAAATCTTGTATCTGGAAAACCCATAAGAATTCAGAAAAGAACCTGTTGGAGCTAAAACATTCAGCAAAATTGTAGGATGGAAAGCAAACATGCAAATATCAATTGTATTTCTACACACTAATAATGAATAATGTACAAAGAGAATTAAAGCAATAATTTCATTTATGAGATTATACAAAATACATGTAAATAAAATTTCAAAGAAGTTTGAAATTTGTACACTGAAACCTATGAACCATTACTGACAGAAATTAAAGAAGACCTAAATAAATGGACAGACATTCTATATTCACGGATTCAAAGATTTAATACAACTCAGATGACTATACTACCAAAGCAATTCACAAATTCAGTGCAATCCCAATAAAAATCTCAATTGCATTTTTTTACAGAAATGAGAAAACCCATTCTAAAATTCATATGGAATTTCAAGAGACTCACAATAGTTAAAAAATATTGGTAAAGAACAAAATTGGAGGGCCCACACTTCCTGATTTCAAAACTTATTACAAAGCTACAGTAATCAAAGTAGTGTCATACTGGCTTAAAAGTGCACATATATACCAAAAGAATAGAATTGAGAGTCCAGAAATAAACCCATATATCTATGGTCAATTGAAGTTTTACAAGGAAGCCAAGACTATTGAATGAGGGAAAGAACAGTCTATTTAACAAATGGTGCTAGGAAAACTGGATATACACATGTAGAAGAATGAAGTTGGACCCTTACCTTACATCATATACAAAAATTAACTAAAATGTCAATTGAAGAGCTAAAATTGTAAAACTCTTAGAAGAAAACACAGGGGAAAATATGTATGCCCTTGGATTTGATAATGGCTTCTTAAATATAACACCAGAAATGCAGACAAACAAATTAAAAATGGATACATTTGACTTCATCAAAACTAAAAACTTTTGTACCTGAAAGGACACTATCAAGAGAGTGAACAGCACTGTTCACAATACCAAAGACTTGGAACCAACCCAAATGCCCATCAATGATGGACTGGATAAAGAAAATGTGGCACATATACACCATGGAATAGTATGCAGCCGTGAAAAAGGATGAGTTCATGTCCTTTGCAGGGACATGGATGAAGCTGGAAACCATCATTCTCAGCAAACTAACACAAGAACAGAAAACCAAACACCACAGGTTCTCGCTCATAAGCGGGATTTGAACAATGAGAAAACATGGACACAGGGAGGGGAACATCACACACCGGGGCCTGTTGAGGGGGTGTGGGGCCAGCGGAGGGATAGCATTAGGAGAAATACCTAATGTAGATGACATGTTGATGGGTGCAGGAAACCACCATGGCAAGTGTATACCCATGTAACAAACCTGCACGTTCTGCACATGTACCCCAGAACTTAAAGTATAATAATAATAATAATAAAAGAAAGGCACACTAGTGGGCTTAACTCAAAATAAAAAAAGAGTGAACAGCAACTTAGAGGATGGGAGAAAATACTCACAGATTATATATCTGAGAGAGACTTAATATACACAATATATAAGGAACTCCTACATCTCAACAACAAAAAGACAAAAAACCCAATTAAGAAATGGGCAAAGGGCTTGAATAGACATTTCTCCAAAGAAGATACATAAATGGTCAATAGGCACATGAAAAAATGCTCAATATCATTAGTCTTTAGGAAAATGCAAATAAAAACCCAACTGAAAAAATTCAAATCAGTCTATGGCATTTTTATGTCAGCCTGAACTGATTAAGACACCATATAATTGACTATTATTCCACCATAAAAAGGAATAAAATTCTGATATATGCTACAACACGGACGAACATTGAGAACATTATGCTGTGTGAAATAAACCAAACACAAAATGACAAATATTGTATGACTTCCCATATAGAAAATATCCAAGATAGGCAATTTCATTGAAACAGAAAGTAGATTAGAGGTTATAAGGGATTGATGGAAAAGTGTATGTGAGTTATTCATTAATGAGTATAGAGTTTCTGCGTGGAGTGATAAAAATTTCCAGAAATAGATCATGGTGATAGTTGCACAACATTGTGAATATAATTAATGTCACTGAATTGTACACTAAAAAATGATTAAAATGGTAAAGTTAATGTTATATATGTTTTGCCACTGTAAAACAAAAACAAACAGAAAAAAAAGAGGGCAGTGGGAAAACATTACTGGTTGTCATAGGAAGGGAACATGCCTCTCTCAATTATTAATGCTCTATATACAAAATTGGTGAATAATTTTAGAAAGGGATGTATTGCTCTATAAAGACGGTGGTTACACTTTAAATGTGGTTCCAATCTTTTGGTGTACACCTGGAGGTAGAGAACTTGTTACAAATATAGAGTCCAAAAAATTTGCTTCAAGATATTTAGGTTCAGTAGATATGAGCTGGAGCTCAGGATTTTGCAGTTTAATAAACACTGCAGACAATTTTGATGAAAGTGATACACAACCAATGCTTTCAGAAACAATGCTATAAATGATGGTTAGGTCCTCAGCTGGGACTATAGAAGTGTATTTATCTCCAAATGTACATGGATATAGTAATATTTCAGTAATGCCTAACCATCATTTCGAATTCTATTCAACAAAATGTGTCCTAATATCCTTTCTGTAGTGTTGAATAGACAATAATTTTCTAGCTCTATACATTTTCATATATAATAGTCACCTTTTTAAGTAAGTTTCAAGTCAAGCACTCTAATTCGTATTCAACAGAAAGATAACATATCCAGTTTAGGATGTTATAAAGGACTTTCAGAATTCACTTGTATTATTATAGGTTATTTTTAAATTTAACTTTTATTTTAGATACAGGAGGTATATGTGCAGATTTGTTGTGTGCATATATTGCATCCAGGGAGTGAGGCGAGCACCCCATAGGTAGTTTTTCAAACTGCACTTCCTTCCCTCCTTCTCTCCTCTAGTAGTTGGTGTCTGTTGTTCCCATATTTATGTTCATGTGTACTCAGTGTTTAGCTCCCACTTATAAATGAGAAAGTGCAGTATTGTATTTTCTGTTCCAGCATTATTTTCTTAAGATATAGGTCATTTCTAAAATGTTTTAAAATGGGGACTTTTTGTAATAGGGATTTCTATAAAGCAGAAAATTGACTAAATTGTAAGATTATGCATCAAATGTACTGGTTGTGTATTGAAAAATTCTCGTATATTAGTCAACTTTTATTTGTGCATGCTTGGACTCCCTGACTGAATTGCATACTTCTGGAGGACAGAAACTATGTATGCATATCACTGTGTCTACCATCACACCTAATAATGCTATTGACTAGACTAATCAACTGGTATGTTAACAGGCTAATTGGCTTAGTGTGATATAGTTCACAATAGTAAACTAAGTCTCTTTGGAAAATATCAGTAGGGCCAATCATATGATTAGGATTGCTGACCAGATTGTCTTACCTCATAGCACAGAGCAGAGATAGGCAACCAGAACAAAAGTAGCTGCTGGAATGTCAGGAAGCAAAAAAGTCTCGAGCAATACATATGGCTTAAAAAAAATTTTACTCTATTTTACAGTTCAGTGTGTATCATTATACATTTTTTGACTTCCAGAACAACCTCAGGAATATCTAAAGCAGAATACAAGGTAACAGCCTGATTCTGTATCTTCTGTTTCACAATAAACTTGGTCATCATTTGATATATCTTAATAAATGTTATATATAGAATGGATTGGCACCAAGCTTCCAGCATCTTTGTGTTTGAAATGTCTCATTCTTCCTAAATGAGATTATCATTTGTTCAATCAAATTCAGATGTTGTTCCTCATAAGTCTTATCCTTGAACTAACGGAAAATGCTAGAGGGTGAGAGTAAGCAATAGTCATTTTTTACAGAATTTTATCACGCTAAAAGCAGTGTCCAAATATTATACATTTTTACTGACTCTTCAAAGTCACTGCCTTGCACTCGTAAATTTTATTCATGAAATTCATGAATATTAAGAACAAATAGTTATTTCTTCAGTAGTAAGTGGGCACCCTGAATACAGGACTTGATAATATTAAAAGAATTAAATCAGGATACTGAGTTCTATTTGTATCTATGGAACTGATCTCTATTTCCCTGCTAAATCAGATCCTCTTTTGTCAATCACTTTTGTTACCTGGTCAACAAGACAGAGATGTATCCTGTAAATAAAGCAACAGTCGAGAGACATACCTTGAGCCCTATACTTCCTACATTGTTTGTTGTGTGACTGTGCCCAAGGACTTTACCATCTGTGACCCTGTCTCCTCAGAAGAAAGATACTAATAATTATCTAACTTAAAGGGATTCTGAAAAGAGTAAATGAGATAACAGATGTGTAAATCACTTTGTAAAAGACCAAATGATAAAGTCAGCCATTATTGCTGTTATTATTATCATAAATTTCTGCTTTGTGGCATCTTAAAAGAATTTACCAAATTAGATAAAGCATTATTTCAATAATCAAAATCCCTGGAGCTTAACAATAACAATGATAATAGCTAGCATTAGATATAACCCAACATGATATGGCTCTGCCTACCTATCTAATCTCATGCCCTACTTCTCTTTTTCCCTTCACTCTGTATTTTTCAGCCGCAATGATGTCTTTGCCTTTCCTAGAGAACATTAACAGCATTTTTCCCTTTTTAAAGACCTTACACTTCCTGTTCTCTCTGCCTGAAATGTTCTTCCCTGCCCACTCTCCCACCCAAACACAGTTATTTCATGGCTATCTCTTTTTGTGTCTTTCAGGTCTCTGATCAAGTGCCACATCTTTAGGGAAGAAGCTTTTCCAAACAACCGTAAGTAAAATAGCACGTGTCCTACCCCCACAGTCTGTCTCTAGTCCCTTATTCTGATCTAGTTTCTTCATGGTACTCATATCTGACATTATTTGTTTATGTATTATATATCTTTCCAATTAGAATATGAGATGATTGAAAGAAAGATCTGTTCTCTGTCTTGGTTCACCATTGTATCCCAGCACATAAAACAGTGACACACTTATGGTAAATGCTCCATAAGCATTTATTCAATAAAAGAATTACATTTATTGAACTTTATATGCCAGGCCTTATTTTATAAGTATCATTGCACTTAATGTTGACAATAATGCTATGTGGTAGATACCATCATCCCTATTTTGCAAAAGAGAAAATTTAAGTTTAGCAAGGTTAAATAAGTTGTTCAATGGTCATACAGCAGTTAATTGGAAAACCCAGGATTTGAACACAGAGATTCTGATTCTAGTGGACTTATTCATAATACTCTAGTGCCTCTAGAGTTTATTTATTGAGCACTTACTATGTAGCAAGCTCTATGTTAAATGTTTTATGTGTGTAATTTCATTCAGTTGATATCCCTATCTTTACAGAGAGAAGCTTAAATCTTAGGTAGCTTATGCAATTTGCCTCAGTTACACACACAATCATGTGCTATCTTTTATGAAATATCTTTAAAAAGATGATGAAATTGTCACCTCATTTAAAGAATGCTCTTTCTGAATTTTTGTATTCTGAAAGAAAAAATAAGGGCAAAATGAGTTGTCTCAACATTCTGGCCAAGTGGTCTCTTATTTCCAAAACCATATTTTTGCTTTTCTTTTTGGCTACTGTTATGCATATTCCTAATCAAGGTTGAACTGTATTTTTACAAGCCTACACTTTTATTTGTGAGGGTAACAAGAGCGATCCCCTTTCTCATGTCAAATAGTGACGTAATTGGTGCACTAAAACTAGAACTCAGGTCTTGTGACTCTGGCTGAATTTCTAACTCCATTATACTTTGTCCTCATTAACAACTTGCTTTAACCAACTAAGATCATTGGAATATAATAATCATGTGTTTTAATCTGTTTAAACACTTTTCTGTAATTTCCGATGAATCTCAATCATCGCTCTTACCGTTGTCCATCTAGTTCAGGAGTCCCCAACCCCCAGGCCACTGACCCTGAAGGACCTGGCCTCACAGCAGGAGGTGAGCAGCGGGGATTGGGCATTACTCCCTGAGCTCCGCCTCCTGTCAGATCTATGGTGGCTTCAGATTCTCATAGGAGCTCAAATCCTTTTGTGAACTGCATGTACAAGGGATCTATGTTGCACACTCCTTACGATAATCTAATACCTGATGATCTGTGGTGAAACAGTTTCATCCCAAAACCAACCCACTGCTTCCATGAAAAAATTGTCTTCCACAAAACCAGTCCCTAGTGCCAGAAAGGTTGAGGATCACTGACCTAGCTTTACATATTCTTTTTATTCACAACCATTTACTCAGGTATATGACTGTGTATCTATTTAAGGACAAAATTTTTTGTGGGCAGACACCATGAGTAGCCTTTATTATATACCTTTAACAATTCAAAAAAGATCCAGGTGCTATCTGGATGCTGAGTATATCCTAGGTCACTTATGTTAGCTCCTTTAATCTAAGTTTGGAGCACCACAAAAGAAAGATTCCATTGAAACATGAAACATGACATATTCAGACAAAACAAAAATCACATAAAGCCTTGGATACACATCAACACATAAACATATACACAGAATTCTGCAACATTTCAATTCATCCTTATTAACTTGGTTTGTACAGTTTTTCTTTAACAAGGGATGTCCCCAACAGTCATTCATGATAAACAGCAAGTATCGTGGGCATTACCACGATGGCTTTTGCCAAAAGGAAAATGAATAATCCAGTGTTTGTTTAGCTACAGAGACAGGCATGTTTTGCCATTAGCAGAGAGAATCTTGGCTGAACTAGTAAGGACCAACTCATTCCATTCCACTAAGCACAAATGGGAATCTTCTCCATTGTCTAGTTGCCAAACAAATATTTGCATTTGTGTAAGTGCATTTTCATATTCAAAAGGAAAGGTTGTTATGTGGGATACTTGCCATTTTTCAATAATGATGAAATAAACATTCTCTGCAGGGTCTGTATAATTAAAACCTTTGCTTTTTTTAAAAAAGGCACAATTAATTTATACTTATTTATAAGCTAAATTCTGTTGTCTTTTGAACCAGTGATTTCATTTTCACAAACAAGAAGATGAGCTTCAACCTTTACAACATTGGTATTACTTTCTGATTGGGAAAAATATTAACAGTCTGAACTTAAGCTTTTATTAGAGAAAAACTGAATTTTTAAATAAATCTATTTTTGAGCACATGAGGAGAAAAGAAAACAATTGTCCTTGTATTACTAGTGCTATTTTCCTATTTCTACCTATTCTACACGGTTAACATGAAATGCCTGTATATTGCATGCAGACACATTGTACTAATTACAAGTAGCTGATATTTCACTTAGTGAAAAAATACATGTTCAAGATACATAGAGTCAATATTGCTTATCAAGTAAGGTTACTAAGGGCAAAAAAATCGCCAATATCCACTTAATGTCTACTGAGATAATACATTTTGTGAGAAAAAGAGTAATTTAGAATTGATATTCAATGTAAAGAGTCAGAGGGGGCTTCTTGGAGGCAATGGCTAAATTTATTGAGCAGAATTCTAAAGCTCAGAGAGATGGATCGGCAGAGAGAAGGCATTCTAAATAGGAACTCATTAGTTTATGTGTAATAGAGGAGGGTTCATTTAGGAAGACTGATGAAAAATGGTGTTAATGATTAACAATTGCAAGCTGATAGAGGTCTCTAAAGATCAGGAAGATCAATGTGTATTTGTTAATAATCATAATAAGAAACCATTTTAGTTTTTTAAGAAAGGGAGTAACATAATAAAGCAAATCCAGGCTACAGTGAATATAGTATACTGGGTATAGATCATAGGGTCTGAATCTCAATTAGTAGATATGAATTCTGCTTCTTTCAATTCCTATCAACCTTGTGTAAGTTACTGAACTTCTTTGTGCTTCATATTCCTCAACAGTAAATTAGAACTAGTGATTGTGCTAACTTCATAGGGTTGGTGTGATGATTAGATGATTTCGTGCAAGTAAAATGATTAGGGGAGTACCTCACATAGAGTATCCAATTAATAAATGTTAGGTTACCTACATTAGTGGTGTGAGGGAAATATTATCCTTTAGCCATTTCTCAATCTATCCATTCTTATTGTTCTTATGTGCTTTAATCTAAGTCTTGTACTCTAAACAAACCAGTTTGCTCATCCTTGTCGCTCAGACAGACTTTGAACATATTATTCCTGCCTGTTCTTTTCCACCAAACAACATTCCTACTCTAGTTAAAACTCTTACTTCAGATAACATTCCTTCACTAATCCCACCCAGATTCCAGAAACCCTGCAGCATTTTATATGTGGTGCATGCGCTCCTGTCAGTTTTTCTGTGGTTGTCTTGGTGATTCAATCCCCTCCCTTCTCCACTGAAATCGTCCTCTCAAAGGTGGCTAACTTGACCAAGAATAGGAGCCAGAATTCACCAGTGTTATCCACACAAATCAATTTATTTTTTCATCATAGTTTATATATATTTTCATGATAACATGTTTCTCTACTGCCAATTAGTCAAAAGGGAAGCAGGTAGCTCCCTGGAGAAAATGGTTAAGTACTGAATGCTTGCAATATGTAGGCATGGGAATCAGACTGTTTGGGTTTGTATCCTGAATGTATTGTCTACTAGGCAACCTTAGGCAAGTGTTCTTAATGAATCTGTGCCTAGGTTTTCTCATCTACAAAATATAAAAAATAAATGGTAAGTCATCTGATATTGTTTGGATCTGTGTCCTCAGCCAAATCTCATGTTGAAATGTAATTCCCAATACTAGAGGTGAGGCCTGATGGGAGGTGATTAGGTAATGCAGACAATTTCTCATGGTTTAACACCATCCCTACTTGGTGCTGTCGTCATCATAGTGAGTTCTCGTGAGATCTGGTTGTTTAAGAGATCAGGACCCTCTCTCTCAGTCCTGCTCCTGCCATGTAAGATGCTTGCTCCCACGTTGCCTTCTGCCATGAGTAAAAGCTCCTTGAGGCTTCCCCAGAAGCAGATGCCACCATACTTCCTGTACAGCCTGCAAAATCATGTGCCAATGAAACATCTTTTCTTTATTACCCAGGTTTCATGTATTTCTTTATAACATTGTGAGGATGGACTAATACACCACTTCATAGAAGTGTTTAGAAAATTAAATAAAATAATGAATTTAAAGCATTTAGCATAGTATCTGGCAGGTAGGAATATCTTAGTAATATTAACTGTTATTTATTTAGTACTAATCCCAAAACATAGGAGAAAAATTATTATCTTTATCTTATAGAACAAGAAATAGGTTTAGAATAAAGGACCTTATTCAAAGTGATAGAGCTAATAAATGGCTGCTGCTATTCTACTGCATTCATTTTATCCTGCTATTTTTCTGAGTTTCCACAACCTTTTAGATATTTAAAAGAGAAGATTATTACTTTATGTCAATTCAGTTAGTAATACTTATTTCTTTTGTACCTATGGTCATATAATTATCAGCCCTGTACTAAACCATCTGATTCTACCACTCTTGCCTCTAGGTGTATTGCAAATTTAAGTGTCTTCTATGTAATACCTGTAGGTGAGAGATGGCTTATCATGTGCAAATAAAACGGCATCAATGAGGAAGAGTACTGACTTCTTGTTTTCCAGATCAATCCTACAACTGGGTATCAAGGCTTTATTTATTTGCATTTAAGTGTGTATCACCACTGAGTGTCCCTAATTCTAAAAGCACATATTATAACAATTAATGTAACCCCAAGAAACTGGGTTTAAAATTCAACATTCAATAAATGTCCTGTAGAAAAGTCACAGCAATGTTAAATCGATTACCTTAAACTAGTGCTTTCCCAAAGCATGTGTGGCAGAACACTGGTTTAATAAGAAGCTCCTTAAAAAAAAACATTTAGTGGTCAATGAAGTTTGTTAAGCACTACATGCTATAATCACCTTCCAGGAAATTTACAATGCTGTATTAGTTATTTTGGTTGTAAGTAACAGAGAGCAACTTGAGCTAGCTTCAGCTAAAAGGTAATTAATTGGAAAAAAAAATTATGGTAATTCACAGAAATCGAAAGAAGAGTTGAACAACTGACCCTCAATAAGAGAAGGAATTAGAATATCTCAGCAGCAAGAGTTCACAGAGCTTCCTGAATGTACATCCTTAGACCAGTGCTGGCCAGAGTGTTTAAAATTATCCTAAAAATCTTAAGGGCTACAGTGCCTGGTACACACTGCATGTGAGTCTTCAATAATTCTTAGCTATCATTATTACGCATTTTATGTGCAAATGAGACACAAGATATTCTGATGTAGAGATCTGGGATGGGGTTCAAGAATCAGCATTTTTGCATAACTTCCCACATGAGTATGAAGTGGAGTCTTTGAGAGCCACTTCTCATGCACCAGTATCAAATGCCACAGACATCAGCAATGTCTAGCTTCTGTGTCTCTCAGCTCAAAACTGTATAAAGACAATTATTCTAATTGGGCCTTTGAGGTTCAAACATTTTATTTCATGGCCAAACAGCTATGGCTAGGGAATTAGAATGTGCTTGACTTCAGAAGACATATTTCTGAGTAATAAGGGTATGCTATGATCTGAATGTTTGTGTTTCCACAAAATCCACATGTTGAAACCAAATCCCCAGTTTGATAGTATTACCAGGTGGGGGCTTTTTGGAAATGATTAAGTCATGAGGGTAGAGACCTCGTGAGTGGGATTAGTGCCCTTATAAAAGAAGGCAGAAGGAGCTTGTTAGCCCCTTTTCCCATGTGAGGACACCTAGTCTATGAAGAATGAGCCCTTGCCAGACACTGAATCTTCTGGCGTCTTGACCTTGGACTTCTCAGTCACCAGAACTGTGAGCAATAAATATCTGTCATTTAAAAATTAACCAGCCTAAATGAATTTGTTATAGCAGCCTGAACAAATGAATACAGGGCAGTTCCCAGAGAAGAGAAAATCTTTGTGAACTGCGTAGCCACCCCAAGAAGTTTCTGCCTTTAGAAACATTCTAAGAAGTGCCTTTTAAAAGAAATCTGCTTAATTTTGTCGACCCAGACTTTACCTAAACTCATTTGACCACAAGATCCCATTTTTACCCATATGTAATAATATTATTCAGAGCAAATAATCTGCACAACACACATTAGGAAATGTTGAGGTAGAAAACTATTGAGTTAAAGCTATTATTTCCTCATCTTCACAGATTTGTGCCTAACCTTGCTTTCAACTGATGCTCACATAATTTATTTCTCTATATGACACAGCGGATGGCTCAGCCTCACAATTCTGAAAGAATCTTTTGTCTCTTGGCTCACTAACTCATGAAATGCCCTGTAACAAAAAAGACAAAGGGATTTCATATAATCAAATAAGTTTAGCAAACGTTGTATATAAACTTTTAAAATTTCACAATGTATTTAATCATATAAAAGACTCTGAGAAGACTTGTAACAAAGACAATTCTTCAGCTTCGCTTAACTCAATATTTTTCAAACTTATTTTTTGAGAGGAACTAACTCCTATCAATAATGCTTACCTTACCCACACGCTGCAGCAGAATGGAAGCCTGGGAATTACAAGTCCATTTTTTCCCTCCATTTCTTCCTTCTTTCTTCTTAATATTTTTCTGGTCTAGAAAGAACAATTATTTTAGAAAGAATAGCCCCACAGAATTTCTGGTCTGAAATTGACCCTATTTGGCTATTACTTAAGGCATCTCTTTCTAACTTTCTTTGTTTTTCCCTCTATTATAAGAATGGTGAAGATCATAGCACATTCTTCTGAACCAAATAAATGTTGTGTCAAAAGCACATGGTATGAAAGGTATGCTTAGAATTCTGGTTCTTTGCAGTTGTACAACAAAAACAACTTTTGTTTTATTTTACAGCATTTAAAATTGTTTTTGCTAAAATGCAAAACTGAGAAGCCACAAAAATTGGATTAACCACAAATCAAAGAATGCCTGGAGCAATGCATAGGTTATATACTTGTGCATCAGCTTCTCGAGTGTCTGCCTTAATGGATAATATTCCCTAAAGCATTTTTATGTGTTTCAAACAGTAAGTAAAACAAGTTACAATAGGTATGTTCACCTACTGAATTTACCTGCTGTTACATCTGCATTTGACATGGCTGCCCTTGAGTTTCATACATTTATAGAGCCAGGCTACTGTGCTGCTTAGTATGGGGGTGACTTGGATAAGTTTTGAGGATGAGCAGTCAGTTCACTTAAAGGAAGACTAACTGGGTCACCATCAAACTTTTTTTTTTTTTTTTTTTTACATTTTTCAGAGAAAGATCACATCTGCGAGAATCACTAGAAATGGGGAAGATAAAAATATCAAAGCAAAATTGAGACTTAGCTTCCTGACACAGCTCTCCCATACACCAACACTTGGCAAAAAAAAAAAAAAAAAAAAAAAAAAAAAAAAGCTAAAGCTTAATAGGCATTTATACTGTTATTTAAAATAAGGTCAGAAACCAAACACAAAGAGCCCAGCTCAAGCTGTCTGCCACCTGTCTGGGTCTGGCTGCATGAAGCTGCCACATATTCCCTGGTGGCTGTCCTTCTTGACTACCTAACGGGTTGAACAGCCATCTGTGTCTCCTGCCATCACTAATCAGGATGGTACACACATCTATTGTCCTTGGGCTTCGGGGCTCTTAGAGCATTATGGTTCCTGCCTATGGCTTATTGCTTAAGGAAAGCTAGTCTGGTTCACAGAGAATTTCTGAAACTCTCCTTTCCTCTCCTTCCGTGACCCTCTGACAGCTTCTCTGCTCTTTCCACCCTTCAGTGGTCCCTCATTCGATTTCCATTTAATCATTAAAATCATCATCACCAAGCTGTCTTTCTCCAGGACTCCATCTGCTTTGCTTTCAAATTCCACATCCTCTGGGACAAAGCACCCCTGAGAATTCCATCTATTTTGCAATCTTAAAACTTGAGTTTAGCAGTTACTGACTCTCAATAGTGAGGGAAGCCCCAGCTGTTTGGCTTTAAAGAGGGAAACTGCACACACACACACACACACACACACACAGTCATAATTGGGCAACAGAATAAAGAGAGAAAATATACTGAAAATGTTCTTGGAGTTTCTGATTTATTCTGACAGCCACTTAAATTCCATAGAGCAGATATTTACTAAACATATTATATAAGTAATAGAATCTGAAGATAGAAAAATAAATCATAGACCCAGCCACATAAGGTGTATGTTGTCTAATTTTATAGGATCTCAATGTGCTTAAACTATAATGTTAGATTTAAGAAACAATGAGTAAATTGGGGGTGTGTATCTTTGTCCTAAATGATCAGAGTTTTAGAAAAAAGAAATAATAGTGTGGTTTTCAGAATTCATTGTTTATTTTTAGTATGTTCCTTGTTTTATCTCATTTACAGGATGTTAATCCCTTCCATCTAATTTTTAAATATACATAGAAATATAACTGAAATACTGTGTTTGCTCACCATGCAAGCTTTCATTTATGTGAGAAAGTCTAGCCTAATTTCTTAAGTTCTTTTCTAACATTACAGAATACTTTTAATTATAAGAATTAGGCCAGAACTTTGGTTTTAATCACTGTGGAAATTCAACTCTTATTTCTCTTATACAAAAAGAAAGCCAGTACACTTACTGTATGTGAAAGTCTTTTACCTGTTGAAAAGAAAATAATGTTTTGATTATAGTAATTCAGTCTTTCATTAGTACTATTCAGTTTTGCTGCTATTCCTCATCCCAACATTCAAAAACTAATTAAGCAGTCTTAATTATTACTTATCACATGCCTAGAATACATGTCAAACAGTCCATTAAGTGTCTTCAAAGTCCTTTACCCTGCTCTTTTCTATCTCTTTATTTTTATAGTACTTATCACTGACACCCAGATAACTCAGACAGGAAGAGAGCCTAAATAGCAAATAACTGTGATTGTGGTACTTGAATAAATACCAGGTGACAAGTTTTAATAACATAAGGAAATCACACATGTGAAAAGAACCCTGAGATCTGTAAAATAATTTGGGTAAAATAAGCAGCACAGGCTTTATCTAAACCACTGATTTAATATTGGTAGCAGTTACAATTGTAATTAAATTATTCACTCTTGTTTTTATTTTTCCTGTTTCCCTTTCAAGTCACTCACACACATTCATTCCCCAGGTTCCTTTTAAGGATGCAATCATAAAGACTAAACTATTCCAAGGGACCTCTTTCTTACTTAGATAGTCTTTCCCTACTGAAATTTCCAACTCAAATTTCCCAAGTCGTTTCCAAGCAAATGTTTAGTATCAGTGCTTTTGGACAGAAAAAGTAAACTATTCTGCTTTTTAAAGCCTAACCACTTAAGTCCAAATAAGCATTATTAAATGCATTTATATATATATATACACACACATACATACACACACACACACATATATATATATATATATAGAGAGAGAGAGAGAGAGAGACAAAGAGATCTATCTATACTTGTTAAGTTCACTTAGTCACAAAAAAGGGAATGTAAATACTAAACATGAGCATATGTGAGATACCCCTGGGGACTTTCAGAAAAATTTAAACATGTCAGCAATTTATGAGGGATCTGTAAACAAATCTATGGAAAATGCTTCAGTTCACCAGTAATATAAAGTGTGCACATTAAAACAAAAAAACTTCTCTGAGCAAATTCGCAATTATTTAAAATAATGGATATAGCAAAGGCACATGGAAACAGGATTTTTAATATAGTCAGTGGAACTGAATTTGGTAAACACATTAGGAAAGCAATTTGAAAATAAGTATTAGCATTCTTAAAAATGATCTTACTCTGATTCAATAAGCTCACCTTTAGGATGCAATGCTTTGGAAATTGTGATGGTTAATACTGAGCGTCAACTTGATTTGATTGAAGGATACAAGGTACGGATCCTGGGTGTGCCTGTGAGGGCGTTGGCAAAGGAGATTAACATTTGAGTCAGTGGGCTGGGAAAGGCAGACCCACCCTTAATCTGGGTGGGCGCAATCTAATCAGCTGCCATCATGGCTAGAATATAGAGCAGGCAGAAAAACGTAAAAAGAGAGACTGGCCTAGCCTCCCAGCCTACATCTTTCTCCCATGCTGGATACTTCCTGCCCTTGAACATCAGACTCCAAGTTCTTCAGTTTTGGAACTCAGACTGGCTGTCCTTGCTCCTCAGCCTGCAGATGGCCTATTGTGGGGCCTTGTGATCATGTGAGCTAATACTTAAAAAACGTATATATATATATATATATACACACACACACATACATATATATGCATTTATTTATTATGTTTTATTTATTTATTATTATTTATTTATTCCATTCTTCTCTCTAGGGAACCCTGACTAATTTTGGTAATAGCAGTGGTTCTAGAGGATCAGAATATTAGAGATGGGGTTCTTTCATTGGTTTTGGGGGTTTCTGGAGTTGACTGTTTAATATGATTAGACCCAAACATGCTAAGGACCCTACTTATAATAGTATGAAGAACACTGACATTCCTTGGCGTGAACTGTTTAGAAAGTTATGCAAAATACATGCATTTGACACTCCTGATTCATTGCTCATGGAAGGTAAAGAGGTTAGTGAACCTATACATAATACCTTTGACCACATGTGGAGAACCAAGGAACTTAATGAAGCTTGTTGGTTGCTCGTAAGTTCAGTGGACAAAGCGATGAAAGAAAATGATGAACTCAGGGATTCTGTCTCCCGGCTTCAGAAGCAGATACTGAACTTCAAATCGGCTAAGATTGCCCTGAGTGAGAGTCTTATTGTCTGTAGAGAGAGAGCTGAAGTTGTGGAAAAAAAGACATAAGCTCTTACCATGTGAGTGGCTGACCTGCAATGAAAGGTTCATGCACAGTCTCAACAGGTGTGTACTGTTAAAGTGAAGGCATTAATTGGAAAAGAATGGGACCTCACAACTTGGAATGGAGATGTGTGGGAGAACCCTGATAAAGGTGGGGACACTGAGTTTACAAACTCTGATGAACCTTTTTTGCCAGAAGAAACAGTTTTCCCATCCCCAGTAGTGGCAACATCTCCTCCCTGAGCCATGCTGCCATCAGCCTTTCTACTTTAGTCTGAGGAGATAAACCCTGCGCTGCCTGAAGCAACCATGATGGCCTCCCCTGAGGCAGTTGCCAGGCAAGATAATGTTGATTCTCCTCAGGAGCAGCCCCCAACACCCCTTTTTGCTTCTAGACCTATAGCTAGACTAAAGTCCTGGGGAGTCCCTAGAGGTGAGACTGAGCGTGTGACCTGTGAGGAGCTGCGCTACATTAAAAAAAATCTGCTTGAGTTTCTAAGTTATATAAACAGAAATCTGGAGAACAGGAATGGGAATGGATATTAAGGGTGTGAGAGAATGGTGGAAGGAAGATAGAGATGAATCAGATTGATTTTATTGATTTGGCCCACTTAGTAGGGTCTCTGCATTTAATGTTACAGATCGGGGAGTTAAAAAAGGTTCTAATAGTTCATGTGCCTGGTTAGCTGAAATATGGATTAAAAGATGGCCCACTGCGAGCGAGCTGGAAATGCCTGATCTCCCTTGGTTTAATGTAGAGGAAGGGATCCAAAGGCTTAGGGAGATTGGGATGGTGGAGGAGATTAGTCACTTTAGACCTACTCATCCCAGCTGAAAGGGTCCAGAAGATATATCCTTGACCATTGCCTTGCAAAATATACTTGTGAGGGCACCATCTGCATCTTTGAAGAGCCCTGTAATTGCTCTTCTCTGTATGTCACATCTAACAGTGAGAATGACATTCACTTAACTACAAAATTTAAATACAACGGGAATAATTGGATCCCAAGGTGGCAGGGGCCAAGTGGCAGCACTCAACCATCAAAGGCAGGGTGGGCATAGCTACTGTAATGCACAGGAGAGGCAAAACAGCAATCAGAATAGTCTGACTCATGTAGATCTCTAGCATTGCTTATTTAATCACGGTGTTCCTAGAAGTGAAATTGATAGGAAGCCTACTGCATTCTTACTTAATTGATATAAGCAGAAAACTTTTAGGTCGAATGGACAAAAGGCTAACTTGAAGTATAAAAACTGAGAATCATGGCCTGTCAGTCAGTTTCCAGACGTGAGCCAGGTTACAGACCCAAAGCCCCTTGAATGAAGGGGAGGCTGGGTCCCCTTGAAAAAGGACCCCACTACATTACTGACAATTTATGCAGTGAATCTTTCCCCCATCCTTCCCCAGGGAGACCTCAGGCCTTTTACCAGGGTAACTGTGAATTGGGGAAAGGGAAATGATCAAATATTTTTGGGACTACTGGACACTGGCTCTGAGCTGATGTTGATTCCAGGGGACCCAAAATGTCGTCGTGCTCCTCCAGTTAAAGTAGGGGCTTATGGAGGTCAGGTAATTAATGGAGTTTTTAGCTCAGATCCGACTTACAGTGGGTCCAGTGGTTCCCAGGGCTCATCCTGTGTTCATTTCCCCAGTGCCACAATGCATAATTGGCATAGACATGCTTAGTAGCTGGCAGAAACCCCACATTGGCTCCCTGATTGGTAGAGTGAGGGCTATTATGGTGCAAAAGGCTGAATGGAAGCCATTAGAGGTGGCTCTACCTAGAAAAATAGTAAATCAAAAACAGTATCACATCCCTGGAGGGATTGCAGAGATTAGTGCCACCATCAAGGGCTTGAAAGACGCAGGGGTGGTGATTCCCACCACATCCCCATTCAGTTCTCCCATTTGGACTGTGCAGAAGACAGATGTATCTTGGAGAATGACTGTGGATTATCGTAAGCTTAACCAAGTGGTGACTGCAATTGCAGCTGCTATACCAGGTATGGTTTTATTGCTTGAACAAATTAACACATCTTCTGGTACCTGGTATGCAGCTATTGACTTGGCAAATGCCTTTTTCTTCATTCCTGTCCATAAGGCCCACCAGAAACAATTTGTCTTCAGCTGGCAAGACCAGAAAAATACCTTTACTGTCCTCCTTCAGGGGTATATAAACTCTCCAGCTTTGTTTTATAATCTTATTCAGAGAGACCTTGATCGCTTTTCACTTTTGCAAGATATCACACTGGTCCGTTACATTGATGACATAATGCTTATTGGATCCAGTGAGCAAGAAGTAGCAAACACACTAGACTTATTGCTGAGACATTTGTGTGCCGGAGGATGGGAAATAAATCCAACCAAAAGTCAGGGACCTTCTACTTCAGTAAAATTTCTAGGGGTCCAGTGGTGTGGGACCTGTTGAGATATTCCTTCTAAGGTAAAGGATAAGTTGCTACATTTGGGCCCTCCTACAACCAAGAAAGAGGAACAATGCCTAGTGGGCCTATATGGTTTTTGGAGGCAACACATTCCTCATTTGGGTGTGTTACTCCAGCCCATTTATCAAGTGACCCAAAAGAATGCCTGCCAGTTTTGAGTGGGGTCCAGAACAGGAGAAGGTTCTGTAACAGATCCAGGCTGCTGTTCACGCTGCTCTGCCACTTGGGCCATATAATCCAGCAGATCCAATGGTCCTTGAGGTATCAGTGGCAGATAGGGATGCTGTTTGGAGCCTTTGGCAGGCCCCCATAGGTGAATCACAGTGGAGACCTCTAGGATTTTGGAGCAAGGTCCTGGGATCTTCCACAGATGACTACTCTCCTTTTGAGAGCGAGCTCTTGGCCTGTTACTGGGATTTGGCAGAAACTGAATGTTTGACTATGGGTCATCAAGTCACCAGGTGACCCGCACTGCCTACCATGAACTGGGTGCTTTCTGACCCATCTAGCTATAAAGTGAGTCATGCAGAGCAGCATAGCATAATCAAATGGTATTGGTATATATGTGATTAGGCCTGAGCAAATCCTGAAGGCACAAGTAAGTTACATGGGGAAGTGGCTCAAATGCCCATGGTCTCTACTCCTGCTGCCCTGCCTTCTCTCCCCCAGCCTGCACCGATGGCCTTATGGGGAGTTCCTTAAGATCAGTTGACAGAGGAGGAGAAGACAAGGGCCTTTTTCATAGGTGGTTCTGCACGATATGCAGGCACCACCCGAAAGTGGACAGCTGCAACACTCAGCTCCTGTCTAGGACATCCGTGAAAGACAGTGGTGAAGGGAAATCTTCCCAGTGGACAGAACTTCAAGTAGTGTGCCTGGTTGTGCACTTTTCATGGAAGGAGAAATGGACATATGTGCAATTATATACCGATTCATGGGCTGTAGTCAATGGTTTGGCTGGATGGTCGGGGACTTGGAAGAAGCATGGTTGGAAAATTGATGAGTAAGTAATTTTGGGAAGAGGTATGTGGAAGGACCTCTCTGAGTGTTCAAAAACTGTGAAGATATTTGTATCCCATGTGAGTGCTCACCAACAGGTGACTTCATCAGAGGAGAATTTTAATACTCAAGTGGATAGGACGACCTGTTCTATGGACACCACTCAGCCTGTTTCCCCAGTCACTTCTGTCATCACCAATAGGCCCAGGAACAAAGTGGCCATGGCGTCAGGGATGGAAGTTACGCATGGGCTCAGCAACATGGACATCCACTCACCTAGGCCGACCTGCTTATGGCCACTGCTGAGTGCCAATTTGCCAGCAGCAGAGACCAACACTGAGCCTTCGATATGGCGCCATTCCTCGGGGTGATCAGCCAGCTACCTGGTGACAGGTTGATTATATTGAAATTCTTCCATCAAGGAAAGGGCGGAGGTTTGTCCTCACTGGAATAAACATTTACTTGGGATATGGGTTTGCCTATCCTGCACACAATGCTTCTGCCAAGACTACCATCCATGGACTCATGGAATGCCTTATTCACCGTCATGGTATTCCATATAGCATTGCCTCTGACCACAGCACTCACTTTACAGCTAAAGAAGTGTGGCAGTGGGTTCCTGTTCATGGAATTCACGGATCTTACAATGTTTCCTATCATTCTGAAGCAGTTGGATTGATTGAACGGTGAAATGGCCTTTTGAAGTCACAATTACAACGCCCACTAGGTGACAATACTTTTCAGGATTGAAACACAGTTCTCCAGAAGGCTGTGTATGTTCTGAATCAGTGTCCAATATATGGCACTCTTTCTCCCATAGCCAGGATTCACAAGTTCAGGAATCAAGGGGTGGAAGTGGAAATGGCACCACTCGCTATCCCCCGTAGTGATCCACTAGCAAAATTTTTGCTTCCTGTTCCCATGACATTATGTTCTGCTTGCCTAGAGATCTTAGTTCCAGAGGGAGGAATGCTGCCACCAGGAGACACAACAATGATTCCATTAAACTGAAAGTTGAGATTGCCACGTGGACTCTTCGGGCTCCTCCTACTTTTAAGTCAACAGGCTGAGAAGAGACTTACAGTGTTGGCTGGGGTGACTGACCTGCACTATCAAAATGAAATCAGTCTACTACTCCACAATGGAACTAAGGAAGAGTATGCATGGAATACAGGAGATCAATTAGGGCATCTGTTAATATTATCATGCCCTGTGATTAAGGTCAATGAGAAACTACAACAGGCCAATCCAGGCAGGACTACAAATGACCCAGACCCTTCAGGAATGAAGGTTTGGGTCACTCTACCAGTAAAAAAACCCCATGACCTGCTGAAGTGCTTGCTGAGGGCAAAGGGAATACAGAATGGGTAACAGAAGAAGGTAGTCATCAATACCAGCTACGACTACGTGACCATCTGCAGAAATGAGGATGGTAATCGTCATGAGTATTTCATCCTTCTTTTGTTAAAAACATGTTTGTGCATGTATACACTTGTACTAAAAATGTTTCTTCATTTTATTTCCTTTCTCTTATATCATGTGACGTAAGATTGATTGACTTCACATTAGAATTTAAGTATTCTTAACTTTATGTAATAGTATTTGGGTTGGAGTTTGATGTGTTTCTGGTTGTATGAAAAATGGTTGTATTATGTTGGGCAAAATTATGACTTTATTATTGTCTTTATTTGAAGATTATGTATGATCTCAGGAGATGTGTATGGGTTCAAGTTGACAGGGGGTGGACTTGTGATGGTTAATCCTGAGTGTCAACTTGATTGAATTGAAGGATACCAAGTATTGATACTGGGTGTGTCTGTGAGGGTGTTGCCAAAGGAGACTAACATTTGAGTCAGTGGGCTGGGAAAGGCAGATCCACCCTTAATCTGTGTGGGCACAATCTAATCAGCTGCCAGCATGGCTAAATATAGAGCAGGCAGAAATATGTGAAAAGAGAGACTGGCCTAGCCTTTCAGCCTACATATTTCTCCTGTGCTGGGTGCCTCCTGCCCTTGAACATCAGGCTCCAAGTTCTTCAGTTTTGGAACTTGGACTGACTCTCCCTGCTCCTCAGTCTGCAGATGGCCTATTATGGGACCTTGTGATCATGTGAGTTAATACTTAATAAACTCCTCTTTATATATGTATTTATTCCAATAGTTCTGTCCCTCTAGAGACCCCGACTAATACAGAAATTATCCTCAACCCAATATATATTATGCACAATGATCATCACAGTTTTGTTTGTAACGGTGAAAAATTGAAAATCACCGATAGAGAAATTGGTTGGTAAGTTACATAGTGTCATCGACTCAATGAAATATCATATAGCCATTGGAAATAATGTTTTTAAAAACTTAGAAGCTTGTGTATAATATAGTATTAAATAAAAAATAATACAAATGTGTACTTACTGTATAATAATAGCTATATAAAAATAACATGTGTTGTTAAACATGCATTTAAATTGTGATACATTCTAAAAGGGAACATTTAAGGCATGAAGGGGCAGAGTCCAGAGCATAGACTTCCAGCTGGTTCAGATGATTCAGAGAAAGTAAAATTTCAGCTGATACTCAAAGGATGTGTAAGAATTGACTAGGCGAATTGGGGAAGAAAAGGACAGAAGAGGATTTCAAGTAGAAAAAACATTTTTGTAAAGGTTTGAAAGCATGAAAGAGGAACTTTTGAGGAAATTTTGATTGTCTAGTAAGGCTACTGAATTATTTTAAGACTTGATCAGCACATGTATCCTAGAACTTAAAGTATAAAAAAAAAAAAAGACTTGATCAGATATGCTGTTTAGAAAGCTCACTCTGGTTTTAGTGTGGAAAAAGAACTGGAGAGGAGTAAGACTGGAGATGGGTGAACAAATGCTTGTAGCATTTACATGGGATTTCTCCATAAAAAATTAAAGTTCAATATCAGTCTGTCCCATAATTCTGCATGTTAATGGTTGACTTGTCTCTGAGCTTTTTAAAAGGCACCAGATTATTTTTATATTTTTAGCCCCAGAACATAGCACAGAAATTGGCACAGAGTAGGTGGCTCAAGAAATACCTAAAAAGACAAATGGTAGTACTCCTTTAGAGTAGCTTAAACTCTAAATTTAGGCTCATTTTTGGTTAAACTCAGTAGAGCAAGCAGTACACACAAAATAGAGTATATTGCTATTTCCAATAAAGTATACTATTAAATTAAAGCAATAGCACCTTTATTAAACAAATACCAATCTTCAAACCTGAAAACAAATGACAAGCATTATCCATAGTAGTGGAGGCAACTCAATGATTCAGCCACAGGTGAGTGATTTTTAGGTAACCACTGAAGTTGATCTTTATGAAGCTATACTTGGTATGTCAATGAATAGGAGTAATTTTAGTAGTGTAAATTACATATGTGTAAGAATAAAGACCTAATATAAACATTTCCAAAATGAATTGCTAAGTTATAGTGACAGGATTGTGAATGTTAGAGAAGAGAATAAAGGTAACAAAATGCATAATAACAATTTTTTAAAAAAAGCTTGTGCATATACAGGTGCTCCTCAGCTTATGATGAGTTAAAACCTGATAAACCCATTGAAAATTTAAATTACCGTACGTTGAAAATGTGTTTAACACACCTAACCTACTGAACATCATAGCTTAGCCTAGCCTACTTTAAACATGCTTAGAACACTTACTTACATTAGCCTACGGTTGGACAAAATCATCTGGCAACACATTAAACTCTAGAGTGTCAGTTGTTTCTAGAAGCTGCTGCTCACTGCTGCTGCCCAGAATCGCAAGAGGTATTGTACTGCTTTCTACTGAATGCATATGGCTTTCGTACCATCATAAAGTTGAAAAATCATAAATGGAATCAATGTGAGGCAGGGACAATCTGTAATATTAAATGGAAAAATGATACAAATGTGTACAACTGTTATCATTATAGCTGTATAAAAATGAAAACATGTTTAAAGTGGAAAGGGACACTGGAAGGGAATATACCAAAATTACAATGAGGTGATAAAATTATGAGATCTATTCTTTAAATACATAGTTTACCACTTCTGTACACTCTTTTCAAAATTAGAAATAAATTATTAAATCTAACTTATAGAAGTATAATTTTAAGTTACATATAATCTTGAGTAAAATTTGTTAAATTCTTAGGAATGACAAAACCATAATTTTATGTGTAATGTAAACTATGTAAATGCAAAATTGAGTTAGTTCATCTTAATACATAGCTCTTTAGACATGATTTTATGATCAATCCATTATGAACACCATCTGATACCATTCAACTCAATTTCTGGCTTATTACCTATTCTCTTTTGGCTCAACATTTCTAATGGTATAATCTACAGCCAAGTATTTTTTGTTTTTTCTTTTCTAGTCCTTTCCTACAGTTAGAAAGTCTGTTGTCTGCATGCAGGTAAAATTGCCAGCCAAAGTTTTGTATAAATTAAGTTTTAATTGAGTGTCTTTTAGCCTTGACACTTGGAATGATGCTGAAGCCTGAAAAACCATAAACTAGTCTGAGTTTCCCTTTAAAGGAGTTCAGTTTACATTAAGCCTGGAGTGAATCTGGTGATTTCAGATTCTCTAGGACTTTGGAGAAATAATTAAACTGGTTTTATTGGTGGTGTAATGATTGGAGATACCACTAGGTTGTTATGACCTTCCTCTGGGTTGAAGTGACAAGGAAGCCCATCAGAAACAGCCAGGTACCAGATAAATCATGAGTTGAATGACTACAGAGATGATAACTCCCCTCCCCCACCTGCTCCCCACAAATTTTTTTATTTCCGCTATAAATCAAGAATTTTATTTTGTTTCCACTGATACTATAGATCACAAGAGTTATTTTAAAAGACAATAACTTTTTCCTGGGTTTTTGTTTTACTTTGAAGAAGGAACTATTGCTAGGATTCCTGTCACCAATGTACACTCATTATGCCTAGAAAGATGATAAAAAAAACTTAACAATTTTCACAACTCAATTTAATTCTACATTCTGTGCTTGGCAGAATTCACACTGAGTATGCTTAACTAACTACTCTATCAACTCTTACAAAGACCACGGCAATATTAACTCTTTTTCTTGAATGCATAATCGAGCATTGCTCAAAAAGAACCATCTCAGAGATACAGAACAGCTTTTCTGTTAGTTAAAGTGAAGTCTCAACCAGGTATAGTTATATCTTATTGCTTAGAATGTGTTTCTGCATTGCTTCTGTCTTCCTTTCTTTCAATTACCTCTTTCAGAGTTCATTAAACCTATTTTTTGTGTGTCCACTTACCATTTACTCCAAGCAATTAACACATTAGAGTTGAATTGTATCTACTAAAAGTAGCTTAAGTATTAAAATTCTTATGATCTAGGACAAAATTGGCATTATATATAATGTTTATTACAGCATATGATGATCTTTCTGTGTTGAATTTCCTGAGTGTTCTTTAAGCTTCTTCCATCTGGATGTTTAGATCTCTAGTAAGACCAGGGAAGTTTTCCTTATTTTCTCAAGTAAGTTTTCCAAACTTTTGGATTTACTTCCTTTCTCAGGAATACTAATTATTCTTATGTTTGGCCATTAAACATAATCCCAAATTTCCTGGAAGCTTTGCTCATGTTTTAAAATTATTTTTTTCTTTGTCTTTATCAGATTAGGTTAATTCAAAAGTCTTGTCTTCGAGCTCTGAAGTTCTTTCTTCTACTTGTTCAGTTCGATTGTTGAAACTTTCTGTTGTGCATTTTGCATTTCTCTAAGTATGGCTTCCATTTCCAGAAGTTGTGGTTGTCTTTTCTTTATAACATCTATTTCTCTGGAGACTTTTTCATTCATATCTTGAGTTTTTAAAAATGTCTTTAAGTTGTTTTACACCTTTCTCGTTTGCCTCCTTGCATAGCTTAATAATCCACCCTCTGAATTCTTTTTCTGGCACTTCAGAGATTTTTTCTTGGTTTGGATGCACTGCTGGAGAGCTAGTGTGATCTTCTGGGGATATTATAAAACCTTATTTGAATACAGATAATTAGGGGAAAATGATGAATAGGAGACCCAATTAAGCTCCCGCTTAGATGAACAGAACAGTATCTGGAGACTTACATTGTGAACTTTTACTCCAAGAACCAACTGCAGGAACATACCAGAAAAACCAAAAGAATTCACAGACTGTTTGAAAGAAGTGGCATGCCACTGCAAATGCTGTGAGACAGCTGAAAAACTGTGGGTTACCAAAGAGTGAGAGGGGGAAAAGTCAGCCTCTGAACACATCCCCAGGGTATGTTCTTGACACCTTTATTGAAAATGAGTTCACTGCAGGTGTGTGGATTTTTTTGAGGGGGTTCTCTATTCTGCTTTATTGGTCTGTGTGTCTGTTTTTATGCCAATACCGTGCTGTTTTGGTTACAATAGCTCACTAGTATAATTTGAAGTCAGGTAATGCAATTCCTTCAGTTTTGTTCTTTTTGTTTAGGATAACTTTTTCTCTTTTGGGTCTTTTGTGGTTGCATATAAATTTTATGATTTTTTTTCTACTTCAGTGAAGAATTTCATTGGTATTTTAACAGGAATTGCATTGAGTATGTAGATTGCCTTGGGTATACAAACATTTTAACAGTATTCATTCAATCCATGAATAGAAAATATTTTTTTCAATTTCTGGTGTCATTTTCAATTTCTTTCATCAGTGTTCTAAAGTTTTCATTATAGAGATCTTACACTTCTTTGGTTAAGTTAATTCCTAGGTATTTAATTTTATGTGTGGCTATTGTAAATGCAATTACTTTTTAAATTTCTTTGTCACCATTGGTTACTGTTCACATGTAGAAATGCTATTGATTTGTGTGTGTTAATTTTATATCCTGCAACTTTACTGAATTTATCAGTTCTAATAGTTTTCTTCTGGAATCTTTAGGTTTTTTCAAATATAAGATTATATCATCTGCCATCAAGGATAATTTAACTTCTTCCTTTCCAATTTGGTTACCTGTTATATCTTTTTCTTATTTGATTCCTCTAGCTAGGATTTCTAGTACTATAGTAAATAACAGTGGTGCCAGTGGGCATCCTTTCTAAGGATCATGTTCCAGATCTTAGAAAAAAGGCTTTCAGTTTTTCCCCATTCAGTATGATACCAGCTGTGGGTGTGGCATATATGGCTTTTATTATGTTGATGTACGTTCCTTCTATCCCCAGTTTTTTGAGGATTTTTTTATTGTGAAGGGATGTGGAATTTTATCAAATGCTTTTTCAGCATCAGTTGAAATGGTCATATGGTTTTTATCCTTCATTTGGTTGATATGATGTATAACATTAATTGATTTTTGAATGTTGAACCATCCTTTCCTCTCAGGGATAAATACCACTTGGTCATGATGAATGATTTTTCTAATGTAATATTGAATTCAGTTCACTAGTATTTTGTGGAAGACTTTTGCATCTATATTCATAAAAGATATTGTTTGGTAGTTTTGTTTTTTTGATGTGTCTTTTTCTGGCTTCAATAACAGATTAATACTGACCTCATATAATGAGTTTGAAAGTCTTCCCTCCTCCTCTGTATTTCAGAATAGTTTGGCTTAGATTGGTATTAGTTTATTTTCAAATGTTTGGTAGAATTCAGCAGTGGAGCCATTAGGTTCTGGACTTTACTAGGAGATTTATTATTACAGCTTTGATCTTGTTACTTTTTATTGGTCTGTTCAGATTTTGGGTTTTTTCCTTATTCAATATTGGTAGGTTGTATATATCTAGGAATTTGTTCATTTCTTCTAGACTTTCCAATTTATTGGCATATATTTGCTAATGGTAGCCCCTCATGAGCCTTTGAATTTCTGCAGTGTCGCTTATGATGTCTCCTTTTTCATTTCTGATCTTATTTATTTGGATCTCATCTTTTTTTTTTTCTTAGTTAGTTGGGCTAAAGGTTTGTCAATTTTCTCAAACTTTTCAAAATAAATCCAACTTTTTGTTTCATTTATATAGTTTTTTTTTTTTTAATTTCAATTGCATTTGTTTCTGCTCTGATCTTTACTATTTCTTTTCTTCTACTAATTTTACATGTAGTTTGCAATTGCTTTTCTAGTTCTTTAAAATGTATCATTAGATTGTTCATTTGAAGTCTTTCCTTTTTTTGATATAAACACTTACAGCTATAAACTTCCCTCTCAGTACTGCTTTTGTTGTATCCCATAGATTTTGGTATTTTGTGTTTTATCATTAGTGTCAAGATATTTTTCAATATCCTTCTTATTTTTTTCATTAACCTACTGGTTATTCAGGGGCATCTTGTTTAATTTTCATGTTTTTGTAGAGTGTCCACAATTCTTTTTGTTTCCAGTTTCTAGTTTTATTCCATTGTGATCTGAGAAGATGTTCAATATTATTTCAATTTTTTGAATGTTTTAAAACTTATTTTGTGACCTAAAATATGGTCTGTCTTTGAGAATGATCCATGTGCTGAGGACAAAAAATATGTATTCAGCAGCCCTTGCATGAAATATTCTATAAATATATATTAGATTCATGTGGTCTATAGTGCAGATAAAATCTAATGTTGCTTTTTTGATTTCCTGAACTGAAAGTTCAGTCCAGTGCTGAAAGTGGGGTGTTGAAGTCTCCAGCCATTATTGTATCGCTTTTTTATCCGTAATAATATTTGGTTTGTATTTCTGGGAACCCCAGTGTTGGATGCATATACATTTAAAATTGCTATATTCTTTTGCTGAATTGACCCCCTTATAATTATATAGTGACCTTTATTGTCTCTTTCAATAGGTTTTTTTTTTTTCCTGAAATTCATTTTTTCTGATAGTATAACAAGTCCTGCTTTTTTTGGTTTCCATTGGCATGAAATATCTTTTTCCATCGCTTTATACTTAGTCTATGTGGGTCTTTATAGGTGCAGTGTGTTTCTTGTAGGCCATAGATTAATGGCCTTGTTTTTTCATTAATTTAGTCAATCTTTGTCTTTCGATTGGTGAGTATAGTCCATTTACATTCAATGTTATTATTGATAAGTAAGGATTTACTCCTGTTATTTTGTTATTTGTTTTGTGGTTGTGTTTTTGTTTTCTCTTCTTTCTTTCCTTTCTGTCTTCCACTATGTATGATGATTTTCTATGGTAATATGATTTTATTTCTTGCTTATTCTTTTATGTATCTATCGTATGTTTTTAAGTTTAACATTACCATGAGGCTTGAAAATTCTATCTTACAACTCATTATTTTAACCCAATAACAGCACTATTTGCAAAAACAAACAAACAAGCAAAAAGAAAACTAATAAGTACTTGCCTTAACTTTGTTTCCCACCTTTTAAATTTTTTGTTGTTTCTTTTTTTTTTTTTTTTTTAATTTATTTATTATTATTATACTGTAAGTTGTAGGGTACATGTGCATAACGTGCAGGTTTGTTACATATGTATACTTGTGCCTTGTTGGTGTGCTGCACCCATCAACTCGTCATTTACATCAGGTATAAC